>NC_090827.1:77456055-77759085 GCF_028021215.1 Eschrichtius robustus
GCTTTGAGGATGTTGTAGTGGTTACTTGATATTACAGCTAAACTGAGTATGCACAGTGGTGTTAATTGGGGTCACCTTCCAACATGCTTTTGAGGTCTGTGATTGCTACCCCTATAACCAAAGTCTCTTAAAGGCTGCATACTTATCAGTAGTTCAAACTGACCCTTGGTCTTTTAGATGAGTCACTTACCATCATACTTGGACATTTAATTCGTTATTGGGGTCTTTCCTAACTAAGCTTTTGTTGAGTGATCTATAGTGAGTCCCCTATATCCATAATTCTTGGCAGTACAGTTTGGACAGGACAGAAAGACTTGTTTCAAATCCTGACTATAACACTTTTTAAAAGGGGGACCTTGGGCAAGTTACTCCATTAGTTTCTTCATCTGCAAAATTGGGACAATAATGTTCATCTCAAAGATTTGTTGTGAGGACTAAGTGAAATAATGTATGTAAGACATTTAGCATAGGACATGACTTAGAGTAAGCACTCAATACGTAGTAGTTGTTGTTCTGATTTCCTTACTAATAAGGGCATCGTGTTCACAGTTCTACCAAGAATGGGTTGCCGACTTACTGCCAAGAAGAGGGAGACTACAGATTTACATTCAAGATTGTATGAAGAGCAAGAACAACCAGTCAAATTGGAGATTGGTAGACAGATTTTGTACACTCGTCTCTGCCCAGTCTTTGGCAAACATTTTACAATATTGCAAGAAATGTGAAACAGAGGGGAGGAATGGCAGAAAGTGAGGTAGATTGAAATCACGCAATTGTTATGCATCCCTGGTCCTCTCTGTTGCCACAGCTCAGGTCCATCATTCCCATTACGTACAGGTCTGTGCTGCCTGCAGCTCCTTGTTGCTTCTCACTCAGGATTCATGAGATCACTTTGTCCTGTGTGCTAAGAATTGGGTCTTAAGGCACCAAGGGGAGCTGTGTTCGGTGTGGTAGTGAAGGAGACGTACCAAAGTGACTGTAAGAAGAGCCCAGGTATAATAGTGTGTCGGATGCTTTGCTGGGAGCCTAGGAAACCATGACCATGACCATCTCTGTCCTCAGTTTGTGTACTACAGTCTAGTGGATGAGACAGACAGGCACACAGACAATGCCACTGTAGAGCAGTGAGTGCCATGCAGGTTTCAGTGTAGGGTTCTAGAAACCACAGCTAACTCTCCTGGAGGTCAGAGATAGGGATATATATATACTATATATATACACTCATTTAATATGTATACTATATGTGTGTGTATACATACACACACACACACACTAATTTAATCCTTGAAGAAATCATGTGAAGGAAATGTGATTATGTCCATTTTTTTTCAAATGAGAACATTGGGAGGCAAAGGTGTAAAGTAATTTGTCCAAGATCACCAGCTAGTGTGTAGCAGAGAATTCAAGGCAGGACTGACTCAAAAGCCCATGAGTTTCCTTTTGTATTTTATAAAATTTTTTTCTGAATATGAAATGTTTATGTAGAAAAACCCAAATAATACAAAAAACAAAGATTCATTCTCCTATATTCTTACATCTTAACTCACTATTAACATTTTATGGTTTGCACCCTGTCTTTATCTTCTGCAGTTTTAAATACATATTTATAAGATTGGCTCACATATATGCATGTATATATTTTTCCAGCTTAATTGGGGTGTAATTGTTATATAACATTGTATAAGTTTAAGGTGTACAATGTGATGATTTGATACACATATATATTGAAATGATTGAAATGATTACCACAATAAGATTAGTTAACACATCTGTCATCTCACATAATTAACTTTTTCGTGGTAAAAATATTTAAGCTCTACTTTCTTAGGCACTTTCAAGTATACCATATAGTGCTGTTAACTGTAGTCATGCTGTGATTACATCCCCAGAATGTATTCATCCTGTAACTGGAAGTTTGTATCCTTTGACCAGTATTTCCCCATTTCCCCCACCACCACTGGTAGTCACCATTCTAATCTGTTTGACTTTTTAAATTCCACGTATAAGCGATATCAAACTATACCTGTCTTCCTCTGTCTGACTTATTTCACTTAACATGCATGCTGGGTATGATGATATCCGTCACCGTTCAGATTTTTAATTTTTGTATTCCTACTAAACTGAATATTTTTCAAATGTGTAATGATCCATTATATTTGTTAATTTCCTTATTTTGAGAACAAGTGTTAGGTGGGCAAACTACAGTCCATGGGCCAAATCTGGTCCATTGTCTGTTTTGGTAAATAGAATTTTATCAGGACACAGCCATACCCTTTCATTTATGTATTGCCTGTGGCTGCTTTTGTGTCCTTCTGTAGAGTTGGGTAATTGTGACAGAAACAGTATAATCTGTAACTCCTAAAAAATTTACCATCTGGATCTTTACAAAAAAGTTTGCCACCCTGCTCTAGAGAAGAGACTCCTGCATTGTCAATCTCCTATTCCCTTTATCTTAGATTTTCAATACTTTCCTGTATGTCTTGAGTTGATGTTTTTCATGCTCCTGATCCTCAGTCAGAGAGATGTATCTAGACCAGGTGTTGGTCACTAAGCGGGATGCAGGGATTTCCCTCAATTATCCTTGCTGGTCACTAGCCTTCTGGTGGAGTCCTTCTCAGGTCTACAGAACAGTGATTGCACATCTAATTCCTAATCCTCAGTATCTAGCTGGTACTCATGTAACCTGGCTCTGGGGTTCCGAGAGAGGATTTTCTATCTCCATCCACAGTTTGTTTCTCTGATACAAATCATTAATAATATCATTGGTATTTCTATTACTTTTGAGAGGCAATACAGTTGCCCCTTGAACAATGCAGGGGTTGGGGTGCCCCTCCCCGTGCAGTTGAAAATCCACGTATAACTTTACAGTCGGCCCTCTGTAACCACAGATCGTGTAGTACCGTAGCACATATTGACAGAAAAAAATCTGCATATAAATGGCCCTGTGCAGTTCAGACCCATGTTGTTCAAGGATCAGCTGCATAATATAATTTTTAAAAGCACAGATTCTGGAATCAGATAGTCTGGTTAAAATCTCAGGTCTATCACTTACTAACAATGTGGATTTGGGTAAATTATTTTTTCTTTGTGCCAGTTTCTCAGCGTCTGTGAAAATCATCGGGATTATGCTATTACCTTCCTCACAAGGGTTGTGAAAGAGACAGTTAGTGCTCACTATCCATGAGCTCCTTGACATTTCCCAGGCATGTTTGCTGTGATTGGGGCCGTGTGACTAGTTCCAGCCAATGAGCTGGAAGTAGAAATGTCATGTGTCATTGCCAGGCTGGGGCAGGTAGGAGCTGGCTTGCCTTTTGCATCCTCTCTTTCTCTACCAGGGTGCCCTTGGGTGGTATCACAAGACAGAGGGAGCCTGAATCCTTGAGTTACCAGGTGGAGGAGAGTCTCTGCCTACTCAAATCCGACTTTGCAGGAGTAAGAAATAAACTTGTGTTATGCTAACTACGAAGATTTTGGAGTTATTTATTTCATTTTTACCACAGCATAGTTTATACTATGCTGACTAATACCGGGTTGTTCTAAACACTGATTAAAACATAGAAAGCACTTGGATTAATGCCTAGAATATTAAGTGCTGTAGAAATGTTTCCCTTTTGTCCTCTTCTTAAAAGAACCGTAATTCTTAGCAAGGACCATTTTAGTTTCCACTTACATCTTTATCACTCTATTTATTACTCTACTTATGATGAACCAGCCTCATATGGATGCATTTACTACACACACACACACACACACACACACACACACACACACACACATCATGTTGTCTTAAGGAAGTTAATAGTCTACAAGTAGGGCTAGAAACTTGGGTGTGGAGTGAAGTAAGAAAGAGTTCTCTCTCCGTCTCAAAAGACAGCCACCCATGTATGAAGTTCTGCTTAGACAGACTCTGTGTCTCTGAGCAAGAGAAGGGAATCTATGTATCTTGCTACCATCTCTCAGGTTGCTAGGGCCGCTCTGTTTCATGAGGGAAGGCACAAGCAGACTACCATTTTGTTTTCTCAGTACACTTCCATTCGCCTTACGGTTAGTAGAAATTTCTCCCAGATTCTGCAGTAGGCTGTTTTTATCTTTCGGTGTTAATTATTTTCATCGTTTCCTGAGTCTCCATTGGTTCTTTCTCAAACCATCAGTCTTGTTTTTGACCTCCAGTCATGCTTCTTACATTCATTCATGCTTCTTACACAGACTATATTCCGTCTATATATTCTCAATAAAGTTATTTTCATTTCAAAGCCGTTTTCTTTGATGACTCTTTCATTCGTTGGAGGCTGGAACACAGCAGAACAGATATGATTAAGAGAGTGGCTGAAGTTCAGTAGTCTCCATCTCCCACAGTGTTGCTTATTTCAAATAGCAAGCCATCCTTTGTTTCTTCTTTGACATATCAAGTATGCATAATCTAACTTCCTTATTCTTGGAAAACGGAACTCGACTCTTCGTGGTCTACATCCTGAGCCCTGGTATATATTGTCTTTCCATGCTGTTTTGGAGTCATAGGTTAAGGACGTGTGTATTAGCCAATTTTGGTGGAAAAATGAGTAGGGGCCAAATCATGAAGGGACTTAAGTGCCAAACTTAGGACTTTGCAGTGTAGGGAATGTGGTAACTTGATACAATCTGCATTTAGGAAAGGCGATCCTGGTAGGAAACATGGAAGGAAGTAAAGAGGATGTAGCCCAAGAGCATTTGGTTTACCCTCTCACCCTTCAGGGAATAGAGAGGAAATATGGACTGTTGTTAGGAAGGTAGAACTGATGGACTTGGTGTCTGGTTGAAAAAGACAGAGGTGCGGTGATGCCAGGTTTCTGACTTGAGTCACTGTGAGTGCTGGTGTCATTTATTCATCAAAATTCAGCCCACAAGAGTAAAAGAAGATTTTTGGAGAAGAAGGTAATTTCTTTTTTGCATGTGTTGTGTTTGAGATGTCTTGGGAACATTCTGCTGAGGTGTCTGAAAGGCATTTGGATATATAGGCCCAGAACTCAGAGAAGGTAACTGGAATAGAGCGGAGAGGAGCAGCTCAGGTAACCGTCACCTTTAGGGAGGTGGCTGAGAGATGTCATTACCTCAGGTAGAGCCCTGAGGGGTGTGACTAGGCAGCAGAGACCTGAGGAAGGGCAGCAGTGTTACTGAAGGATAGCTTTAGTCTGCTGTGCCCACGACACCCTGGGGATTCCAGGAGATTCTAAAGGGGAGAGAATCTTGAGTGGAGAGAAAGTAGAATCCCGATGTTCAGCTGATGGGGACTTTGGAGCCAGCAAAAGCTGACATATTAACATGATCTTATTAGCCCCGACATGCAGAATGGTTTACCCATTCATCCTTCAGGGGTTATTTTATTATTCAGTAACAGAAAGGCCTCGGACTTTCCTCTTAAAAGCATCATCTTGGTCTTTTTCCTCTTTCATCCACACAGAGCCCATTGCCTCATATGGAGGCAGCGTGTTGTGGAAATAGCAGGAACTCTAAAAACTTTCAATTCTAGATGTAAATTTGGGGTAGAAACTTACTGGCTAGGTAACATTGGTAAAACTGTTTCGCTTCACTGAGCCTCTCTTTCCTTTCTTATAACCTCACATATTGTTGAGATTAAATAAGGTAGCATAAAGACATTTGACGCAGCTAATTTTCCCTATCTTTATTTTAATTGATGAGTAGTACTTTTATGCTTTAATGTCAGCATCTCAGCCAAAGACTTTTTTTTCAGTAAAGAGCACCTTTGTACCAGTACCTTTCATTGAGGTCCAAGAACCTGGCCCTCATTGTACTGAGTGTCGGTTTTAAGCTTGCAAAGGTGTGTCTCTGATAGGCTCTGACTAACTAGATAGGGTCCTCTTTCACTTTGATGAAGTTCCAGAAAGCCATTCTTCAACAAAAACCATTCTCCCACCTTCTTTTTCTGTGACCCTTGGAAATTGCAGTCAAATCGTCTTGTAGTTCAATCTTGTCTGACACAGTTTTGTTTGTCTGAGCCCCATGAATGGAGACTGCTGCTGCTTCTGCTTCTCTGCCTGCCCATGAAGGCCTCATCTGTCTCATTCATCTCCTCGAGGTCTGTGATCTCAAATTCCTATTTTATTTACCCACTGTGGTCATTGATAGAACTTCTTAGCCCATCGGTAGTCCTTGGCCTGGGGAATCATGTGGATTCCTCTAATCCTTTGTAAATGGTATAGCCATTTTATTGGAATTTTCAAATTTCCCCCTACTATCTGAAAGTAGAGGTTCCTATGAATCCTTTCCTAAGCTGAAATGGCATAAAGTGAAGAAGCAGTTACCTTGGGATATGTCTTGCTAACAGATGCACAAAATAAATGGAGATGAAGCACAGATGCTCACAGACACAGTTCAAAGCTATGGGGGCTTGATGCTGAGATGCTGAGTGTAGTTCCTGGGGAAGGAGCTGGGTGGTACCCACTCTCTCTGCTCAGGCGCACACCGCCTCTATAACGGCTGCTGCAAAACCAACGCTGAGCTCTATTTTCACTTTTTGTCTTTTTTTGTAATAGCGAAACCTCTTCGGATTTCTTTTGGTTAGATGAAACAGGTACTAATGTAAGTCTTTCATAAGAGCTAGGTGGAGTAAAGTGAACTCTTGAAAAGCAGGGTTATCTGTATCTGATAAAAGGCAGGGCTCTGTCCATCAAAATACTTGTGATTATAGCTTGGTTATGGCCTCAATGGGAAAAGTAGTCTTCCAAAGTTCCTGAGATGAGTTTTAGCGTGTCTTATAATCTTCCATCCAGCTTCTCTGTGCGGCTCCTTCCCTTTGTCATTGTTAGCCTGGGACCAAGGGCACTGAGTACATTGGGGAAAGCTGGCCCACAGTCCCTGACCTTGGATTACAGAGAGATCTTCAAGGTGAAGCTTCCG
Source organism: Eschrichtius robustus (assembly GCF_028021215.1). Lineage (NCBI taxonomy): Eukaryota > Metazoa > Chordata > Mammalia > Artiodactyla > Eschrichtiidae > Eschrichtius > Eschrichtius robustus. The sequence continues at coordinate 77,462,950 of NC_090827.1, forward strand.
TATTAGAGGATTTGCAAAGCAATATGGAAGGACCATTCTCTCTTGGCCAGTCTTGTTGATTTTTCAGGAAAATGAGCCATTACCACAACCTTTCTCCTCCATACCATTGTTTGCTAACTCTTTGTCCCTTTCAAGAGTAAAGTGCTCAGTGTTTTATAGCCCGAAGGGCCCATATCAGGCTGTGGAGTACTTTGTTTCCTCTCAACTACCTTCAGGAAAACGACCCAAGATACTACCCTCATAAGGCATCTTTTCTTAGAAGTCCTCTTGTTCTAAATTACTTTAAAGTTAGTAACTGGTAGAAGATTATTTTACAACTTCTGTGAACAGCATCTTAGCTTACTGAGAGGCTTTTAAACATACTCATGGCTTCCTTTTTTTTTTTTTTTTTTTTAATCTCTAGAGTTGCCCTTCTGTTTTCTGAAGTTACTTTAAGGATCATCTTTCAGAAGGAAAACAACCTGGCATATAAACCACTTCTGAGCCTGTTTATCCAGAGTGGAGGGTGAGGACACTAATAGTCATGAAAAACAATTTCATGGGTGTTAAGCTGTAGCTCCAGGCTTCATCTTCAAGGAATCAGTGTCTCAGGCTGCTGTTGAACAAGAGAATGTTGATGCCAGTGCCTCTGGGGAAGACAAGAGACTAGATTGAATATTGCTGAATTTGTTTTCTGAAGAAATATTTAGAAACATCTACCCTTCACTTTTCATCTTTTCACCTGCACACCTGATTAAACATCTTTAAAAGTAACTGCAAAGTCGGATAACCACCACAATGAGGACCAGATGCAGATGTGCCTCCTGGAAAAGGGAGTGGATTGCAGTGGAAGAGTAGCATGTGGGGACGGCTAGGAAAGGGAAGACAAATGGGGCAGCCAGAGATGTGTCTCAGGAGAAGGCTGGGGAGATCATTCTGGAACCTCCCCAGTCTCTGGACTAGGCCAGAAAGGTACAGGCTGAGCCAAGAACTCATGAACGCCTCTGGTCAGTGAGTTAATCATTTAATGAATAAGGAAACTATGCACGGGCCTCCAGGTTAAAGGTTAACGGGCAGGGTTTCAAAAACAATTTCATTAAGTAGACACTAATAGATTACAACTTATGTGTTCCCACATTAAAACAAGAAACTGGTTCAAATGAACGAATGCATACTGGATTCAAAATTATTTTTAAAAAAGTGTGAGTGAGAGGCTGAGGAAAGCTGAAACCTTAAGATAGAAATAAAAGCACCATGTAGTATGGAGCATATAGTAGCTATTGGGAAGTTAATTGTGTATACATTGATCTTCCTGAAGAGACAGTGGTTCTATAGATAGTGGTCCAGGGAAGGACTTTGTCTTCATCCTTCTGTTCCTCATAGTGGATTAATTCAATAAATAGGAGTTGAATTCAACTCAGTGTCACACTGGCATTATGGTTGTACATTGGGTATGCAGAAAAAAATCAGTGAAATTGTTTATAGTACCAAGAATTCCCTATAATGGATTTAACTCACCTGTACCTTCAGACTGAGATAGAAAGAAAAAAGGATACACTCATTATGTAATAAAATTAAGGTATGTGTTTTAAACACCTGGAAAGAAATCCAGCTGTTATGTTTCAACCGCCCAACATCAAATGGACTGAAGATGGATTGTTAAGAACCACTACCACCACCACTACAGTAACAGCAAACACAGAGCAGACACTGTTCCAAGTATTTTACATATTAATGCACTTAATCCTCATAAAACTCTATAAGATAGGTACTATTGTGGTCTTCATTTTACAGAGAAAGAAACTGAGACACAGAGAGGTTACATTACTTGCCCAAGGTCATACAACCAGTGAGTAGCAGAAGCTGGGTTTGAATCAATGCACTTAGGCTCTAAACTCTGTGCTGTGGGCCCTCACTTTACTACTCCCCTATGGTACTGTGCAACGAGCTGGAATAATGTTGGAAAAAAATACTATAAACTTACTAGATAGGGAGCATTTCATTCCACCTGTAGTATTCAGGGAAGACCTTCTAAAGGAGGCATGATGTGGGAGTTCCCTGGTGGTCTGATGGTTAGGATTTGGTGCTTTCACTGCCATGGCCCAGGTTCAATCCCTGGTAACTGAGATCACACCAGCTGCGCAGTGTGGCCAAAAAATAAATAAATAAATAAAATAAAGGAGGCATGATGTGAGTTGAAGGACGAGCTGGATTTCAGCAGGTGGGGAAGGAAAGAGGTCATGAAGGATGGGGTAGGTGTGCATAGATGGGTAGAGGAGATGAAGAAAGGTGTTTCAGATGACAGAAGGGAATGAGAAAGAATACGGAGGAAGGTAAGTTCAAGGCAATTTGGGGAAATAGTGGATAGACCAGTTTGGCAGGAGATAACTTGGAAAGGTACAGATGATGGCGGGATGAACTTGATCCCTGAAGGCAATGGGAAGCTATTGAAAACTTCTGGGCTAGTAAACAACATGAGTAGAAAATCTTCCTGGCTTCCTCCAGACCAAAACTGGACCTCAAGACTTGGAAACCCATCCTGCCCAATGACTGAATTTAGTTAGAAGTTAAGCCCAAATACAGAACATGGGTTTCAAGGGTCTCAGATCTCAGTTGTACAATTAGGCTACTTTGTTTACTTTCCTTTTTCATGTAAAAACACTATTGTAGAATGAACTTATTTACAAAACAGAAATAGAGTCACAGATGTAGAAAATGAACTTACAGTTACCGGGGGCAAAGTGGCGTGGAGGGGGATAAATTGGGAGATTGGGATTGACGTATACACACTACTATATATAAAATAGATAACTAATAAGGACCTACTATATAGCACAGGGAACTCTTCTCAATAATGACCTATATGGGAAAAGAATCTAAAAAAGAGTGGATATATGTATATGTATAACTGATTCGCTTTGCTGTACAGCAGAAACTAACACAACATTGTAAGTCGGCTATAGTCCAATAAAAATTTTAAAACAACACTATTATAGGTTTTAAGAGGATATTAATGATTAAAACAAACAAAAATAGCCCTGTCCTCATGGAGCTAACAATCTAGAGGGAGAAGATATAATGCACAAGATAAAATAAGTAAAGAGAATATATGAATATTTTGAATATATTGCATATCTGAAAGTTGCTAAGAGAGTAGATCTTAAAAGTTCTCATCACAAGAAAAAGATTATTTTTTAACTCTGTAAGATGATGGATATTAACTAGACTTATAGTGTTGAGCATTTTGCTATGTATACAAATATCAAATCTTTATGCTGTATACCTGGAACTAATTAATGTTATATGCCAATTATAGCTCAATTTTTTAAAAAAGAATGAATTATATAAATCTTTACATTTGTGTACTAAGTTTCTGGACAATGACACAGACTTATAAGAATCTTAGTAAGAATCCTCCTTCAATAGATCTCAAGAGAAAGTCCATTCTACTGACTATAGTAAACAAACAAACAAACAAACAAAATATATATATATAATGTATATGAATGTTAGTGATGAAAGGAGAAAAATAAGAAGGGGAGGGGGACGAGAACAGTGAGGGTATTGAATTTTGGACGGGAAAACCTGTCTAAGAAGTAAATACTCAAAGGAGTTGATGAGGGAACCGTGTAGATATTTGGAGGAAGAGCTTTCCAGAGAGAGGGAAGAACAAGTGCAAAGGCCCTGAGGTGGAAGCATGTCTGCAATATATGAGGAAGGAAGTGGAGGGAGTAGGGGTGTGATTAACAGGAGGTAAAGTGAGTGAGGTAAGTGTGAGGTAGATCACGTGGGCCCACATAGGTCATAACAAGGGTTTAGCTTTTACTCTGAGACCACTGTAGTTCTGGAGCAGAGAACTGACACAATCTGAGTGATGTGTTCGTGGGATCAGTGTGGCTCGCATGTTGAGAATAAGACATGAGGATGAGCGTGGATAGGAGACAAAGGCAGAAGCAGGAAGACCTGTTAGGAATAGGGTGGCAGCAAGAGAGAGGGTATTCAATTTTGAATATAGTTTAAGGTAGAGTGTATAGAAGTTTCTGATGTACAAAATGTGGAGGAAGAGAAAGAGAGAAGCCAGGAACAGCACGATGGATTTACCTGAGTGATTAGATTATGGGAGGAACGGTTTTCTTTTTGGTAGTAGTGGAGGGAGAGCCATCAGGAGCTCAGCTGTAGATGAGACAGGTTGGCAAGCTCTATTAAACATTCAAGTAGAAATATCAGCTGGGCAGATAGTTATAAGATCTGGGGCTCAGGAAAGGGGTTTAGGCTAGACACACACACATTGGATCATAGCACATGGATGGTATTAAAGCCATAAACTGGCTGAGATCACCTAGATAACCAGCTTAGATAGAAGAGGTCCAAGGACTGATCCCTGGGCACTGAACATTCAGAAAGGGAGGGTGGGGAGAACCAGCCAAAGAATCCAAGAAGGAAGACTGGTAAAGTGTGAGGAAAACAAAGTGGGTGTGATGTCCTAGAAGCCAAGGCAAGAAAGGGTTTCAAGGAGAAGAATGTTATCAACTGGGTCAAATGCTGCTGTTCCGGCAAGTCAAGTGAGGCCGGAGCAAGGAGCCCTTGACTTAGCAACATGCAGCCTTTGTGACATTGAGAAGAGCAGCAAGGGTCAAAAGCAGAGAGTATGGCTGAGTGGTTTGAGAGGCTGGACCCCCCCTATTTTATTTTAGCAATGTCATTCTCTTGGCTTGGCATCTTCTTAGGTGGGTACCTGATGGAGAAAAGGTCCCTTTTTTAAAAGTGCTTCCATGGTGTTCTGCCTTTGCATGGCTTTTCTCCTGTGTTTATTTGTGGATTCAAGTGTTTTTTGTTTTTTTCCAGAAAACTTATATTGATGGAAGCCTCCTTTGGGCAAAGGCATGGTGCTAGCTGGTGTGCTGGGTTAGCAGGGTAGAGGGAATTCAGAGAAATAGGAGGTGTAATTCCAGTGGTCACTCTGGTGCCCATCACACTTCCCTTTCGTTCACTCTGGAACCATGTTTCACTGTGGTGTGGATATAGCTGAGGTTGCCTCACCCCCAGCCAAGACTGGGCAGGTGACCTAGGCTTAGCCAACCAGAATGCTGGCTCTCCTCTGCCACAGTGATTGGTCCAAGGGCCAGCAGCCACCGTCACACCAAAAGCTCCACCCTGCAGCACCTGCATCCAATAGGGTACCTAGCTTGGGGAGGACTGAGATGTGAGTGGCTAGAATGGGGAAAATTTCAGCTTCCCCGAGAGGCCCCAGGCTGGCAGTGTACATAGACGGGAGGCTGTGTGCCCTCCAGGGGGCAACTGGCAGGCTCAACCAGCGAGCAGGAAGTTGTGGCTACAGGGAGATCCCTGGCAGAAGGGCAAGCCGCACAGGGAACCTCCCTTTCTGACTTGGCCTCCCCCGACCGCTGACTCGGTACTTCACTGGGGAGACCTCGAAAATGGCCCGGCTGTTTTGCATTATCAGCGACTATTACAAAGCCACATGATAAATGACGGCCTGTTTCCTCACTTCTGTTTTCGAGGGCACCACAAAAGGACATCACACTCCACAGTCATGCTGGGCCAGAACCCCCCTGCCCCCATCCTCTCCCCTCCCCCCAAGTAAGATTCTCCCCAGAGCGTGATTGATCACAGGAATGGCAGGTCTCCAGCTGAAGCTGGGGAGAGAGGAAGGATGGGCAGTGGGACTAAAGTGGATGGAGAAGTTAAAAGAGGGAGAATTTTTATTTTTGCAATGTGCCCCTCTGCTAACCATTATTTTAAAGCTTCCTGAATGGAAACGAATCAGGAAACAGCAGTGGGACTAATAAAATCATACTGGGGAACAGCTGGGGATAGCATCAGTGATCATTAATAATACCACTATTGTGTGGGACCTTTGGTCATACATAAACTTGGCTAAAATCCTTTTTTCTCTCGATGTCCCCAAGTTTTTCGGTTTTTTGTTTTTTGGGGTTTTTTTTTGGACAATGAGATTGTAATTCAAAAAGTTAAGTGACTTGCCCAAGGTCATCCACACTGGATCAAGACAGAGCAAGAAGTTAAAATTATGTCCTTGTAATTTAGTTTCTTTACCCCTCCAGACTGGATGTGCTTAGCTTTCCTGGCTGTGCCCTTCTGCTGCCCCTCTGCCTGGGGGGGATTCAGCTCATTTTCAGTTTCAGTGAACAAGGCTAACAATGTTACTTTCAACACTAAGCCAGAAGATGAATGTCCTAGAACGAATCCCCATTGCTTTTTCTGGCAATTGACCTTGTTGACCTGGCCTGAAAATTGCCTTAAGCAAAAGCACTTCAGACCTTAAAGAATTTATTTTCTTTTATTCTCCTCTCCCTCCTTTGTCAGCAGGGACTTTTGTCCACCTGGTCCTCAGTTTTAAAAAAATACGCATTGATGTTAGCTTCTCTTTCTGTTCATTTGCTCATTCATTCATTAACTAAATTTATGAAGCATAAATATTTATTGAACACTTACTATGGACCAGTGCCATGCTAAATTCTGGAAGGACAGTGGCGCAACCCAGTAAGGGGGTTAGGAAATCTTTCCCTGTGGGAAGGACTGATTAGCTGGGACTTGAAGGGTGAGTAGGCTTTAGACAGGCGAAGAGGGGGCTGGAAGAGAATCCCAGGACAGCAGGTATACCTGGAGGCTATAGGAAGCAGGGTCCCTCAGGTAAGTGCCCAGGTGTTCAGTAAGCCAGGAGGAGGATGGAAAGATAGACTATAGAGGCATGAAGGCTGTTAAGGGGTGTTGACTTTCTCCCAAGAACCATGGGAAACTGGGAGGGTTTTAAATACACAAGCTTCTAGCTCCATCTCTCTGTCTCTCATCCTAGAACTCTAACGGCTATGGGAGAAAATCAAATATGTTTTGATAAATACCTGAGTTCCCAGGCCCTGGCCACTCCCATGCCTCTTTAACTGTGGGTGTGAATTCCCCCCAGGCCCTCCGGTTACAATAAGAGAGGAGGGGGAGTCCTGAGAGGTACAGATCATCCCTTGGCGAGATCTAATTTCAAGAGTGACCCTGAACAGAAAAATTGTTAAGAGAATCCCAGTGACCAAAGCGATCCAAAGAAGGGGACTAGGGGACACGCACACTGGGAAGGAACAGCCCTAAAATTCTGTGATCCAAGGCCAAATTCCACTAGTGCTTCAGAAGGCACCGGGCCACACTCCTAACTGTGCGGGGAATCAAAACACAATGACCCTCCTTGTCTCCTGCTGACTTGTTTTAGGTGTGTCCTTGAGATTCCAGCCCTGATTCTCCACTCAGGGAGTGGAATCTTGGAACATGCTCCTTTTTTTAACCTTTGGCTTTGCCTTTTCACACATGTACACCCCAATTCCAGAGCTGCCCCTGTTGAAACCATTTTCATCATTGCTCCTGCTGCTTCAAAGCCATTTCCTCTGCAGCCCCCGGAGAGAAACTGTCTTGTCTGGGGCCTCCCTGGCAGTGGAAGACAGAGAAGCTGAGTCTTATGGTTCACTAGGCATAATGGTCCTGCCTCAGGACCTTTGCTCGGGCTACACATCAGCCTGGACACTTTCTTGAGATACCTGCCTCACGTGGAGTCTTTGCTTATCTATTACCTTCTTACTAAGGTCCTTTCTATCCTATTTAATACTGCCCACCTGCTGCATCCTCCTCACCCTACTTTCCTTTTCCTTTTTTCGATACATCTGTCTTAGAATACACTATGTAATTTACTTATGTACTGTGCTCATTGTTTATTGTCTGTTTTATCCAACTAGAATACGAGCTCACCAAAGGCATGGGAGTGTCCCAAGTACATAAAGCAGTGCTTGCATGTGGTGAGTGTTCACTGAGTATTCACTGAATGCTTTTCCAGCAGGATGATGCATTATTTTCTCCATATTACTTTCATGCTTCGTTGGTGGTAGACGCTGACATCATCAAGGGGCATGGCGTTATGCATAGGTAACATCTCCGCTCCAGGGTCCTCTGAGGTACCCTCAATATTCAGTCAATTCTCCTTAGACACATAGGAATGAAATGAGGTATAAGGAATTGGTCTCTGGTAGGCACTGAGCATCAGGGTGAAAAGGTTTGATGCCCAGAGGCAGATGTATAAACAAATGCTTTTATAATGGGGCCGGGGGATTCCTGAGCCCTGAGAATTGCCTGTTGGTACGAAGTCAGGAGGTGGCAGGCAGCAAACACTGACCACACTCCAATCAACAAGGTCAGCGAAGAATTTACATGCAGGAAGTCATCTATTTTTAATATTGCAATTGCTTTCCTGTTTTCCTTTATTTGGTATGTTACCACAGGAGCCCCATTCCAAGAGTTTTGTTTGAACGCTTTCCTCTCCCATTTTTCTTTTTTAAATTTGGATGCAGCCTGGTATTTCCAGAGAGCAAACGTTCTCCTATTATTTAAAGAAAATCAGGAGGCCGGGTCATCTGTCAGGCTGAACAATGCTGGACTGATGTAAAGTGTGAGGGTCACAAAGGTTGGAGATGCTAAAGGGTCGGACCGAAAGTGAGCTGTCTTCTGGGGGATGGTGTGAAAGGGTGTGCCGCAGGCGGAGAGGGGCAGCCTGTGTGCTGGGTGAGCCAACCCAGGGAAGCAGGAGGTTTCTTGCCAAACTGGCAGGACTTGAAGTGAGTCCCCAGTGGTCTAGTACCCACCCCTGTCCTACCTCACCACACCCCCATGGTGCGAGAGGGAGACATTCCTTTCATACCCAAAACAGTCTAAGCCCCTCCTGGATGTATTTTTCTGGCCAATTATATGTTATTTAGCTGAGGTTTTATAGACTTTGTATTTTCCAAGCACCGAAATTGCAAAGTTTCCCAACTGTTTGATTATAACTCCACAATCAACCCTGTTTGCATTACCCTTTCATTAGCCCTTTGCAGGGCCATGATTGGCAAAGCTTGGGCGGGAACACAGGCAAAGGCAGTCAAGAGATTTTTCGGAACACAGATTCTTTATTGTAATGCAATGAACGTTGAGCTACATCTGGGCCTGGCTAACAAGGTTTACTGGGTCCCAAATCCACAGGACGGTCCTCCCTTCTGTGTGGCTGAAAGACTTGGATTTGAGCTGATGGACTGTTGGTCACTCTTGGAGTTTACTCCCCGGTCTTCCACCGGCCTCCCTGGCCCTGGTTATGTGGCATTTCAGCTCCACTGAAACAGTCCCAAGGAAGGCACTTCCCTCTCTGAGAAGCGGCCCTGGACTTCCTGCTCTGACCTTGCAGATGTTTCCTTAATTTCTCCTGGAAATCTTGATGGTCCTGTGCCACAAGTCCTAGATTCTTGCCTCTCCCCCACCTCCTTTCTACGTCCCTTGTTTGGTGTCTCTCAGTCATATTCAGAAGTCCAGCGTGGGTTCCTTTTTGCTGGTGGCCGGCTCTACCTATTTTTCTGGTGACTTTGGCAGACTCTTAAGGGAAACGTTTTCGTAGAACAGAAAGACTTTAAGCACACTCATCTTTCACAGAGACCAGGATTAACATTGCAACTAAGACAGAAACAACACCGAATTTTTCGTAGTCAAAATGATTTCAAACGTTAACTCGTGAATCCAAATGGAGTTGTGCAGTGAGCAGTGCTAACCCCGTATTAGAAAAGAGAACCTGTCAAGGTTAAATAATTCATTGCCGATCAGGGCAGAAGCCCAACAAGGAACTCTCACCACCAGTACCATCTCCAGAACCGGAGTTATGTTTTAGGAAAACAAAGCATTCCACTTTGTAAGAGTCAAGCAAATATCCCCTTGTTCTAGACACTCACTACTGTTGTCTCAGGCATCCCTATGCTTTGAAAAAAATTGTATTATCTGAGCCAGAATTGGCTATTAATATCCCATAATTTGTTCAACAAATAATATAGGAAATACATATAATAAAATATAGGCTTAAAACTGAATAACAGGGTCAGAGATATGTAAATTAGAACAAGTGCAGAGTGAAGATGAGGGAATCCAAAAAAATCTTACCAAGTTACAGTAATTGAGCAGTAAAATATTCAGTCCATAATACTTGTGTTTAGGAGTGTTACAAAGTGTGAACAAAGAGCTGTTGGGTAAATTCATTTTCCAAAGAAATTTCCAATACCCTTTTGATGTAATTGTGTTATGAGGCTGGGTGTGTACATATCTGAAACTGCTTGGGAATGACAATAGCTATAGACCCAAGGATTTCTCTGACTGACTTGGTAAGAAATGTGTCAATCCCTAAAGTGACCTCTCCAGCCAAGGGTACAGTACTCTCTGTAGGCCACATGCCCACCCTGGTAGCCCAGACTGGGACCAGAGTGGGGTGACTGTCCAAGAGGAGGTGTGGGTTCTGTTACCCAAATCAAAGCTGCTGGGAAGCTCAAAGCCACAAATGTCCACTATCTGGTTTTCCCTTCTCAAACATGTCCCCTACTTGCTAACCTGGATAATTTAGTTTTTTCTGGGCTCCCTGCAACCCAGATTCAGTTGTTATCTCTAATTGAACTCGGGAAGACAGAGCAGATATACAGCATTCACTTTTCTTATTATTGGAAGAGAAACAGTTAATTGTAAGGAAGCAACAGTTCTACTCTCTTTTCTGGCTAAAGCAGCTTAATTTATAAAATGTTTCCTATCACTTTGCTGCTGTTACCAAGGGAGCTCGATGGAAACCCTCCAGCACTTGTGTAATTCCTTAAATCCTGCACTCCTATTAGCCACCAAACCCTGCTTGGGTCACTTGACCCTAGAAGAGCAAGGCTGAAAAACGAGACGGACACACTAGAGCCTCACTGTGAAAAATTCATCAGCTCTTGATACGAATTATGGCATAAGACAGAGGAACACCCTCACATATATCCTGGTGGGGCTTTAGGGCTGCATCTTTGACACACATTCTTTTTCTTCTCCCAACCTGGATCAGATGCCCACTCTTATTCCGTCTCACACTCCAAGCGTGGGAGAGTGGGCAGCTGGACGAAGCTCGTCAGGGGAAACATGCCTTTCCACTCAGACCACACGGTGCTGTCCTGACTCTCTCTATCAGTCCAGAGAACATAGGAACAGTGGCACAGATAGTGTGAAATAATAGTACTCAAACATGATTTTTTTTCCCCGAAGCCAATCTACACTGCATGTGGAATTCCATCATTGCAATGCATGCTTAAGTTGTGTTAACCATCGCACGTATATGCAGAACAGGCTTACCTGCTTAATTCTGTTAGGCTACAAATCACTTTTCTCTCATCTCCAAAAACCGGCTGAAAAACTCCCTCAAAGGTGTTCGCTCTGAACCTCGAATTCAACATGTCTTTGAGACTTCCGTATGACCAAAACCTCAGAATTATCTTTGTTATCTCCATTTCCTGTTCTCTAATTATGTATCAGTCTGTTTATCGACCTATCTTCCCCTCAACAAGTATCTCCTGAGCTCCTTCCATGCAGCTGGCACTGTGCAAGGCCCTGGAAATATGATGGGGAGGAAGAGGGGACATGGTTCCTGCCTCATGGATGCTCCCGTCTGATAGAAGAGACAAGTGTTAACCTCAAACCATCATAGACACAACTAAGAAATTACAACCAGGACAAGTGCTAAAAGGAGAAGTAAGCTCAGTTGATGCTTCTTTCATAATTACTCCTGAGTTTATTTTTTCTTTCCCACCATGGCCATGTACCTTGACCAGGATTTATCATCTCATGTCTAGATCTCTGCAATAAACCTGTTCTATTCCCCTACTCAGCACAATATGAGGACTCCTCATTGCCAACACACCTTGGACCTTTTTTGGACCTGGGTGCCTCATTCTTTGAATGGTCCTTCCTATTTTACCCACTCACCATTTTTATCTCTCCCAATTCTACCACTATTTAAGACCCAGCAGATACAAATGAACTTATTTACAAAACAGAAATAGACTCACAGACATAGAACACAAACTTATGGTTACCAAAGGGGAAGAGGGATAAATTAGAAGTTTGGGATTTAAAAAAACACACTACTATATATATACACATATGGAGTAGATAACCAACAAGGACATACTGTATAACACAGGGAACTATACTCAATATCTTGTAATAACCTATAATGGAAAAGAATCTAAAAAAGAAAAAAATATATATATATATATATTCTCTGCTTATTTTGTGAATCCAGGCAGTGAGCTCTAGGGATCTGCCTGAAGCATTTGCTTATTGCTCCTATCTTCTTCAGAGCCAGCATGTCCTGGACCCCACTTTAATTCCTCAAATAATCATAGACACAAATAAGGAATTATAACCAGGACAAGTGGTAAAAGGAGAAATAAGCTCAGTTGATGCTTCTTTCATAATTAAACTCGTGAGTATTTTTCCCTTCAGCATGGCCATACACCTCAACACAGGATTTACCATATATTTGCTGTATACCTGAAACTGACACAACATTGTAAATCAACTATATTTCAATAAAAATGTTTTAAAAGACCCAGCAGAAGTGTGATCCCTTCTTTGAATCTGTCATCTCCAGCCAGAATTGAACTCCTACCACTCCCTTCAAGAAGCACTCCTTGTCCACATCATTTTGGTGGCATATCTTATATACTGTGGTCATTTGTGTGGCTCTTCTCTCCTGTTAGTTTGTAAGTGCCTGCAGGGCAAGGGCTCCATGTTCCATGTAGTGGTTACTTGCCATAATTTTGGCTGTACCAGAATCTGAAGTTCCTTTCCATATTTTGGGAATTGAGTCTTTGTTAAAGACCCAACCCACATCCTACTACAGAAGTCCCCGGACACTCATGTTCCCAGCCTTCTTTGTTGTTAGGGTTTGGACATGTGACTTATGTTCTTCCAAACAGATGCCCCAAACGGAGAGCTAATGATACAAAGCAGCAAGGATATCAAAGATGCTCTCTGGTGGAGGCTGCAGCCCAGCAGTGGTGGCAGCGCTGATGGCATCTTCCAGTGCCCATGATGGTGGGGTCAGTGGTGATAATTTCCTCACCAGATTGGGTCTGTGAATGACTTTAGGGTTTCTCCCTGTTGGCATAGCCACATCTCTCCAGGATTCCGTGAGCTACTCAGTATCCTTCTATGAATCCCTTCCTGCTTAACTCAGCTGCAGTCTGTCTTAGCCTCCAAAGATAGTAACACAGAGCCTCAGTCATTGTTAAGAACTTTGTAAATATTTGTTGAATAAATGAATGAACCTATTATTGCTAGCTGTAATAGCCTAAAACTGTGTTTCCTCATCCATGAATTGGCTAATAATTCCTACCCCAAAAGGATGCTGTAAGAATTGGATGAGAAATGTTATGCACAGCAGCTAGCACATAGTAAGTAAGCAATAAAGAGTAGTTTTGGGGTAGAAATAGGGATCTGATTATGATGATAATGATAGATCAATGAATACTCCCCGCTTGCACAGGAGGAGAGAATTTGAGAAAGTTCTGTCAGGGACACGTGCTTAACTTCTAAACCTGCTTCATGTCATCCATATTTAAATGTTGGTTGCCTTTGTGTTTCCAAGAAATCTGAAAATCTGAGGGTTGTATGCCTGGGCTTGGCACCTGGTTGGACCAGTGAATGCAAGTCCATGTGAAAACTCACCTGAGAGTGTACTGTAAAGAAGTGTTTCTTTTGACATCATTATATCACCTTGAGAGCCTCGGAAAAAAGCCAGCGTTTGACGCAGGAGTCTAACTCAGGAAACCAAGGTTAAAGAACACCAAATCTTGAGCTAAAAGAAGACTTTTTCAAAGAACCAGAGCACCCCTTACAGGACAAGAGAGGAACTTGAAGAATGAAAGTATGGTCAGGCAACCATGTACCTGCAAGGAAGAGAAAGCAAGAGTTCAAGCAAACAGCAAGTTGACAATAGCTTCCAGCTGACCAGACAGTGAAGAAGCAAAAGCAGATGGCAGCCCAGCTCTGAAACCAGTTGCTGAAAAGAAAGGACAGTCTTAAAAATGTGTGAGATGGCAAAGACTGTTGGTCAAATAAACTGTTATTTATTTATACCTCTACCAAACGGATGAACGACGCTCACATTTTCATACCCAGGGTTAGTGTTTTTGATATTTTGTTCATCATGGGGTGTTTTTTTGCATTAAATTTGACTTTTAAAAAATATGGTATTTAAATATTATTTATTTTGATTGCTGACTTTTGGGGGAGTCCCCCTAAATTTTTCTCCTCACTGGCCTTACCTTGGTCCTGGCCTGGCTCATACCAAATTGTAGTTGGCAAATATTCCCACATAGGAGCACATTCATTCTTCACAGCAATCCGACAGGGAGGTAATGCTATCTCCATTTTATGGTGAAACAAACTGAGCCACTGGAAGATTCAGTGTCTTGCCAAACTTCATGCAGCTAACTGAAAATGTTAAGCTGTTCAAGTTGAATTCTTGCATTCTTACTCCCAAAACAAAACTGTAGTCTAGGACAATAGACAAAGGACAGCATAGGGAATCAGGTAATACTGGATTGAAACATATAAAATTCATTCTCATCAGTATTATAATTGAAATTGAGATAACTGTATGCTTACAGCAGAATGACCATAAGTTTCCAAGGAATTACTTCCCAAGGCGTACTTGACATATGACTCTTGAAAAGTCCTGTTGAATAAAATGTTTCCATGATATTCTCTTCTCCAAAGAAACATCTTTCTCCACAAATTCTTTAAGCCATCGGTTCTATTTGGCATGCAAGCCAGTTCAAAACCCTACTTGTGCTCTCCTGTTCCATCATAGCAACCTGCTCTAAGTATTCATTTCTTCCTTAGTTAAAACCAGGAATTGGTTTCCCTTGGATACACACCGTCAAAGCCAGTTTTAATTAAATTTCTGAGAAAGTTGGCAGAATGAAGGAAAAACATTTGACTGGCCAGACAATCTTCATGAGAACAATATCCATAAGTTCTACAGAAAATTGTTTTCATTATTTTATAATTATAGCTCATTCTCACTCACATGCTTATCTACAGAGAGCTTTCGGAAGCATATAGGCGAGAACCTGAAAAAACTCCAGCCAGCTGAACTTTGCCCAGAGGTGGAAACACCCCTGAAGGGCCCTTACGGCACAGACTTCAGCACTGAGGGTATTCAGGAAAGGCAGGGCTCCCTTTCAAGTGCTTGCTTTGCAGTTTCAAAAGCGCAGCTCTTCAGTAGGGAGACTGGTGGATGAATCTGCCGTGGAAGATCTCAGAACGAGAAGGACTCATTAACTCTTTCCTGCATGTGCTTTCAATCTGGGTTTTAGTGATGCTAAGGGAGCTCAGAATTATATGTGGCGTCTCCTCGTGTAGCCCAATTTTTATTGCAGAGAGAGGATCCCCATAAATTAAGGGGATGCATGATTGTGACAGGGATACTCTCTTTAGATATCTTTGAGGAATTCACTGTTATTAAATACACTTGAAAAACATAGTTAAATGTTCCCAAAGGGAAAGGCTTGTCTATGTTAAATATCCTCAGTGAACTGTTCATTATTTATTTATTAAACAAATAATAATTGATTGATGGTTCAGGCAGTGCTCCAGGAGTTGGGGATATAGCAGTGACTGAGGCAACCAAAATCCTGGCCTTCTTGAAGCTTCCATTCTAAGGGAAATAAGAAAACAAACAAGTGACTAATAAAATTTCAGGTACTGATGGGAAATAATGTTAGGGGCAGAGGATAGAGATTGATAGGGTGGTGGGAGCAGCCTATTGTAGATGGGATGTTCAGGGAAGACCTTTTCAAGGACATTTGAACAAATACCTGAATGACGTGAGTGGTTGAGCCATGTGAGAATCTGGGGGAAGAGCCTTCTAGACGGAAGGATTTTTTTTGTTTTGTTTTTTGAATTTTATTTTATTTATTATTTTACACAGCAGGAAGGATCTTCTAGAATGTGAACTCCATGAAAATAGAAACTTTGTTGTTTTCACTGTATCCCCAGATACAATGCCTGACACGTACTAAGCATTTCATACATCCTTATTGAGTTTTTGCTGGTGCGAAAGCCTTAATGTGGGAACTGTTGAAAAGAGCAGCACGGCCAGTGAGGTGGGAGCTGAGGGATCAGGGAAAGGGTTAGGTGTGAGGTTGTCATTTTTCCTGGCATCATTACACATAGAGCCTCCTTTTTTCTCAAAAGTGCCTGGTTTGTATAGATAAATTTTATGGTCACTTTCCTAATAGATCACGGTAAGGAGCTCGGATGTAATTGTGATGGGAAAACAGCAGAAGACTTTGAATACGGGAGAAGTGTTGTAGTGTTATTTCCTTTGTTAAAAAAGATATTTTAACTATACACCTATTAGAATGGCCAAAATCCAGAACACTGACAATACCAAATGCTGGTGAAGGTGTGGAGCAACAGGAACTCTCATTCGTTGCTGGTGGGAATGGAAAATACTGTGGCCACTTTGGAAGACAGTTTGGTGGTTTCTAACAAACTTAACATACTCTTACCATATGACCCAGTATTTGTACTTTCGGTATTTACCCAAAGGAGTTGAAAACTTATGTCCACACAAAGACCGGCACACCGATTTTTACAGCAGCTTCATTTGTAATGGCCAAAACTTGGAAGCAACCAAAACGTCCTTCAAAAAGTAAATGAATAAATAAATTTTGATACATGCAGACAATGGAGTATTATTTAGCACTAAAAAGAAATAACCTATCAAGCCATGAAAAGACATGGAGGGACGTTAAATGTATATTGCTAACTAAAAGATGCCAATCTGAAAAGTCTGCACACTATATGATCCCGACTCTGTGACATTCTGGAAAAGGCAAAACTATGAGACAGTAAAAGGATCAGTGGTTGCCAGAGGTTGCAGTGGGGTGGGGGAGATAAATAGGCAGAGCACACAGGATTTTTAGAACACTGAAAATACTCTGTATGATACTATAATGATGGATACATGTCATATATTTGTCCAAACCCATAGAATGTACGCCAAGATTGAACCAGAATGTAAACTATGAACTTTGGGTGATTAAGATATGTCAATGTATGTTCATCAATTGTGGCAAATGTGCCACCCCGTTGGGGGATGTTGATAGTGGGTGAGGCTATGCATGTGTGGAGGCGAGAGCATGTGGAAACTCTGTAGTTTCTGCTCAATTTTGCTGTGAACCCAAAGCTTCTCTAAAAAAAATTGTCTTTAAAAATATAGTGAGGGACTTCCCCGGTGGTGCAGTGGTTAAGAATCTGCCTGCCAGTGGTCTGGGAAGATCCCACATGCTGTGGAGCAATTAAGCCTGGGTACCACAACTACTGAGCCTGCGCTCTAGAGCCCTCGAGCCACAACTACTGAAGCCCGCGCACCTAGAGCCCGTGCTCCGCAACAAGAGAAGCCACCGCAATGAGAAGCCTGCGCACCGCAACGAAGAGTAGCCCCCGCTCGCCGCAACTAGAGAAAGCCCGTGCGCAGCAATGAAGACCCAACGCAGCCAAAAATACATACATAAATTTATTAAAAAAAAATATATAGTGAGTCCAGTCTAACTATTCATCATCATCATCATCATCTATATTACAAAAATAAGACATTATTAAGAAAGTTTTACCTCCGGGAAAGCAAAGATGATTCAACATCAGAAAAATCAGTCAATATAACTTACCACATCAATAGACTAAAAGAGAAAAACTATACAATTACTGTAATAGAACCAGAAAAGGCACTGATAGAATTTAATAACTATGTATGATTAAAAATAAAAACTCTTTAGAAAATCAGATCTGGAAGGAAATACCCTTATTTTATAAAGGTCAAATGCTAAGTATCTACAGAAAACATTATGTTTGGTGGAGAAATTCTAGAGGAATTCCTTCTGAGACTGGGTACCAGACAAGATGCTCACTATCACTGATACTGTTTAACTTAATATTGGGGGTCCTGAGAAATGCACTGCAAGGAAAGAAATTGAATAAGAGGCAAAAGGATTTGAAGGGGAAAGAAATAATTGTCATTTGCCATGGATAAGATCATCTATATAGAAAACCATTAGAATACTCAACCAACTATTAGAACAGATAAGACTTCAGCAAGGTTGCCAGATACAACTAAAAAAATCACTAGCATTTCTCAACACCAGTAACAACTATTTACTAAATATATTTTTTTAAAGTAGGATACCCTTCACAACAGAAACAAAAGTGATAAAGTACCTAGGGATTAATTTATCAAAGAACATTTAGTGACCTCTCTGGTATACAAGTAAGTATGTAATATTCATCTTATGGAATATTCATCAAGCTGTAAAAATAAATTCTGTATGGAGGTTAGATATAAATACATAAGCTTTTTCTTTTAAAGACTAGCTCGGAATATTCTGAAGAGAAGAAAAATAAGACAACAAGGGGGAGCTAGACTTACCAGAAATTTAGAAGTATTACTAAGCAACCGTTACTGAAACAATTTGATTAAGAAACGAATACTTAGAATCTCAGTGGAGAAAATATGAAACTCTATTAAGAGATATAAATACGATATGAGTAAATGAAGAGTTATTCTGTTCTCTTGAATGGGATAACTTAATAAAGATGTCAGTTCTTAGCAAAGAAAGCCATAAATTCAATGAGATCCCAATGAAA
This sequence comes from Eschrichtius robustus, assembly GCF_028021215.1. Lineage (NCBI taxonomy): Eukaryota > Metazoa > Chordata > Mammalia > Artiodactyla > Eschrichtiidae > Eschrichtius > Eschrichtius robustus. The sequence goes on from NC_090827.1 coordinate 77,481,469, forward strand.
TTCCAGCTAGCTTTTCTTTTTAGAAACCCAACAATTTTATGTAAATTTGATAAGGAAGTTTAAGGATCCATGAGTAACCAAGTCAACTTTGAAAAAGAAGAGCAAAGGGTGGGGGAATGGGGGCTCGCTTTAACCACAAAGTCATAGTAATAAAAAGAGTACAAGTCTGATAAAAGAACAAATAGACCAATGAAACACAATTGGGGCTCAGAGAGAGAACTCTATACCTGTCTAACACCATGTACATGGATGAACTGTAGCTAGATTAAGACCTAAACGTACAAAGGGCAAAGACATAAACTTAATAGAAGATACAAGGAAGAATATCTTTGTGACCCAGAGATGGGAACAAACTTCTTAAACAAGAGCCCCAAAGTACAAACCATGAGTCTAGAGTGTATGGATTTGATTACATCATAAATAAGTTTTCCTGTTCAATTAAAATAATCATGGACAAAGGTCACAGGCAGAGAACAGATAGGGAGCTTGTGAATTCCAATAGACATTCAGTCAAAGGAAAAAAACACTGGATTTATAAGAAGAGAAAACATAATATACGATATCCAGTCTGTGATGAGATGCTCAGACTCACTGAGGTTTGCAATAAACGCAAATTAAAACAAAAATCTATTACTTTACTCACATCAGATTAGCACAAATTACAAAGCAGGAGCTCACGCTGAGTGTTGTGGAGAGGTGGGGATGTCAAGATCCTTAATTCCTGCTGTTGGCTGTGTGGACTGGTACAGCCAGGTTGGATAGCCATCTGCCCTATTTGGTCAAGTTAAGACTAAATATATCCTGCGACCCAGCCATTCTACTGAGGAATCCAGAGGTTTGTTGTGGGCTGGATATCTGGGTGCCTGTGCCAGAGAAAGTCTGACAAAGGCCCATGAGGGGACATATATGAAGATGTTCATTGTTTTTCAGGGAGGTGGAGGCCATCTGGGGTCCCTCACTGGGAGAATGGAGAAGCATTTGTAGTGGATATTCCCTAGGGAGCATTATAAAGCAGTGGTTAACCCAGGCTTGATATATGCTTAGCAACATGGAGAGACCTTTGGACCAGAATGCTGAGTGAAAAAGTGAGAAACAGAATGAGGTATATGGTGCAATACGATTTGGGTACAGTGAAAATACCTGCATAGAGACATCAATGTTTTTTTTTCACAGGAAATACATAATTTCGTACATACCAGAAAGGTATGGAAGGAAGCCTCGTGTGGATCCGTTGTGATGAGGCACCACGAGCTGAGGATTTGGATCTGAGATCTCATGTGGAATTTACAAAAGAAGGAAGAGACGGAGGAAGGCAGGAAGGAATGAAAACGGAGGATGACTCTGATCCAGGCCCTCCTGCTGGGCCAGTTGGTATCTGGTGAGGCTGTCTTAAGGGTGGTCCTCAAAGGGGGTGGCCCAAGGCCTTACCATACAAGGCTGGCCTTGAGGAAGTGGCTTATTGAAGAAATAATTGAAAGAAGGGCATTTGGGGCAGATCTATCCATGAAAGGGTCCAGACAGGAGAAGAGTGTAGAGACCAGGTGGCCAGAGGTAGATGAGCCATTTGGGAATCCTGCTTACCTAGTCAGGTGCCAGAAGCAGAGTGGCTTCTGCACAGCTGGGAATAGAGATGTGTGCAAAGTTGATCCATGGGATCCAGCCAGGGTGTTGGGGGATACAGGAAAGACACCTCTGGACCAAGTTTACGGATGCCAGGCAGGGGTGAGGGCACTCACCATTCACCGTCCACGGCTGCTGGCAGCCCACGTGGTTTCAAAGGGGCCCAAAATTGGCCAGATAGATTCGGGCTGAAAGGTATACTGTAGATACAATAATTCCAGGTGAATTAAAAATGTAAAGTAAGGCCCACAGGTGCATAGTTAAGGGAACTAAGTTGCGGTAAAAGAATGAATAAGGTTGTACATGTACTGAAACACTTCCCTAAAGGGCCTAAAAATCTTGTAAAGTAAAGCTCCAGGTAATGCATTGAAACGATTCTCTGATATATAAATGTTTATAGCCAATCTCTGTATGTTTTGATTTTTCTATAAAGAAAACCACTCCTAAGTATTACTTTTAAGCCTCCTTTTAGGTATCTCTATCTATCACTTATGTTCCAGAAGCAGAGGCTTTAAATTTTTTCTTAACTCAGATCTCCATATTCTAGGCTAGGCAGCCCTTAATAAATAATTTAAATTATTCATGTGGTTGGTCTTTAAGGACCAGTAAGTACTCAGCATGTCACCATGGAAACCAGCACAAGTGCTGTCAGGCTCTATCAATCTTCTACATCTAAAACCCTCCTGCTGATTTGACCGTTGAAGATTGGAGACCCAAATAGTAAATGGCATGAGTTCCAAATATAAGTCAATGATCCCAAGAGTCTCAAAATGTCCTTCAGGGATGCCTGCACACATCAGAAAGGAGAGTAACCATGGATCCCTTAAACAGACTTTTCTTCCTTCCATGATGTGGTGAGAAATATCTTGTCCACGCCTAGACCTTCCCAGTCTACCTTTTCAGCATAGATATGGATATTCAGTATGAGAAGCTCTGGGGCTCTGTCTTTAGAGGGATTCCTTTCGTGGCGCACTGTATACAGGGAGCAAGAGTCAGAATCCGCGCAGAATTGGAGAGAGACTGGCGACTACCAGAGTGGGGATGGATAGTGTCTCTTAAGTAACTCCATAGTAACATTCACTGACTCTACTATTACAGGAAAGAAACACTGCTCACTCCAAGCTGGCTTTTAAGAAATATAGTACTCGATTTTATGTAAGATGTTAAAAATTATCCCATGCCAACTACAAGACTAATACGCCACCATCCTTAATGTGACCCCTCCCCCCAGCTGCTTCAACACCACGTCCGCTCCCGCAGATGCACCATGGGTGTCAGAGATGGATGGAGCTGGCTGACTCATGTCTCACCTCCCACGGCCCAACACAGGGCCTGGCCCACGGGACCGGCTCAGCAAGAACTTGTCGACTCAATGAGTGTTTACACCTGGCTGACTATTTCTCTCTTAAATGGGTTGTTGATACAGCAGCTCTCAGTCTTCTGGGTTTCTCAGACCAATGACATTTCCAAAAACATGTTTCAGGACCCACACGCTGGTGCCACGTATTGGTGGTGTTAGGACTTAACAACAAAATAACAAAATAACACACGAACAGCTCTATGGTGACCACTTCATAGAAGGAAGGCTTCCCTTCAATTTCAGAAAGGTAGGAAAGATCTAATCTAAGGATAAAAGCAAATTCTTTAAATTCAACATACTTACCTTTTTGAAAAACTTTTGCCATGTCCTTCTTTTCCCCTTTTCCTCACAGATTAGTGAAACCTTGGCATGGATCAGGACTGGATCTTAGCCAAGTGTTTGGAAACCAGGTATAAATGACCTGCTTGCCTAATATATTATCAAGAATAAGTCATTTTCTCCTTTTTCATTCTCAGCCTAGCATCTTGCTGATTTCTTGTTTTCAACATTCCTTTTACGTATAATAAATGAGATCTACACTCCTCTCCCCTATAACTTACCTGTTTGCCTAAAATACTTTCAGTTGTAATTATTTCCTTCATTTTTCTTTTTTCCCTTGTGTTATCAAATTCTTGACATTTTATGAGGATGGCTTTAAGAGATTAGGTTTCCCCTTATCGTTGTCATCTTTGAGACTTATTGCTAACATCTGGTATTCTCATAATTCCTTTAAGTCAAGAAGCTTAACCTGCTTTGCATGGTACCTCTAATTCTCTAAGATAGCATTCTTCTTTTAACAGAGGGGGAGGCAGGCATTCTGTATCAAGGCCCAGACCTGGTGATTTGGGTGCTAACGTTTCTCTAACAACTTCTCCCAAGTTGCAAGCTTCTCCTTGGAGACTATGAAGTTGAGTGATAGGTCAGGTTTGCCTGGGGACCCTTGAATATGAACTCCTGGCTCCATTATCCAGACTCATTGCTTTCTTTACAAAACAACTTGGCTGAAAGGGTCCAGAGAGTCTGTTCTTCCAGTGGTTCACATCATTGTAGATGTGATTGTCTACAAGAAAGCATTTGCTGTAAACCTAAAATACATTTATTGTTCATTGTAGGGAAAAGATACCATGAAAGGTATTATTCCTTCCTATACAACCACTTTCATGATAGCTGTATTCAGAGTTTTGTTTTGTTTTCTTTTTCCTGGAAAGAGTGAACCTTCCCTAGCTGGCTCTTTCCAGGCAATGTCAAAGATAGCAAACTGTGCTAAGAACACCACCTAGTGTCTAACTTTGAAATTACTGCTGTACTAGAAGAACACTAATTTTAAGCTTTCCTCATCAACTAACATCAGAGTATATTTTGTTGTGTGTTCTGCTGTATTGATTGTTCCTTTTGATCTTTGCTTTGAAAGTGAATTTGCCCATAATCTGGACTGTTGGCTACCAATACTGCACATGTTATTTTTGTCCAGGTGAGTGCATGATCACATGATTTGGTTTTAAGTGAGAATTGACTTTAAAGCATGAATTAAATGCTCCTGAAGATTGATTCTTCAGGACTCAGATTTCACCATTTCCAAGAAGCCTTCTCTGATCTTTCCTCAACCCCATTCTCTGCTGGGTAGTTGCCCCATTTTTTTACTTTTTAAGACTGTGTGTACATATCGTAGCTCTTGTCACTGTGGGCTGTGATTGGTTACTCACCTGTTTCTCATCCAAAAGGGTGCACGTTCCTCAAGGGCAAGCATCAGGTCTCAAGGTCTGTATTATACCCCCCTGAACCCAGCACATGGAGGAGCTCCATCTGAATTTGTTGTATGGAATGAATGAATGAATGAATGAATGAATGAATAAGGTTTTCTAAATAAGATTCAAGAGTGAGGCTGATTTTTTCCCTTGTAACTCTCAGCTTTCTTCTATGCTCAGTAAATCATTCTATCTTGAAACAGCTGAATTGAACAAAACTAACAGCTCTAGGTAAGATCTTGGCAAGATAATCAAAATCCTGATTTGAGGGCAAAATCTTGATTCAAAGGTGAATGAAGCTCTGATGACAGGATACATCTGCCTTTCAAAGTCAGATCCCCTGCTCTGTCTAGTAACTCTACAAGGTGGAAAATAACTGTTTTTCTCTTATACCACAGTCTTAATCAGCCCTGACCTGCTTTAAAGGGTCGTTTGCAGCAGGGACCAGAGTACCAAACTACAAGAGGAATAAAAATGGGGGAGCCTGGTAAAGGAGGAACTCTCCCTTAAGGGATGTCCATGTCTCCTTCCTGGAGACCCCCTGCTGGTGCGGGATAAGTTCCTGTCATTCTCCCAAATTAAAAACTTTAATCTTCTTAGGAGAGATGCTCCTTACCTAAGCTTAAGGTAATTAATCCCTTGTGTGATATTGGGTAAAATTACCTGATCCTGATTAGTTGGAGTCTTGGAGTCTCCAAAATATGATTTGGGCTATAAAATTGAGATAAATCGCACACACGGATTCATCAGTGGAACTCTGTGCCTCACAATTCCTCTTAGGAAGGAGAGGCAGTTAAGAGATTTGAAGTCATATTCACCTGAGCTCAAAACCTGGCTCTGTTACTTATTTGCTATACGATTTTGAAAGAATTACTGACATTGCTAAACCTGTCTTCTCCTCTGTAAAATGGGGCATAGACACATAATACCCACTCCTAGGGTAGTTGTAAGGATTCAATGAGGTTTGCTGCATGTAACATGCTTAGCAGACCACCTGGTAAGTGAGTAAGTGTTTAGCGCAAGTATGAGCACCAAAGACTTGCTGTGGGCAACTCTGTTCCCAAATCCTGCAGTGTAGTAATCACACTCCTGTGGACTGGACACAAGACAGCAGGGTTATCTTTCAGGATCTACTGACCTGTGGTTACCAGGGCAATCACCCCCAAAGATCTGCACTCTGGACTCTGGCTCTTCCCCACAGCACCAACACTAAACACGCCACGAGCTCTTGCCTCTCCATTTCTTGTTTAGCTGAAGCCTCCCTCCACCTCCACCCTCAGCTTCCTACCCTTCAGGACCCCAGCTCCGATGACACTCTCCTTCTGTAGCCTTACCGTGGCACCAAGAACAACACGTTATCCGCACACTCACAGTTAGCTGTCTCCCCTGCCAGCTGCTGAGCTCCGGAAACTCAGGGACCACGCCTCCTTCATCTTTATCTCTCAGTACTTATTTTACACTTGGGCATCAGCAAATGCTTCTAAAAACAAATTATATTCAGTGTGTAAACATTTATTTTGTCTAGATGGAACTAGAGAGAACCTTTCCACCTCTTGGCTGCTGTTGCTCTATTCTGGTTACATCCCTCGAAAGAGCAGCGCAAAGGGAAAGAAGTGTGGGCAGCAATGACCTTTCAACACGGTCTAAGCACATAAATGAGAAGCAGGGAGATGTGAATTGTGAAATCATCAATACAAGTGGCCCTTGAATAAAGACATGAGGGAAGCTCTCCTGGGACACTACAGACAGCCAGTGTGAAGCTGTCGTTTGAGATGAGTTTGGGCAAGTACTTTGTTCTTTGATATGGACGGCTCTCCCTCAAAGACTGGTCCATGGGGAGGCACCTCCCCCATCCTCTGGATTTTATATGGATGGAGCTTTGAAACAGTCACTGCTAATTTTTGCCTTCCAAATCCCCTGCCAGTACTGTGCTAAAAGAGCAAAAAAGAATTCATGAAGTTCAAAGGAATGTCACGGTGGGACAGATCTATAGCATCCACAGTGCATCTCAAAGAATACGTCCTTGGAGCCGTAGAGGTCAGTCTTATGGACAGGGCAGCTGTTTCATGTAAGAATGTATTTACACATGTGTGCCCAGGAGTCTGGTGGGAGGTTCCAACTGAGATCTTGTTCTGCTCTGGAGCCCACACACAGGTCTCCTGGTGGGAGAAAGCTCTGTGTTTTTCCAGGGCCAAGTTCAAATAAGAGATCATTCTTGGTGTAAGACTCTGCAGTTCCAGGGGTGACTGGAGTTAGGTCCCATACTGTGGAGAGATGTAAGCTGGAGGTCGAGGCCAAACTTTCTTTGGGGAGTACAAGAAAGAGAGGCCATTTCCTCACCTCTGCCTTCCCCTGGAGGATGGGAGGTGAGCATGAATGGGTCCTGTCCCCAAAGTTCAGAGAAGGCAACCCCCCAAATTACTTACCAAATTATGAGTTCTGTAAGAAGGGGTGACATTCCCTGTCCTGGGGAGCAGACACCACACTTCCTGACCTCCCTCGTCTGAGCAGGGCATAGCCAGGCAGAGATGAAGGGCCAAAGACCACACAGGTGCAGGTCCCTGAGGGGCCCCGAAGATGTGCTGAGCTTGTGGATTAGGGCTGCAGACGGTACGTGAGACTGGGGGCCACAGGCTTGCCAGGAACTGCCAGAGTGACGACCACAGAAGCACATTCTGTTGGGGAATGCAGATGCAGGGCCAGCATTCGTGGATCTGAAGTCGATGCAGTCGTGTCTCGTTACTAAGGACTGTTACCGTTTCCATCTGTAACCACAGAGGAGTCTACAGTGTAGAAGCTACATTAGTTTACAGAAAGGGGGTAAATATACTTTATCATAACCAGTCTTCAAGAGAGACTTTCCCCACCCCCTGCCTCTTTCTTCTCAGATCAACGCCAGAGGAGTAACTATTCGAAAGAGGGCAGAGGAGAAAGGCTCCTTCAAGACTGGTCACACCAGCCAAGGCTGGGAGTCGGGGGTAGGGGAGGCAACTTTGAATTAAATACAATATCGAAAATTTCAGATGCACAGAACGAAGTCTTGGTAACCAGAATGAGACTGTCGTAATTACCAAAAGTGAATGAAAAGTTACAGAATTGGATCGAGATGGCTTAAAGGGAGCCACTGCCCAGTGGGAAAATGGGCACCTTGATAGAGGACAATGGAAAAAAGTCAATTCGCACTTCTGTGCTGTTGAGTCAAACCCCTTCCTAAACTAGTTGTGTGTGTGTGTGTGTGTGTGTATAGCTATACTCTGCTTTTTCTAGAAGTTATCTAAGGCAACTTTAAAAGATGAGTGGGTGTCTACATGAGGTCAGTTCATTTATAAATAACCCAGTACTATGGTTGGTCTTGACTTAGGAACTTGTTTAGAGCATGAACTTTGTCCGTTAAGTTTGAACCTCACCCAGTTCGTTGCCTTAGCCGAAGGGGGTATAACAAAAATCCCGTCCATGAGAACAACAGCATGGTGTGGTCACAACATGAGTTAATCATGCTCTTTGTGCGTAGGCTACTGTTATGAATTCATGCTTTTTACCAGTAATGAAAAGTCCTACAGAAGTCTTTCCCAGATATGGGCTTTCCGACACTCTCCTGGATGTGTTTACTGGTGTTATGGGGTTTGGGGTGGGGGTCAGCTTCCCCTTGGTGGTGCCTCACTGTGTTAGCTGGAGCTGCCTGCTGAAGCTAAGGGAAGAAGCCATTCTGGAGGAGGTCATAATGTTTTTTAAAAAAAATAAATTTAGATCTACAGAAGAGAAAATAGTACAGAACATTCCCATATACCCTTTACCCAGCTCCCTCTAATGTTAACATCTAACATATCCATAGTACATTTGTCAAAATTAAGACATGAACACTGGTTAAACTAAGAAATTAACAATCCTGGACTTCCCTGGTGGCGCAGTGGTTAAGAATCTGCCTGCCAATGCAGGGGACACGGGTTCGAGCCCTGGTCCAGGAAGATCCCACATGCCGTGGAGCAACTAAGCCCCTGCGCCATAACTACTGAGCCTGCGCTCTAGAGCCCGTGAGCCACAACTACTGAGCCCATGTGCCAGAACTACTGAAGCCCACGCGCCTAGAGCCCATGCTCTGCAACAAGAGAAGCCACCGCAATGAGAAGCCCACACACTGCGACGAAGAGTAGCCCCTGCTCACCGCAACTAGAGAAAACCCGCGCACAACAACAAAGACCCAACGCAGCCAAAAATAAATAAATAAATAAATAAATAAGAAATGAACAATCCTATTGCCTGGATACTTTACCCACTTTCTCCACGAATGCCCCTTTCTGTTCCAGTGTTCAATCCAGGCTACCACATGGCATTCCATTATTTCCATAGTTTTGGAGGAGGTAACTTCTAAGATGAGGAGTCTCTTCCTGAAGTCCAGCTCCGTGACCCTGGACTTGGCACCAGGAGAAAAGGGTGGAGGCGAAGAACGTGCAGTGAAGGTTTTTTAACCTCTCTGCCTGGAGGTCATAAGTCAACCCGAAGGTTCTTGCCTGGGTTGCCTGTGCCCCTCTCCATCTTATGAAGTCACCAAAGACAGATTACTGTGGTTCCCACCGTTTGTATTTGGAATTACCTGGCTAGAGTAGCAAAGTGTCAGGATTCTACCCCGATTAGATTAAGAAGATGCTGAAGTGCCAGAGACAAAACGGCGGCAGCTGGATTTTATGTCATGGCCCTGCCACCACCCATTCTTTTCCCTTCTTTCTCCTCCCAGCTACTGCTTCTCCAGACTGGCATTTGCCTCTCTGTTCTCCAATCTGTTTCTGTTTTTTCCTGCTCTTCTCTGTATTCAAGGGGCTAGGCCCTGCAAACTCCATGCCCCTTTGCCAAAGGAGAATGATTAGGTTCAGCCCGGGGCGGGGGTCGGGGGGGGTCACTGGCAGGAGACCAGGGAGCAAAAGCAAGAGAGGTCCCCCTCCTTCCTCTCTGCTTTGGGTGGGGGCAGTTCTGGGAGTGGCTGGGCAGCCCTGCATCGTTCCTTCTCCTGCCGGGGCCCTGCCCTGCCTCTGGCAATGCCCCCTCTGCCTTTTGTCCTGCCAGTAGTCAAGATGGTAGCTACTTCCTGCTGTTGCTAATCTCAGGGTTGCTTCAACATCTCCTATGTGGCTTTTGAACTTTTCCAGCACCTTTGTAACTAGTTCTCTATATAAAGGTTCCCCCTATTAAAACTACCTGGGATGGATTCTGTTTCCCTGGCCGGGCTCTAATTGGTACAGATACCCCAACCATCGCTTCCTCTTCCTCCTTCCCAGGGGCTAGAACAGGAGCCGGGGGGGTCTAAGCTCACTTATTCTGCTCAAGGGGCTTATCATTGCAGGTGGGGAAAGGGCTCCTGGGCTCAGCGGTACAAATGTGGACAGAAAGCTCTATTCTATTCCCCCATCTTAGACTCTTGCCAATAACCCTCAATGTGACCTGGTGACAAGCACTGGTCTGTATTCCAACAAACCAAGAAATTACTGCATTCAGGTATTTTTCACCTAAAAAATGGCAATTTCACATGACTCTACTTAATAGGAAAAGAAGCAGGTAGGGAATAGATAACAAGTAAATTGCCTGCAATGATTTACAGCCAATAATAAAGCTAACATTTTTTGTCTGTTTACCACGTGGAAGGCATCTTAAGACACTTTTTTTTTTTTAAAGATTTTTTTCTTTAATGTGGACCAGTTTTTTAAAGTCTTTCTTTGTTAAATTTGTTACCGTATTGCTTCTGTTTCACGTTTTGGTTTTTTGGCCGCGAGGCATGTGGGATCTTAGCTCCCCGAACAGGGTTCAAACCCTCACTCCTTGCATTGGAGGGCGAAGTTCCAACCACTGGACCACCAGGGAAGTCCCAAAATACTTTAAACAGTAGTAATGATGGCAAATTCATCTGAGATGCCTGCTCTAAGTGTTTTGTATATATATATATATATTGAATCGTTTAATCTTCAGAACAACCCTGCAAGGTCAGAACTATTTTAACCCATTTTATGGCTTAGGCACAGAGAGGTTAAATAACTTGCCTAAGGTCACATAGTAAGTGGCGGGGTCAGGATTTGAAGCCAGGGAGCTTGGCTCTGAAGCATTATACATTGTCTTGAAGCAGATGTTGTTATATCCATTGTACAGATGGGAAGCTGAGAATCAGAGAGGTTGGACAACTTGCCCTAAGTCACACAGCTAGGATGTGCTAAGATGGCATTTGAACCCAGTGCCATCCAACTGCCAAGCGTAAATGCTCCATGCTTCCGTGCCCCCTCTCTCTGCAGTTTGTCCTGAGATGTCTCTAACACTCCTCTTCACTGGGTTCTCTTGTCTTTGCCACAAAAGATAATAATGTGCATATTTCATCACATTCCACCTGCACGTCAAACTCTTGCCACATTTATTGAGTTTTCCTCCCTGTGATGCCCGGGGGCCTTTCTTGTGTGGAGAACCAATTCAGAAGGCAATTACTGTGGTTTGTGTTAAGACCCCTGCCACGTGAGGGATCTAAGTATCTCTTTTGATCTCAGACCTATTCTCACTCCCTCTACTTACTACTTAAAAAATTGGGCATTTAATAATGACCTTGTTTACAAGTTTATAAGTGTTTTTATGTTATGTTTGTGTAGTGCCAAGAAGCACGGGCATTATTTCTCTGGATAGTAGGCTTCTTTTCTGTTTCTTGGCGACCCAGGGCAGGATCTGTATGATATCTTTCTGTTCAAAGATCAGAAATGTTAACTTCAAAGATCAAGATGTTAGTACAATCAATGTTGAACTGCAGGGGGATGTAGTATTTAGATTGGCCACAAGAGGGCTCTATTTCTTTGTCCCACAGGTCCATAGCAATAATAGCTTTTGGGGCCACAGATGTGAAATGCTATTCTGGACACAGTAATTAAACCACATTTAGTGCAATTTACCAAAAATAAGTGAAATTGTTTGTTTGGTGGAATAATAAATTCTATCATTTCTTTAACCTCCAAATACAAAGAGGAAGACCTTTTAATAAAATGAATTTATTTTCTAGCAGGCATTCACAGGAATTTCTCCCATTCCTATTTGGATAGTGGCCTTTGAACAATAGTAATTCCATATTAAACTTATTTTAAAATGCCCCCCCACCTCTTTTTTGTAACTGAGTGTCCTAATGAATCTTTCTGAAAAAATTGGTAATAACTGAAATGTCACATAATCTTGAGCTTCCTTCTAAGGCTGGGTATCAGTCAGGGTCCAGGCAGGAAAACAAAAACCACATTTGAAATTTCAACAGAAGAAATTTAAGATGGAGAATTGATCACACAGATGTGAGAGGGCTGAAGGAACAAAAAGGGACTACCGAAGTAACCAATGTCATTATCGGTGAAAGTAGCAACTACTCTTGGGGCTGAGGAAACAAAGAGAAGGATGCGGGATTAGCAAAACCTAGGTGCTCCAGGGAAGGGACTTGGTTATGCTTGTACCTGTAAGAAGGTGCAATGAGGCTGCTTTAGGCAGCGCTGAAACTGGATGGACCCCGTCAACGCTAGGGTGAAGGGTCCCTGTGAGGCAATGTTTATAGGAGCAACAGGTCTTCACCCTACCCCAATTCCAGCTTTCTGGTATCCCGCTAGTGCCCCCTATTGGCAGAACATAACCAGGAGCCAACTGTCAAAAGAGCCATACAGCCCTCACATCACTGAGCAGAATATGGAAAGGTAGCTTTAGAGCACAGATCACTCCCTTGCCTACTCAGCTACTGTACACACTTCCCCAACAGGTTTAAATTTCCATACAAAAATGGTAACTTCTTGCTCTGGCTATAGATGATATCTTTTTCATTACCTTTTACGACTGGATATGGATGTACTACGTAGTACCTTGGAGAATCCCTTGGGTTCTAGATAAAGGTCTTGTGTTGTAGAAAACTGATGTCTCTTAGTATATAATCAGGATCCACCAACACAGAAACCCCCTTCTGCCCTTGCTAGTTCAGCAGGAGGGGGAGCCCCAAATGGCCGATTGGCAGTGTCAACTTCCAAATCAGTGCAGCAGTTTTGTGTCACCTGGTGGAAGCGTTTCTCCATTATGACATTGGACCTCCGAACCAGAAGAGCCCAAAGATGCAGGGACAGAAAGCAAAACATGCTGTGAGTGGGTATTAGGTGTCATAGTGAGAAAAGCCGCTCCCACTTCCACCCTTGATCCTGGACCTATATGTTCTAGCTTTGGGAGAAACATATTGGTAACTGATTCAAAGCATATGTGGCATCCTATTAACTAGAACTCTGACCTTCAGGTTATTCTCCCAAACTGGTCTGTAACTGAGTCTTCCACAGGTCATTGCACTTTCTATAAGGCCAGCTACTCCTGAGTGATGGGATACATGGTGAGACCAGTGAATTCCATGGTATGAACCCCATGTCACAATTTTTTTCCCTGAGAACTGAGTTCCTTGGTCAGAAGCAATGCTATGTGGAATTCTATGCATGTAAGTAAGGCATTATGCAAATTTGTTGATGGAAGTCTTCGTTAAGCATAGGTTTTATGATGGCCAGTACACATCTTGGCGGAGAATAAGCCATTGGATGATAATGTACTAAAAATCAAGTCAGATCTGTGCTCTATCCTGCCCTTTCCCCTCTTCCATATTTTCTTTTTTGTTTCTCGGTAGGGTTTTTTGTTTATTTGAGGACAGATATTTATGGGCCAAGAGCCTTATTGATGATGAGTCGAGTTTTCACCATGCCTACATTTCAACATGTGTCTCTGTCAGGAAGAAAATGGGGAAGAACAACAGAGAGGAGGTCACACATGCATTTGGAGGCAAATGTTTGCCTGAAGTTGACTTGGTTTCAGCCTCAGTATTTATTTTCCTGAGCATCATGATTTCATGAAAAATGGTTATTCCACACCCACGCACATTCAATTATCACTTATATTTATGCTTTCTCTAAGGAGAGGTATGTAAATACATTGCTTTCCTTCAAAAGGACCAAGGACTTAAGCAATTTTCTATTTGTTTAATATTGTTATGGCAACACCGTTTATAGGTGATGTTAGTTTTCAAGGTGATAATACCTTCAAAATTTTGTGCCAGGCATTTTTCACAGAACTAGAACAAAAAATTTCACAATTTATATGGAAACACAAAGGACCCTGAATAGCCAAAGCAATCTTGAGAAAGAAAAACGGAGCTGGAGGAATCAGGCTCCCTGACTTCAGACTATACTACAAAGCTACAGTAATCAAGATAGTATGGTATTGGCACAAAAACAGAAATATAGATCAATGGAACAGGATAGAAAGCCCAGAGATAAACCCACGCACATATGGTCACCTTATCTTTGATAAAGGAGGCAAGAATATACAGTGGAGAAAAGACAGCCTCTTCAATAAGTGGTGCTGAGAAAATTGGACAGGTACATGTAAAAGTATGAAATTAGAACACTCCCTGACACCATGCACAAAAATAAACTCAAAATCGATTAAAGACCTAAATGTAAGGCCAGACACCATCAAACTCTTAGAGGAAAACATAGGCAGAACACTCTATGACATAAATCACAGTAAGATCCTTTTTGACCCACCTCCTAGAGAAATGGAAATAAGAACAAAAATAAACAAATGGGACCTAATGAAACTTCAAAGCTTTTGAACAACAAAGGAAACCATAAACAAGACGAAAAGACAACCCTCAGAATGGGAGAAAATATTTGCAAATGAAGCAATTGACAAAGGATTAATCTGCAAAACATACAAACAACTCATGCAGCTCAATATCAAAAAAACAAACAACCCAATCCAAAAATGGGCAGAAGACCTAAATAGACATTTCTCCAAAGAAGATATACAGATTGCCAACAAACACATGAAAGAATGCTCAACATCATTAATCATTTGAGAAATGCAAATCAAAACTACAATGAGATATCATCTCACACCGGTCAGAATGGCCATCATCAAAAAATCTACAAAAAATAAATTCTGGAGAGGGTGTGGAGAAAAGGGAACCCTCTTGCACTGTTGGTGGGAATGTAAATTGATACAGCCACTATGGAGAACAGTATGGAGGTTCCTTAAAAAACTACAAATAGAACTACCATACGACCCAGCAATCCCACTACTGGGCATATACCCTGAGAAAACCATAATTCAAAAAGAGTCATGTACCACAATGTTCATTGCAGCACTGTTTACAATAGCCAGGCCATGGAAGCAACCTAAGTGTCCAACAACAGATGAATGGATAAAGAAGATGTGGCACATATATACAATGGAATATTACTCAGCCATAAAAAGTAACGAAACTGAGTCATTTGTAGTGAGGTGGATGGACCTAGAGTCTGTCATACAGAGTGAAGTAAGTCAGAAAGAGAAAAAAAATACCGTATGCTAACACATATATATGGAATCTAAAAATAAAAAGAAAATGGTCAGAAGAACTTAGGGGCAAGATGGGAATAAAGATGCAGACCTACTAGAGAATGGACTTGAGGATAAGGGGAGGGGGAAGGGTAAGCTGGGACAAAGTGACAGAGTGTCATGGACATATATACACTACCAAATGTAAAATAGATAGCTAGTGGGAAGCAGCCGCATAGCACAGGGAGATCAGCTCAGTGCTTTGTGACAACCTAGAGGGGTGGGATAGGGAGGGTGGGAGGGAGGGAGACGCAAGAGGGAAGAGATATGGGGACATATGTATATGTATAACTGATTCACTTTGTTATAAAGCCGAAACTGACACACCCTTGTACAGCAATTATACTCTAATAAAGATGTTTAAAAAAAAAAAAGAGCTACCTGCAAGCTAGTTAATAAAAGAATCCTCAGTATTCTGTTACAAAAAAAAAAAAAATGTTGTGCCAATACCAGATCCAGCACTAACCCTGCCTAGTATTTTTACAAGCATTTAAAGAGCTGAAACTCACTCCACCACTGAACATCTTAGGACTGAAATTATAAGGACCAATTCACAAGGGACGGTTTGTCTAGCAGACACAGTCCCCAAGCATCAGTCCAATTCTAGCTGGTCCCTTGGTTTCCCATAGAACAAAGACCCACCTCCTCTCCCTCCACTTGTTGGTTGACTTTTTCACATTTCAGTAGCTTATCTGGTGGTCAAATTCTCATCATTCTTATGACTATGGAAAGAGGGAAGATGAACTGTTCTTTAAATATACACATTTGTGCTATTTTTTCAACAAAGATTTAATGAGGACCTACTTTATACTGAGAATTGGGTAGGCACTGAGCATACGTCTGTTATGAGTGTTCTTCCATGTCAGGCCAGCCTCAGTGGACCAGGAGGATGACAAGAACTGGAACAAAAACCTAATTCCCTGCTTCCTCCGCTCATGGGAATCCCAGTCTCATCCTAGTCCCCCCTGGTTTGGGGTGTTCTGTGGGGATGTCCATGTGCCTGCAAACAGTAGTCTTCCTCTACCTCTCTTCTCTAGGCTGGCATACCTTGCATGGTCTTCAATTCACCCTTTGTGACCTCACTCCTGGGAAACATGTAAGGGAGGCACTGGTAAGCCCCGACTGTTGAAATCAGAAAACCTGGCTCTGTGTCAGATTCAAAGGGTTGGGGGCAAGGCCAGAAACAGGAAACCACACTGATGGGGTCAGGAGCTGTGGGAAGGGAAAAGCAAGAGTCCAAATCTTGCCTTGAATAGGGAGTGGAGAAAGGGCTACTACCCAGGATTCTTTGTTGTTTTTTTGATTGATTGATTGATTTAATTTATTTATTTTTGGCTGCGTTGGGTCTTCTTTGCTGTGCGCAAGCTTTATCTAGTAGCGGCGAGCGGGGACTACTCAGTTGTGGTGTGCGGGCTTCTCATTGCGGTGGCTTCTCTTGTTGTGGAGCACGGGCTCTAGGCGCGCAGGCTTCAGTAGTTGTGGCTCTTGGGCTCTAGAGTGCAGGCTCAGTAGTTGTGGTACATGGGCTTAGCTGCTCCGTGGCATGTGGGATCTTCCCAGACCAGGGATTGAACCCGTGTCCTCTGCATTGGCAGGCGGATTCTTAACCACTGCACCACCAGGGAAGCCCGACCCAGGATTCTTCATGTTGCTCATTGACAACTCCTGGGTGTTCCATTCACATAAATCACAGTGTGATTGGCAACAACTCAAGATGTACAGTGCCCAACCTGTGCAACTGTACTAGCTGTGCTATAATGCCTAGTTTGTTTGTTTTGTCTTGGTCACTGGTGCTACTCTGGTGCCTGGAGGGTGTTACTTGTAGACCAGGATGGGACAGACATACCAGCATCTTCCTCATCACTCTGTTTGTTGTCTTCTGAATCAGAACATGTGAACTCTTTCCCATGTCAATAGTCTTACCCGCTCTCAGAGCTACCTCTGTGCTTAACCCTTAGTTTTATATCGAATCTATTGATAACCACATTGCATTTATCTCAGACTTCTTAAAAAGCTGCTTCTTCCTGGAAGAAGGCAGTGACTATTCTCCCGCTGTGGAGCCCTGAGTTCTCCTTAATACCTGCTTCAGCCCATAGCCCACTTCAACTTGACCCTCAGCAATTGCCTTTCCTTAATGAATGTTGTTCTCACCTGCTACACATGTGGAATATTCAGATTAACTCCCATTTCTAGGGTCTTCAGAATTTTTTCCTCAGTATCAGCACTTCAACTTCTAGCTATATAGCTCTCCCATGAGGATATTTGATTCTTCATGCAAGCTGATGCCCCCAACCCTTTATTCAGGTCCCATAGTAGTCATTAGGCCAGCTCACAATTGTGCCATCCTTCCAGGCACATGGTAGGATTGCACTTACCCACCCTCTTAGAAGTTCCGTGTGGCGTGTGACTTGTTCGGTCAATCAAATGTGAGCAGATATGACACTTCTGAGCAGAGGCTTTAGAAGTCGGGGCATGATATGTCATGCCCCTTTCCCCTGATGAGATGACCGAAAAGATATGTGTCATGGTGAAACCAGGAGCATCTGAGTCCTTGAATGACAAGTGAGAGCCTGCCTGACAACCGTGTTGGACCTGTAACATGAGGAAGAAATAAACTTGGGTTGTGTGAAGAAACTAAAATTTTGAAGTTGTTTGTTATTGTAGCAGAACCTTACCTATCCTGACTGACACAAAGTCCCCAAAGGTCTGGAATCACAATGACTGCACACAACTCGGGCCTTTGTGCTCTACCCTCTACCAAACCAAGACGATGGTCCAGAAAACAACCAAGTGAAGGTGACGGTAATTATCATCTCCTAAAATCGCTGCTCAGCTTCACCATCGTCACTTCTACCATCTTGAAAGAGATCAACAGGCAGATCTTTGTGATCTGTGATCAACAGATCACAGATGCTGTGATCGCCACAGTGATGTGACTGCAGTGAGGGAGAAAAGAAGGGCAGTGGCACGCTGCCTTGCGGCCCTAGCTTTGTATAACAGCTAACCTGTTACCAAAGGGCGTTAGTGGTTCGCCTGAGCCAGAACAGTGGGACTCTGGCTCACTCTCCGGAATGACAAGATGACCCCTGAGGGCAGGGATATAACAAAAGTGCCAAAGCTGGAAAGGGTGACCATGCCCAGGGTTTCTTATTTGTCTCCATGGCTCCCAGTCTTTACTTTTTGCTGGTCCCCAGATGGGGAACGTGATGATCTCAACCAGGTATGGTATTTGGAGATTTATGACTATAACCAATGGATCTGTTTAGTTAAAATTGCTAAGTTGACAAACTTGAATTTAGAGCCCCGCCCTCCTAGTGCTCAGCCTCTAAATATTCCGTACTCTATTGAGGCTCCTTCTGGAAATGTTGGCTCTCACACAGCCTCTCTTGAACTGTCATTAGATGATAAGTACGTCAACAGACAACATTTCAGCATCTCGTCACTGTGCACGTCATGGGAGAGGCACTGGGGGTAGAGAGATGGCAAGGAAAGGTCACTGACTTACAGCCTCATGCTGGGCTGAGAGATCACGGCCCACGGGCCCAGTGCAGCCTGCCGCAGGCGTGGTAAATAGAGTTTCCTGGAACACAGCCATGCCCATTCGCTTACACACTGTCCGGGGCTGCTTTGGGGCAACCTCTGTAGAGGCTGTTAATTGCAAAGGAGACAGTGTGGTCCACAAAGCCTAAAATGTCTACCATCTGGTCCTTTTCAGAAGAAGTATGCCAACTCCTCTCTAGTGGACTATTGGCCTTCCTAAGGGAGTTTGCACTTTAGTCGCATTCTCCTAAAGGCCGATTCTGTGAGACTCAAGGGGATTACGTTACTGGAGGAAATTCAGGCAGTAGGGAGCTATTTTGAGGGAGGAAGTCCTGTCTAGCTGCTGTCAAGCCCTACCCATTAGGCAGCTGCCTTTTCCATCCGTCCAGGAAAGTGGAGTGCTGTTTCCAAATCCCCGGGCAGAGTGGCAAGCACAGGGAAGGAGAGGCAGCTTTTGCAGCTGCGGCTGGTCCCACGCAGGAGGAGGTGAAAGCACCCTCTCTGTGTGCCTCCAAGAGGGCCCTTGGCTTCAGCGTGGCCACAGAGAGGAGCCAAGTTTGCCTTCTTTGCTCCTCTGGGTTTTCTGATGACGACAGAATGAATGATTTGCAAGCGCCAAAGGAAGGCTTCATTCATAGCTCTCTCTACACAGGCACGGATATAGGGGATGGAACGAGGAGTTTCCTAAGGTTCCATCGTTTTTTTCAGCTCAGGGGAAAATGGGAAAAGCCGAAGCAGGCTCAGGTGGGAAGGCTTTTTGCTGCACTGTGTCCACTCCCCGAGTGAGAGGATGACTGACTGCCCTCTGAAATGCCCAGCCTCTCTCATTGGTCAAGAAGAATCCTGCCCGTGGGAACAGGGGCCAAGCAAGTTTCCCTGCCAGAAGGACCAGCATCTTCTAAGAAACTCGAGGACTTGACCTGTGCTTACTCCTCAAATGGGGGTTGGGCTGAAGCCTCCACCCCTGCTTGCGGGTCACTCGAGGGTAAGCTGTGGCCACACTCACGGGGAGCCATCGGCTTAGCACCAGGGGGCCGTGACACCTCCCAAGGCTGCAAATGACACTTCCAGCCTGAGTCGGGGTGAGGAGGACCTCTTCTCAGTCTGTGATACTAACCTCGGTGGAGAGGGGAGGAAAATCACACAGGGCCTCAGAGCCCTTCTTCCTTCTCTGGCGTTGTCATGGAAACTTCGTCATCTCAGCAAACATGGGCTGAGTGTCTGGAGAGCAAAGCAGTGTCCTTATAGGGGCTATGAGAGGATGTGGTCGCATTGCCCTCAGAACCATGAAGCAGAGACAGAAAAGTAAATAACAAAATTTAAAGCAAAATGAAAAAAAATAAAAGCAAGACGGATAGTGTGAAGTCTAGAAAAGGCATTAAATCCTGGACTTTGGAGAAAGACACATCTAGGTTTAGATCTCAACTCTGTCACTTACTAGTTATATGACTCTGGGTATATTCATGATTTCATCCAAAGAACACTAATTGAAGGCCTAATATGTACCAGGCATCCTTCTAAGTGCCAAGGATTTAGAGTGGCCCAACTTAGAGGAGGTGACTTTTCTTACCCTCATAGAACTTATTCTAATGGAGGAAGACAGACAATAAGCATGAGACACATAGATAAAAAATAGAATTTCGGAGAGTGATGGGGGCTGTGAGAAAATAGAGTGATGTGCAAGAGTGACTCAGAGCGCTAGCTCTTTAAGAATGACTGGTCAAGGGAGGCTTCTTGGAGGAGGTGACATTTGAACTGAGACCCAAGGAAGGAGGCAGTCTGGTGACAATCTAGAGGACGAGGGCTCCAGGAAGAGGGAAGTATTGTTGCAAAGGTCTGCTCACATGAGTCTCTGAGTTTCAGCTTCTTTGTCTATAATTGGGGGATAATTCACTTAATGGGATTGTTGTAAAGGTTCAATGATACAATGTGCTTAGCACTTAGCTCAAAGCCTAGCACCAGGTAAGTGCTCCTTAATATTATTAAGTACAGCAAAACACAAAGGCACAGTTATTCTGATGGGTGTTGCTGAGTGCTGGCTGACTCAGGCCTTGCAGAATGGGGAGGGTTTGGGTGAGCAGACAGTAGGTTAGATTTCTCTGCTGTTGGTGCCTCTACCTCCCAGCAGCTTCCCTCTCAGAAACCTGACTACATTTCATTGTAATAACGTGAATATTTTCTCTCCTCTAATCTATAATAGAGTATATAAAAGCAGAGACTTCCTGTTTCTTTTCCCCATTCTACTCCAGTGATTAAATAAGATAATGCATGCCAAGCATTTACAATAGTCTTTTGTGCACGAATGAATGAATGAATGAATGAATGGTGGGAGGGCTTTGAGGTAGTAAGTACAGCATGTAGTTGAGTCTGTTTGGGAACTGGTGATAGATCAGCAAAGAAGGAACGTAGAACCCAGAAAGGCTGACCTTCTCCCGAGGAACAGAAAAGTCTTCTTGCCTGGCTACCTTCTTTGAACTAGGGCTCCGTTTTTTTCCTGCCTTCAGACTCCAACCGAAACATCAGCTCTTCCTGAGCCTCAAGCCTGTCAGCCTTTGGATGGTGCTACACTGTCAGCTTCTGCTGGTTCCCAGGCCCTCAGATCATACTGGAACTAAAGCATCTGCTCTCCAGGGCCTCCAACTTGCTGACTCAACCTTGCACATCTTGGGACTTGCCAGCTTCCATAATCATGCAAGGCAATTTCTTATAATAAATCTCTCTCTCTCTCTCTCTTTTATATATATATATATAAAAATATATATATGTGTGTGTGTATATATATATATATATATATATATATATATATATATATATATATATATATATATTCTGTTTCCCTGGAGAGTGCTGACTTAACACAAGAGCCCATCCTGAGGGATTCCTTTTAATTTAATCACATCTATAAAGGCCCTATCTCCAAATATAGCCACATTTTGAGGTATTAGGAGTTAGGGCTTCAACATATTATTCTGGGGAGGGCGGCACAATTCAACCCATAACAGCAAGCAAATAATCCTTTATTTGTTTAAGCTATTGTTACTTACAGCTGAGACCATGCTTAGCTGCTTACACACGGTACAGATTCACATACCAAGTCTGATGATCCGCAAGGAGGTGTCTTGCTACATCTCCTTGGTAGCATGTTACAATTTCTTCCATCTTTGAGGAGTCATTGAAGGACGGGCTTGGGAGAAAGCAGGTCTCCAAGGGTGTCAGTTTGATGACTGACTTTTGGGACATCTCCCAACCATGTTTTAGTTTGTCCATTTCCAGCAGACATTAAAATAACATCATGCACCCTTGATGTGAAAGTCATTCCAAACACGAGCCATCATCTGTGCCTTGCGGCGGGGGAGGGGGTTTGGCAGCCCTGGAGAGGCAGCTCTCTTCAGCCAAACTTATTGAAATGTCCCCATGCCCGCCTTTCAGCCAATGTCAGCTGCTGATCTGTATGAATTAATGCAGTAATAACTGGGCCGTATTCAGCAAGCACTAATTTCTTTCACTACATCAAATCAAACCTCATGATTGTTTCGAAATAAACATGCCATCCCCAGAATGCTGAATCCCCGCACTGGCAGCTGGGTTCTGAATGGATCTGGAAAGGTCCAGGGAGGAGACTGGATTGCCCAGCGGAGGGAGCCATTCCTGAGCGGCAGCCTGGACAACGGGGTGAGACCTCCTGAGCCCAGCCACGTTGTTTCGCTTTTTAATTAATTAATTTTTTTTACATCTTTATTGGAGTATAATTGCTTTACAATGGTGTGTTTCTGCTGTATCACAAAGTGAATCAGCTATACGTATACGTATATCCCCATATCCCCTCCCTCTTGCGTCTCCCTCCCACCCTCCCTATCCCACCCCTCTAGGTGGTCACAGAGCACCGAGGTGATCTCCCTGTGCTATGCGGCTGCTTCCCACTAGCTATCTAGTTTACGTTTGGTAGTGTACCGACCACATTTTAAAGGGTGGGAAGAAGCCGAGCTTTGATTCTGGCCAGTATCCAAGGAGCGTTCACCCAGGGACGCATCCTTCCATGCTCTTCCTTCTTCAGGAGCCTCCACCCCACAGCGCAGGAGAGGGCAGCCCGGCAGCCAAGAGCTCCAGATGAACAGTCGCTCCCCAGGCCTTGCTAAGGCGGGGGGAGGGGGGTGCCTCCTGGTGTCACTGCAGTGAGAGACCATGAGAGAGATGATCTCAGAGATTCCCAGGTCAGACTGCAGGTAAACCTCAGAGGAAGTGTCTAACAGACTCGCAAGCGAGGAAACCGGAAAACCAAAGAGAGAGCGCCTTTAAGCCAGGGAGCCAGAGATGCTTTCCTTTCTTCTGCCCACAAGAGGGGAAGTGCAAGAAAGAACAAGGTCTAGAAAGATGATGAAGGAAGTAGGGCAAGGATGGCTGACTGATGCTAGAGTTTGTGGTAGTTCTCCAAATAAGACGGCGAACAAGTCGCTGGGCACTTTAGATGTTCCAGTCCAGTCTCTGGGCGATGCTTTCAGTAGCATCATAGAGACCTCCTCACCTCTTCTCTCTCACTCTCAAACCTTCGTTATGAATGTGCCAGGCCCTGGGCTCCGCTCGGGTTTGGGGGCAGGTGGGGGCAAAGCACTTGGGTCCTGTCTTCTCCCCCGCTCCGTTCCTATCCTTTCTTTCTGTCTCCTCCCTGCCTCTCTGTGTCTCTCTCTCCCCGCTTCCTCCTCTCCCCTCCATGCCTAGGTTCCAAATAACCTTGGGGGAAATTAATATTCCATTCAGTGGTCCGTTAACCGCTTACTAATTAATTTTCCAAATAAGCAATTCAGGACTGAATTCCACATGTTTTCCCCTCACAGCGGCTCTGCTGTGTAGACATGTGTCTCCCACCCCCCGCCCCAGGCCTGGTGCCTCTCTCGAGCTCTGCCCCCGCACTGGGTGTGCTGCCTCACACCCCCCGCTCCCCGCTACCTGCTTATCTTTCACAGGCTTAGAATGTCAGCGCCTGTAAAGCTCCTTTAGATTTCTCTCCTCTTCCTTCTGTCCTTATCCTGTCAGTCAGGATGAAAGAAATTAGGTTGTGTTAAGTCTATACGTTTCTCTGTGATCCCAGCTTCCGGGACTTAGAGCTGCCTGGGAGCTGCCACATCACCTGGGTCTGGGTTCAGACATGAAAAGCTTCGGGAGTTCTGGAAAATAAGTGTCACGATGTTCTCAAAGCTCCAACTTCCCAGTTCATAACTTGGAAAGCAGTAAAGGAAGCTGTGAACCAAAGGTCTCAGGAAATTGCTCCTAGCATGGGTGGCAATGAACCAGACAGCTCTGCACGTCTGCCCCACGCGAAGAGGTCTTTGTGTTACGCATTTGCCACGCTATTGGCCCTGGGTTGGCACCTGGTGTTATAGCCACAGTATTAATGCCCAGGTCTTCTCCATCCCAAAGCCTTGTCTCTTTCCACCTCCACCTCCCTCGTACAGCTGACCCTGGAACAACACTGGTTTGGACTCTGCAGATCCACTTATACATGGATTTACTTCAATTAATATATCAGGAAAATTCTGGAGGTTTGTGACAATTTGAAAAGACTCGCAGACAAGCCGTGTACCCTAAAAATATAGAAAATATTAAGAAAAAGTTAAGTATGTCATGAATGCATAAAATATATGCAGATACTAGTCTAACCTTACATAGGTATAAGGTGAGTAACATTTAGTATAAAATTAAGGTGTTAGTTTTCTTACTGTTTTATAGCTTTGCTTTCAAAGAATTCCATTACTGTACAGTATACCTCTCTCGTAATTGGAGAAACTGCGTATCAGCCTATCATTATTGGTAAGTGGTTTTTCAAAATATGTAACAATGTTTCCAACACTGTATTATGAATGTGACTGTAATCCTGTATGCCATAAACATTTTGTAAAGATTAATTCATTAGTGCATAGGCTAGGCTACCGTGATGCTATTGTATCAATTACACTAGGCGACCATAAAGCAATCCTATTGCTGCTTCTTCGTTATCAATGCATGAATCATCATAGCTATAAATAAATCTGAATTTCTTTTTCACATTATCTTCATTTTTGATGTCTAGTGTTATATATATATATATATATATATATATATACATATAAAACATCTACAGTGGTTTGTATCCTATAAGACAATAATGATGTAGATACTGACAGACAATTCATCTTGACATAAACATACAGTATCAGTAAAACAGTACTATAATTGTATTTTCTCTTCCTTATAATTTCCTTAATAACATTTTCTTTTCTGTAACTTACTTTATTGTAAGAATACAGTATATAATACATATAACACACAAAATATGCATTAATCGACTGTTTATATTATCAGTAAGGCCTCCTGTCAACAGTAGGCTATTACTAGTTATTTTCGGGGAGTCAAAATCTGCACGTGGATTTTTGACTGCACGGGGGGTTGGTGTCCCTAACCCCACATGGTTCAAGGGTCAACTGTCTTGCATCCAGAATACTGACAATATCTTGCTCCTAGAGATCCTTAACTAGCAACAATGAAACAATTATGGCCAGTAAGTTTGAGTCCTA
Source organism: Eschrichtius robustus (assembly GCF_028021215.1). NCBI lineage: Eukaryota > Metazoa > Chordata > Mammalia > Artiodactyla > Eschrichtiidae > Eschrichtius > Eschrichtius robustus. The sequence continues at coordinate 77,506,674 of NC_090827.1, forward strand.
CTTACGAAAGCAGGGAAAGGAACCAATGGATTTTCGTTTTGCAGGACTGGGTTCCAAGTGTCCCTCTGCTTAACTGTCAGCCCCACAGAGCATTCTTTTAAACAGAATCCATCTTTCCCTCTCTCTTCTACCCACCCCAGACTTCCTGTTATTTAAAGATTTAGGGTTTTAGATATGATTCCTATTTCTCCAGACCAAGTTGACCTGAGGCTGAGGTAGAGTTTAACTTGGCATCTTTGTTATCAGTACAATGAGCCAGAACCAGAGTCAGATCATTGAAATGAAGAATGACTTTTCTCCCTGATAGCACTTTCGGAAAACAAACAAACAAAACAAAACCTTTGATGTATTGTTAAGTGAAAAAAACGAGGTGTAGAACAATGTGTATTGTACATTATTATTTGTGTATTTAAGACGCATATACATATATGAATGTTTGTAACTACGTAAGATGTCTCCAGCAGAATACTCTAGAAACTGGCAATAAAGATTATCTTTGGTAAGGGAACTGGCGGCTGCTGGGGGGCAGGGGGTGCAAGAGAGAATTATTTGTCACTGAATACTCCTTAAAACTTTATCTATTGGTGTGTGTGTTCCTATTACCACTCAAAATAAAGAATAAATTTTTTAAAGGAAGAAAGTGCACCTCCTCTGGCCTAGCCCCTTGTTTCACTGCAATCAGACTATATGTCTTAGGACTCAGATGCCTTGACTTTTTTTTTTTTTTTTTTTTTAGTTTTTATTGAATTTGTTACAATACTGCTTCTGTTTTTTTTTTATTATTATTAAAGATTTATTTTATTGATTAATTGATTGATTGCTATGTTGGGTCTTCGTTTCTGTGCTAGGGCTTTCTCTAGTTGCGGCAAGTGGGGGCCACTCTTCATCACGGTGCGCGGGCCTCTCACTATCGTGGCCTCTCTTGTTGCGGAGCACAGGCTCCAGACACGCAAGCTCAGTAGTTGTGGCTCACGGGCTCAGTCGCTCTGCGGCATGTGGGATCTTCCCAGACCAGGGCTCGAACCCGTGTCCCCTGCATTAGCAGGCAGATTCTCAACCACTGCGCCACCAGGGAAGCCCCCTGCTTCTGTTTTATGTTTTGGGTTTTTGGCCACAAGGCATGTGGGATCTTAGCTCCCCAACCAGGGATCAAACCCGCACCCCCTGCGTTGGAAGGCAAAGTCTTAACCACTAGACCGCCAGGGAAGTCCCAGATGCCTTGACTTTTGAAGAGACTTGGGAGGAGGAGCTGGCACAAGAGGAGGAGGACCTTCTGGCACGTTCTCTTCCCCTCCATAGTTGAGGTGCCGTATCAACATCCTCTGAGTCTCCACAGACAACCAGGACAAAATGAAGGGGCAGGAACCAGGGCCCGTTGGCTTCCACAAGTGAAAGTGATCAGCTGTTTTCTTAAAAACAGAGCCAAAAAAAAAAAAATATATATATATCTTCTGATCTCACTCTGAGTTACATTATGAACTTTCCAAAAGTCAGTCCTTAGATTTCCACCTGACAGCCAAGGATGTTTTTCTGTTAAATTTTAATCATATCACTAGAGTTTATTAATTGTTTCAACAAACAGACATCTATGTCCATTCATTAAAAAGAAAAAAAAGACAGAGTAAATAAATCAACTTTCAAATCATGTCCTTCTGTAAACACCAGCTGCACCGGAAAAGGAAGGCAGCCTGTGAGCGGCTTCCCACTGCAGTGCTGGGCTGGGGCTGTCCACGCACATGCTCAGAGCTTGTTGATGTGTCCTACAGCCCACAGGAAAGAACCTCAGCGGAAAGCAAGAAGGCAGAACAATTGTGTGAACCTACCTCCCCTTCTTACCCTCCAAACATCTGGCTCTTGCGTGTGTCACCTCTTTGATTCAAACCTGCTCTGGGGTTATTGATAAAGAAAATCTCCACCTGGATGAGGAGGGGTGGGTGTGGACCAACTACTTCTTCACCAAAGAACAATTAGCACAGGCTCACTTTTTGTAGCGAAAGAGTGGAGCAGGTTGGTTATAAACCATGTTTCTGAAATTGCCCAGCTAGTTCTCTGCCAACTCTTTACAGGGATACTGAAACAAAAGCTGGAAGCAAAGAGATAGTAAGAAAAGCCCTTACGACTGGGGCTGTGGGAAAAGGTAAACACCCAAGATGCCATCTTGGTATTGGCCAGCCGTAGGGAAATCTCTGCTGTTTAACATAATGCGTTTATAAACACAGATGTCAGGGATGACAAGTTTATTTTTGTAGTTCTGCATCTTTCGTTTCCCCAGTTGATTTTTATTCTTATCTTCTTCGATGTCAGAACAGCCAAACAGGATTCAAGTGATACATTTGGATGGCTTGCTTCTCTGAATTGTGTCTCTATTCATTTACAGGACAGACACTTAATTCCACCTGTGGAAATGGCAGTTTTGCAATTGTCACAACCATTGTCCTGCTCATTTCATTTTACTGGGGTACTTTGGATAACAACCTCCTGGACTTATTTCGATGGCAGTTTGATAGTAATGTTGGCTGGAGATCAGCTATTAAGTTTATGTGCTCATCAAATTTTAACTAAATGCCTAATTTAAAAGTAATTAGAGCCACTTGAATTTGGTTGGGCGCCAAAGTTAAGTTGCAGGCAGAACTTGAGGACTGCAGGCTGCATGCTTAGTGTGCAGGAGACTGCATTCCCTTCTCTTTTCCACCTCTCTCATTATCAGCACTTACACCTGGGGATGGGTGGATGGGTGGGTGCAGAAAGTGAGGGAAATAAAGTGCCACTGAGCCAGTGCCACTGGAAGAAATTCAACAGGGTTAAATGCAAAGTCATGCATTTCGGCTGGAAAAAAGAAATCAATTGCACAATTTTAGACCGGGGGAGACCAAATCGGCAGGCACATACATGAAAGAGATTTGAGAGTTTAGTTAACTGCAAGCTTATTTAAAAAAAATTAAAACCATGGTAGGACTTACAATACACTAAAACCCACCGTTCTAAATACTTTACAAATATTAACTCTTTTCATTCTTTATGAGCAATTTTGTGAAGTAAATACTATCAATATGTCCCATTATCGCATGGGAAATTGAGGCAGAAAGAGAACAAATAACTTGCACGTAGTTACCTAGCTAGAAAGTGCCAGAGCCATGATCAAATTCAGACGATCTGGCCACAGAGTCCACGCTTTTAATGCTGGACCTTGATACAAGCCAGTAGTGGGCAGATTCACTTTTCATGTTGTCCCTGGTTAAAGCTCATTACAGTGAATATCATGATAATCAAAGTTTCCATGAAAAGAAAAATAGATGTCCAAAGTCTATGTCAATTGCTTCAAATAATAGTGAACAAAAGAAAATTCTACAACCTTAAAAATAATTAATATTATCCTAATAAATATGGTACGATGTTGTTAAACCCACATTTTTGTGATAGTTTTGATGGAAACAATATCAACAAAAATATAAGGGCAACATTTCAAGTCAAATTAACCTTCTGGGTCTTCAGTCTCATCTGTCCAATGTGTAGAATGAGCTCAATCATTTCAATCCCTTCAAACTTTAAGATTCTAATACAGGCATACCTTGGAGTTATTGCAGGTTTGGTTCCAAACCACCCAAATAAAGCAAATTTTGCAAAAAAGTGAGTCATAGGAATTTATTGTTTCCCAGTGCATTTAAAAGTTATAGTTACACTGTACTGTAGTCTATTAAGTATGCAATAGCACTGTGTCTAAAAAAACAATGTACATACCTTAATTTTAGAAATGCTGAGGTTTTTGGTTCAAGATGGCAGAGTAGAGGGACGTGTTCTCACTCTCTTGCGAGAGCACCAGAATCACAATTAACTGCTAAACAATCATCGACAGGAAGACACTGGAACTCACCAAAAAAGATACCCCACATCCAAAGACAAAGGAGAAGCCACTATGAGATGGTAGGAGGGGCGCAATCACAATAAAATCAAATCCCAGAACTGCTGTGTGGGTGACTCACAAACTCGAGAACACTTATACCACAGAAGTCCACCCACTGGAGCGAAGGTTCTGAGCCCCACGTCAGGCTTCCCAACCTGGGGGTCTGGCAATGGGAGGGGGAATTCCTAGAGAAACAGACTTTGAAAGCTAGCGGGATTTGATTGCAGGACTTCGATAGGACTGGGGGAAACAGAGACTCCACTCTTGGAGGGCACACACAAAGTAGTGTGCACATCGGGACCTAGGGGAAGGAGCAGTGAACCCAGGGGAGACTGAACCAGACCTACCTGCGAGTGTTGGAGGGTCTCCTGCAGAGGCAGGGGGTGGCTGTGTCTCACCGTGAGGACAAGGACACTGGCAGCAGTTCTGGGAAGTACTCCTTGGCATGAGGCCTCCTGAAGTCGGCCATTAGTCCCACCAAAGAGCCCGGGTAGCCTCCAGTGTTGGGTTGCCTCTGGCCAAACAAACAACAGGGAGGGAACCCAGCCTCACCCATCAGCAGACAAGCGGATTAAAGTTTTACTGAGCTCTGCCCACCAGAGCAACACCCAGCTCTGCCCACCACCAGTCCCTCCCATCAGGAAACTTGCACAAACCTCTTAGATAGCCTCATCCACCAGAGGGCAGACAGCAGAAGCAAGAAGAACTACAATCCTGCAGCCTGTGGAACAAAAACCACATTCACAGAAAGACAGACAAGGTGAAAAGGCAGAGGACTATGTACCAGATGAAGGAACAAGATAAAACCCCAGAAAAACAATGAAATGAAGTGGAGATAGGCAACCTTCCAGAAAAAGAATTCAGAATAATGATAGTGAAGATACTGAAGTACCTCAGAAAAAGAATGGAAGCAAAGATCGAGAAGATGCAAGAAGTGTTTAACAAAGACCTAGAACAATTAAAGAACAAACAAACAGAGATGAACAATACAATAACTGAAATGAAAAATACACTAGAAGGAATCAATAGCGGAATAACTGAGACAGAAGAACGGATAATTGACCTGGAAGAAAGAATGGTGGAATTCACTGCTGTGGAACAGAACAAAGAAAAAAGAAGGAAAAGAAATGAAGACAGCCTAAGAGACCTCTGGGACAATATTAAATGCAACAACATTCGCATTATAGTGGTCCCAGAAGGAGAAGAGAGAGAGAAAGGACCCGAGGAAATATTTGAAGAGATTATAGTCGGAAACTTCCCTAACATGGGAAAGGAAATAGCCACCCAAGTCCAGGAAGCGCAGAGAGTCCTATACAGGATAAACCCAAGGAGAAACATGCCGAGACACATAGTAATCAAATTGGAAAAAATTAAAGACAAAGAAAAATTATTGAAAGCAGCAAGGGAAAAACGACAAATAGCATACAGGGGAACTCCCATAAGGTTAACAGTTGATTTCTCAGCAGAAACTCTACAAGCTAGAAGGGAGTGGCATGACATATTTAAAGTGATGAAAGGGAGGAACCTACAACCAAGATTATTCTACCCAGCAAGGATCTCATTCAGATTTGATGGAGAAATCAAAAGCTTTACAGACAAGCAAAAGCTAAGAGAATTCAGCACCACCAAACCAGCTCTACAACAAGTGCTAAAGGAACTTCTCTAAGTGGGAAACACAAGAGAAGAAAAGGACCTACAAAAACAAACCCAAAACAATTCAGAAAATGGTAATAGGAACATACATATCGATAATTACCTTAAATGTGAATGGATTAAATGCTCCAACCAAAAGACACAGGCTTGCTGAATGGATACAAAAACAAGACCCATATATACACTGTCTACAAGAGACCCACTTCAGACCTAGGGACACATACAGACTGAAAGTGAGGGGATGGAAAAAGATATTCCATGCAAATGGAAATCAAAAGAAAGCTGGAGTAGCAATACTCATATCAGATAAAATAGACTTTAAAATAAAGAATTTTACAGAGACAAAGAAGGACACTACATAATGATCAAGGGATCAATCCAAGAAGAAGATATAACAATTATAAATATATATGCACCCAACATAGGAGCACCTCAATACATAAGGCAACTGCTAATAGCTATAAAAGAGGAAATTGACAGTAACACAGTAATAGTGGGGGACTTTAACACCACACTTACACCAATGGACAGATCATCCAAACAGAAAATTAATAAGGAAACACAAGCTTTAAATGACATAATAGACCAGATATATTTAATTGATATTTATAGGACATTCCATCCAAAAACACCAGATTACACTTTCTTCTCAAGTGTGCACGGAACATTCTCCAGGATAGATCACATCTTGGGTCACAAATCAAGCCTCAGTAAATTTAAGTACATTGAAATCATATCAAGCATCTTTTCTGACCACAATGTTATGAGATTAGAAATGAATTACAGGGAAAAAAACGTAAAAAACACAAACACATGGAGGCTAAACAATACATTACTAAATAACCAAGAGATCACTGACTAAATCAAAGAGGAAATCAAAAAATACCTAGAGACAAATGACAATGAAAGCATGACGATCCAACACCTATGGGATGCAGCAAAAGCAGTTCTAAGAGGGAAGTTTGTAGCAATACAAGCCTACCTCAAGAAACAAGAAAAATCTCAAATAAACAATCTAACCTTACACCTAAGGGAGCTAGAGAAAGAAGAACAAACAAAACCAAAAGTTAGCAGAAGGAAAGAAATCATAAAGATGAGAGCAGAAATAAACGAAATAGAAACAAAGAAAACAATAGCAAAGATCAATAAAACTAAAAGCTGGTTCTTTGAGAAGATAAACAAAAGTGATAAACCATTAGCCACACTCATCAAGAAAAAGAGGGAGAGGACTCAAATCAATAAAATTAGAAATAAAAGAAGAGAAGTTACAACAGACACTGCAGAAATACAAAGCATCCTAAGAGACTACTACAAGAAACTCTATGCCAATAAAATGGACAACCTGGAAGAAATGGACAAATTCTTAGAAAGGTATAACCTTCCAAGACTGAACCAGGGAGAAACAGAAAATACGAACAGACCAATCACAAGTAATGAAATTGAAAGTGTGATTAAAAATCTTCCAACAAACAAAAGTCCAGGACCAGATGGCTTCACAGGTGAATTCTATCAAACATTTAGAGAACAGCTAACACCCATCCTTCTCAAACTCTTCCAAAAAATTGAAGAGGAAGGAACACTCCCAAAGTCATTCTAAGAGGCCACCATCACCCTGATACCAAAACGAGACAAAGATACTACAAAAAAAGAAAGTTACAGACCAATATCACTGATGCATATAGATGCAAAAATCCTCAACAAAATACTAGCAAACAGAATCCAACAACACATTAAAAGGATCATACACCATGATCAAGTGGGATTTATCCCAGGGGTGCAAGGATTCTTCAATATACGCAGATCAATGTGATACGCCATATTAACAAGTTGAAGAATAAAAACCATATGATCATCTCAATAGATGCAGAAAAAGCTTTTGACAGAATTCAACACCAATTTATGATAAAAACTCTCCAGAAAGTGGGCATAGAGGGAACGTACCTCAACATAATAAAGGCCATATACGACTAACCCACAGCAAACATCATTCTCAATGGTGAAAAACTGAAAGCATTTCCTCTAAGATCAGGAACAAGACAAGGATGTCCACTCTCACCTCTACTATTCAACATAGTTTTGGAAGTCCTAGCCACGGCAATCAGAGAAGAAAAAGAAATAAAAGGAATACAAATTGGAAAAGAAGAAGTAAAACTGTCACTGTTTGCAGATGACATGATACTATACATAGAGAATCCTAAAGATGCCACCAGAAAACTACTAGAGCTAATCAATGAATTTGGTAAAGTTGCAGGATACAAAATTAATGCACAGAAATCTCTTGCATTCCTATACACTGATGAAAAATCTGAAAAAGAAGTTAAGGAAACACTCCTATTTACCATTCCAACAAAAAGAATAAAATACCTAGGAATAAACCTACCTAAGGAGACAAAAGACCTGTATGCAGAAAACTATAAGACACTGATGAAAGAAATTAAAGGTGATACAAACAGATGGAGAGATATACCATGTTCTTGGATTGGAAGAATCAATATTGTGAAAATGACTATACTACCCAAAGCAATCTACAGGTTCAATACAATCCCTATCAAATTACCAATGCCATTTTTTACAGAACTAGAACAACAAATTCTTAATATTTGTATGGAGACACAAAAGACCCCGAATAGCCAAAGCAGTCTTGAGGGAAAAAAACGGAGCTGGAGGAATCAGAGTCCCTGACTTCACACTATACTACAAAGCTACAGTAATCAAGACAATATGGTACTGGCACAAAAACAGAAATATAGATCAATGGAACAGGATAGAAAGCCCAGAGATAAATCCACACACCTATGGTCAACTAATCTATGACAAAGGAGGCAAGGATATACAATGGAGAAAAGACAGTCTCTTCAATAAGTGCTGCTGGGAAAACTGGACAGCTACATGTAAAAGAATGAAATTAGAATACTCCCTAACACCATACACAAAAATAAATTCAAAATGGATTAGAGACCTAAATGTAAGAGCAGACACTATAAAAGTCTTAGAGGAAAACATAGGAAGAACACTCTTTGACATAAATCACAGCAAGATCTTTTTTGACCCACCTCCTAGAGTAATGGAAATAAGAACAAAAATAAACAAATGGGACCTAATGAAACTTCAAAGCTTTTGCACAGCAAAGGAAACCATAAACAAGATGAAAAGACAACCCACAAAATGGGAGAAAATATTTGCAAACGAATCAACGGACAAAGGATTAATCTCCAAAATATATAAACAGCTCATGCAGCTCAATATTAAAAAACAAACAATCCAATCCAAAAATGGGCAGAAGACCTAAATAGACATTTCTCCAAAGAAGACATACAGATGGCCAAGAAGCACATGAAAAGCTGCTCAACATCACTACTTATTAGAGAAATGCAAATCAAAACTACAATGAGGGATCACCTCACACCAGTTAGAATGGGCATCGTCAGAAAATCTACAAACAAATGCTGGAGAGGGTGTGGAGAAAAGGGAACCCTCTTGCACTGTTGGTGGGAATGTAAATTACTACAGCCACTATGGAGAACAGTAATGGAGGTTCCTTAAAAAACTAAAAATAGAATTACCATATGACCCAGCAATCCCACTCCTGGGCATATACCCAGAGAAAACCATAATTCAAAAAGACACATGCACCCCAATGTTTTTGCAGCACTATTTACAATAGCCAGGTCATGGAAGCAACCTAAATGCCCATCGACAGACGAATGGATAGAGAAGATGTGGTACATATATGCAATGGAATATTACTCAGCCATAAAAAGGAACGAAACTGGGCCATTTGTAGAGATGTGGATGGACCTAGAGGCTGTCATACAGAATAAAGTAAGTCAGAAAGAGAAAAACAAATATAGTATATTAATGCATATATGTGGAACCTAGAAAAATGGTACAGATGAACCAGTTTGCAGGGCAGAAATTGAGACACAGATGTAGAGAACAAATGTATGGACACTAAGTGGGGAAAGTGGAGGGCTGGGTGGTGTGATGAATTGGGAGATTGGGATTGACATGTATATAGTAATATGTATAAAATGGATAACTAATGAAAAATAAAATAAAATAAAATAAATAAAAATGCTGCTGGAAAAATTGCACCAATAGATTTGTTCAATGCAGAGTTGCCACAAACTTTCAATTTGTAAAAAATGCAATATCTGTGAAATTCAACAAAACGAAGTATGTCTGTACTCCCCCAAATGACCTTTTAGGTCAGTTAGAAGTTCATTTATTCAGTCATGAAACTGGCACTCTTCTGAATGTTTACTCTTTTACAAGGCACCCTGCTGGGATCGTGGAGAACAGTCTGATGAGAAGATGAGACCCAGGCCTAGGGAACTATCATGAAGCCTGTGCCGTACACATGCTGTGGGGGTTCTTGGGCAGCATATTGGTTAGTGTCTTTAGTTTCAGACAACACTATCACTCTACTTTCTTTACATAAGAAGGCATTTGGGGGCTTCGCTGGTGGTGCAGTGGTTAAGAATCCGCCTGCCAATGCAGGGGACACAGGTTCGAGCCCTGGTCCGGGAAGATCCCACATGCCGCGGAGCAACTAAGCCACAACTACTGAGCCTGTGCTCTAGAGCCCACAAGACACAACTACTGAAGCCTGTGTGCCACAACTACTAAAGCCCGTGCTCTGCAACAAGAGAAGCCACCGCAGTGAGAAGCCCGTGCACCGCGATGAAGAGTAGCTGCCGCTCGCCGCAACTAGAGAAAGCCTGCGCACAGCAGCGAAGACACAGCACAGCCAAAAATAAAATAAATAAATTTATTTAAAAAAAAAAAGAAGAAAGAAGGGATTTGGTATGGGGATATTCAGCACTCACAGCATCTTTGGAAGAGCTAAAGGAATATTTCTGGACTAATGCTCTTAGAATAATGCCTAAAGCCACACTAGAGAACTGGCCTGATAAGGGTGATGCCTCCCACTGACTCTAGAACCAACTGGACGGCTCCCACCGTCTGCAACAGCAAAATGGGTGTTCCGTGCTCCTCTTGTTTCCACAGCTCACCTCCAAGTCAAATTCTCTCACGGGTGCATAGGATTGGAAGAAACTGAATGGTGGGGTTGGAGGGGTGTAGGATGGGTTGAGTGGGAAAAATAAAGTTTTGAGGGGTTCTATTTGAGGTGGGCCGGGGTCATAGTATAGGGAACTATCAAAATGTAGGAAGAGTGTTCCAGAGGTTCTTGGGAGCCACGAAAAACAAATGTCTGCTACTGATATTTCTCTCCATTCAGCACTGGGAAGGCTCTCATTTAAGAACGGTGTTATGTTTGTTTGAAAGATCTATGTCTGAAATTGGTCCCTGTGATGATGGTGGTGGTGGTGAAGATGGTGATGGTGATCATTCATTAAGCATTTTTCCCTTAGCCTCTGTGCTAGGTGTTTTACATACTGTAGCGGACATATTCTATGCCACCAAATTTTTGTTCTCCCTTTTTCTGGTGAAACAGAAATTTTATTCTGGGCAACTTCCCCTTTTCCAACTGAGACCTTGATATTTGGGTGGATTAGACCCCTCCTTAACTCCAGGGGTGGTCAAGACCCAGGCATAAGCCAATTAGCATTCTCATTCCCTGGCCTAATAGTCAGTTCAAGAATGAGCATTTTAATGTGTTCAGATCAATGACTGTCAGTCTCAGGACTTTGATTTGAATGTTGGACTGGATCGTAGGAGAATGGGGTCTATGCTTCTTGGCTGCCATCTTGACACCACATGGAGCCTTGAATAAAGCCAAAAAAATAAGAGTAGAGCTAGAGATGGAGAAAGATTAAGTTCTGGTGACAACATTTGAGCCCCTGGATCAAGCTACTCCTGTAGTTGGCATACCCCCTGGATTTTTCAATCACGTAAATCAACAAATTCCCCCTTTCTCCGTAAGCCACATGACGTTATGCTTTCTGTGACTTCTTTCCAAAGTTGTCTTAATTTCTACACATACATTAAGTCTTTTAATCCTCAAGAATAAAATCCCCATGAGGTTAATAATATTATCACATTTCATAGATGAGGACACTAAGGCACAAAAAGATTAGTAACTTGGCCAAGTTCACATAACTTGTCAGTATGACTTCAGTGCACAGATCCTTAAACTCCTACGTTATGCAGGGGCATCAGAGAGTGTTGAGTGGCAGGTAGCACTGTGATTTGAAGTTTGAAAAGCAGATATTACGGGCTGATACTGAGGAGCCTCTGGATGGCAGGAAAAACACTTTGCATTTCTCCTCTAGTCCCTGCGGTGTCTAGCCCCATTCTGTGTACAGGTTGGCTTTCAATATGCACTCCTTGCTTATTGAGTGAAGTGGCAAATGAGGGGAACAGAATCCCACCGGTCTGGGAAGACAAGAGACCTAGATTAGCAATCTCCACCTGTATGAAGGCTTAGCCTATGAATGACAAGGACAACGAGCCTATATGACCCCTGTTTGGAGAACAAGGATATATGTGGGCGTGTCTGTGTTTCAGGAAGATGAACGAAGGTTCAACATCAAACAGAACTTTCTACTCACAAAGGGTGTGAGGCAATGCTGTGTAACACTGCAGCCTCATTTTCTGAAAATATTAAAGACAGAAAAATATGATCTTCCTGCCCTATTTGATGTTTGCTTAGCCCCAGAAGCTCTTTCACATTTCACTGCATTTGTCTTTCCTTCTGCTGGAAATACCCCTGCAACTCCTTGTTTGTCTAGCAAACTCTTACTCATCCTTCAAGATTTAGTTCTGACGCCACCTCCTCTGGGAAGCCCTCACTGAACTATTACCCTTGGTTCAATTCCTGCTTCTTCAATCTCCCCACAGCATCTTGTGTACATCTATATTAGCCCTTAACACACTTTGTTTCAACAATTTGTTTGAATTTTCTGAATATCAGTGAAGGAGCATTTTTTTTTCTTTTTCTCCTTGTATTCCTTGCTCTTAGCATAATGCCTGGAACTCTAGGTGATCTTGCAAATCCTGCCAAGAAAACCCTTGCGCAGTCTCTTTGTCTGACTCTATTCCGATTTGTCCTTTAGGAATCTGCTTAGAAATCACCTCCTTGGGAAGCCTTCCTCAACCCCTCAAACCTGGGTCACTATTCTTCTCCTATATGGTCCCCACAGCACCCTGTGCATATGTAAGGATTAGGAAAAGAGCATCAGTATATAACTGCCTGAACGTGAATCCCAGCTCTGCCATTTTACAGCAGGTTCTTAACTTCCCTGTGCCTCAATTTACTCATCTGTAAAACAGGAATAGTAATAAAAATAATATTATCTTCAAGGGTTTTTAAAACAAGTAATTCAGGTAAAGTGCTACGAAGAGTGCCTAGCAAAAAAAAAAAAAAAAACCATAATAGATTTAACTATTACACTAGATGTTAACTATTATTATCATTGTTAATTAATTTACTAAAGATTTGTTAAAGCTCTTATATGTCAGGCACTCTAAGAAATGGACATACAACAATCGACAAAATTCCTGTTCTCATAATCAAAATATTAGGTGAACTAATGAATGAATCAAATGCAATAGATATAAATTATTTGAGAATTAAGTTGATGTATATTTCAATCATCATAAATCATGTTGCCCTGAGGTTCCCTACCCACTGGCCAATGGCATTCTCTCCCTCACAGAGATACGCCAGTGCAGTCTGAGAAAAGTGGATGAGTTCACCCCTGAGCTTCAAATTGGAATTTTTTTGAGAGCAAAGTACAAATAAATTCTGAAAGCCAAATTTCGTTGAGACGGAGATGGATTCTGTCAATTCTAAAAGTACACACTTGAGAGTAGATCTCCCAGCTCCTAATCGATTTGCCCCAGCAGATGCCATGTAGAGCAGAGGCAAACTATATCCACCTAGCCTGGCTCAAATTGCAGACTCATGAACAAAATAAATGATTGCTGGTCTCAACCTCTAAGTTTGGGGGTAGTTTTTAGAGAACAATAGGCTGTCAGAGCACATCACTCACCCTGATCATTTACTGTCGGAGCTGAAGATTTTACTGATTTTTGCTAGCAAAAACTAAGCTTGGAGGCTGAGCATAAAGTTTGCAATTAATCCCTACTGTGGAATGAACACAGGATCTGATATAAAGGAGGTACCTACTGCCCAGGAAGGAGAAACTGCTTCTAGTGTAGGGAATAACCTGCAAAGGGGGCTCCGATGGTCTGAGACTTAAGCAAAGCTGCTGCTTTGGTCTAGCGGGGAGGTGGAGAGTTTGGAGAGGGAAGACAAAGAACCTGGAGAAGAGACAAGTTGAGAGGGAAGGGGAAAGCTGAGAGGAAACAGGTCACCCGTACATGGCTGCAGTAGAAGCACGAATATTAATTGACGAGTGACCACGTGGGACACACTGTTCTAGGCACATTGGAATCAGCAGGGAGTGAAACAGACATAGGTACCCATCCTCACGGAGTTTACCTTCTAGTGTAAGAGAGTAATCAGCATAGAGTTGGTATTTAAAACCATGGCGTGCAATAAACAAACTAAATGAATAAATCCTACAGTCTATTAGACAGTGATGACCACCAAGGAGAAAAAGAAAGTAGAAAGAGGAGAAGCACAGGGGGGAGCATGTGTAGTTTGCCAGTTTGCGAGGGAAGGTTTTACTGAAAAGATTGATTACAAGTGATTACAGATCTAAAGGAGGTGAGTGAGGGAGCCATGTATATCTGGGAATGTAGACAGGAACAGTAAGTGCAAAGGCCCTGAGACAAGCATGTCTGGGTGTTCAAGGAACAGCAAATGGGACGGAGAGAGGCAAACATGGGGTGAGCGAGGTTGCTGCAGTGGGAGAGTCTCTAAGGCTCTATAACAAACCACCTTGAAACATAATGGCTACAAAAACAATCATCTTTTTGTTTATACATCTTCAATATGAGCACGGCTTAGCGGGAACAGCTTGTCCCTGTTCCCTGTGGCATCAGCTGGGGAGAATCAATGAAGGACTGGGGCATCCACTTTGAAGAAGGCTCACTCACGCGGCTGGCAGGTAGGTGCTGGCTGTCAGCTGAGAGCTCACCAGGGGCTACTGGTCGGGGGCCTCAGTTTCTCTCCACGTGGCACATGCCACAGGTTCCTAGACTCTCTCAGGCGTGGTGCTGTGTCCACAGACTAAGTATCCCAAATGGCAGAAAGTAGAAGCTGCTGCCACACATAACCTTGCGCCCAGCAGTCACCGAAGCCAAATCAACAGCAGGAGATAGAGATCCCTGGTCTCTAAATAAAAGGAGTGTCAAAGAATTTGAGGACCATGTTTTAAAACTGCCATAGAGTGGGAGAAAAGAAAGAAATGAGGTTAGAGAAGGCGGCCTGATCATCCAGGACCTTATAAGCCGTTGTAATGGATTTGGCTCACTCTGGGAGAGGAATGAGGAACTGTGGGAGGATTTTGATAAAGGCATGACCTAATTTGATGTGTGTTTAGCAGGATCACTCTGGCTGCTAAATTAAGAACAGACTGAAAGTAGGCAAGGTAAACCAGTTAGCAAGGATCCAGGCAAGAGATAATGGTGGCTTGTACCAGGGTAATAGCAGCACGGAGGAAAAGAAGTGGTCAGAATGTGAATAAATTTTGAAGGTAGAGTGAACAGGATTTCTTTTTTTTTTTTTTTAATTATTAATATTTTTTATTTGTTTATGGCTGTGCTGGGTCTTCGTTTCTGCGCGAGGGCTTTCTCTAGTTGCAGCAAGCGGGGGCCACTCTTCATCGCGGTGCGCGGGCCTCTCACTATCGCAGCCTCTCTCGTTGCGGAGCACAGGCTCCAGACGCGCAGGCTCAGTAGTTGTGGCTCACGGGCCTAGTTGCTCCGCGGCATGTGGGATCTTCCCAGACCAGGGCTCGAACCCATGTCCCCTGCATTGGCAGGCAGACTCTCAACCACTGCGCCACCAGGGAAGCCCCGAACAGGATTTCTTGATGGATTAGATACACAATATAAGAGAAAGTGAGGAATTGCGGATGGCACCAAGGTTTTTGTCCTGAGCCATTGGAAGAATGGAGTTGCCATTATTTGATGTGATGGCTGAGGAGAAGCAGATTTGGCAGCTAAGAGTAGGAACTTGCTTTTTGACATGTTAAGTTAGACATCCAAGTACAGATACTGAACGGGGAGGGAGATCTATGAGCCTGGAATTCGGGGCGGGCTGGGACACCAGGGATGGAGATATAAATTGGGGAGGTATTAGCATAGAGATGATATTTAAAGCCATGAGATTGAATGAGACCACCAGGAAAGTGAGTGTGGATAGAAAAGAGAAGAGACCTAAGAACTGAGCCATGGGATAGGCCAGCATTACAAGATATTGGTCGGGGTGGGGGGAGACGAGGGGGAACCAGCAAAAGAGGCTGAAAAAGAGCAGCAGATGGAACAAAAGGCAGAAAGGGCACTGTGGTTAGGCAGGAGAAAGGGTGTTATATACAATATATTATGTACAATAATATGTTTATATTATATATATATATGTATGTTTATATTATAAAGTACAATAATAATAATTTTAAAAGGTGGCTTTGATCTCTGCTTATTCTCCTCTTCCCAATCGCCCACCTCCACCCCCAAAGAATAGGGCAATCAGCTACAAAGTTTTCAGGAACAGATGATTTACAATTTACTCATTTTAAACATAATTAAAATAATACATGTTTATAGAAAACTTAGAAATTAAAAACAAATACAAAGAAGAAAATGAGAGTCATACATTATCCCTCCATCTAGAGATAACCACCCTCAGTATTTAGGTGCATGTACTTCTATACATGCATTGTACAAAAATGGGATCATACCGGATGTGTACTTTTATAACTTAAAAAAAAATTGAATTACATAGCATAGGCAGTTCACTGCTAATTAATATTCTTATGCATCAACTTAATGACTGCTTAGGATTTCAGTTCATCTATGTACTAATTATTCATCCAACCCCTGTTACAGAAAATTTAAATTGTTTCCATTTTTCACTCTTAGAAACAACAGCAGGATGAATACCATTTTAGCTATATCTTTGTGCAAAGCCATGATTGTTTATTTCCTATGAATAAAATTCTATAATTGGGTCATTTATACCCTAGATGGGTCAAAAGATATGCAAAATATGAAGGCTTTTGTTACACATTGCCAAGCTGTCCTCCAGAAATATTTTACCCGTTTAGTCTCCTCCCAGTGGGATATGATAATGTCCATTTCCCCACACCATCTCTCTTACTATTAGCATTAAAAATTCTTTGCCTTGGATGACTTGTGGAGATTTCTTCTGACCCTTGCTTTGTGTTTCCATGGTGAGAATGAGACTGCTTCCATTTGGCTTTTTCTCTTACTTAAGTGGACTGAGTGACCTCTGGCAAGAAGGTTTTGGCCGCCATTTTTAAGCCACCAGAAGGCGTGGACATATAACAGCATAGGGAGGCCAAAACGGTTTCAAGTCAAAAAGTACTGGACTGGGGACCCTCTGACTTGTTCTTGGGAGTTACTAATATTCTGGGCTCAAGGTACCTCATCTGACTTCCTTCCAGCCCTTAGTTGCTACATCCTTTGTCTTCCTGTTTCAGGGACGATTATTGCCATCTCATCCTCAGTATCTGCAGACAGGAAGGTCAATCCAAAGTCAAGCATATTTGGAAACAATTCTTCTGCCTCATTATCCTTTCTTTGCAAATGTACAACCTTAATAGAAAATTGAGTTCTATCTTTGCCTTTGTTCAGGCTGATAGAGATCTTTCAATTCAACTCGGATAATATTTATTGAATGACTCCATGGTTCGTGACACACTAGGCATTACAGGAACCCACGTGCATTCTTCCCCCTGGTAAGGTCCTTTTCTTTTCTTTCTCTGTAGTAAACTCTTGTTCACCCACCGACATTTCCTCCTTGGTCTCCTCTCGAGAAGATTCCAAATGTCATGGCTGTCATCATCATCCTGCCACCAAGGCAGCATGATTTACTGGCCGCTTCCAAGGCTTATTATTTGACTGTGAGATCACAGCAAACAAGAACCCCTGATCACATGGGTGACAGGTTCATTCTTTGACAATCCCATTTATAGAAGATGCATTGTTTTGACCATAAGCTCACTTTTAAAACAATGGTGTGCGGTGGGAAAAAAAAAAGACTAGGAACAATGGGGTAACACCTGAACAAATGAGGTGATTTGGGGGAAGTTTCTGGCTTACACAGTATTTGCAGTGGCTCCAAAAGTTGAGTCATGTTTTCTCTTTGGCTAAGAGCTCATTTGAGACTCTTGCAAAAGGGACTACAATGAGTTTAAACAGAGAGGGAAAACATTTTGGCTTTCAGGCAGATTTTTAGCCCTTCAGTGGGGACTGGGAAACAAAAAGCTGAGTAGTAATAATGGAAAACTGAGTCTGTTGCTTAATGCAGCACTAGGGTACAGTTTATGGGAAAATAACCTGTATTTTTATATGCTGTTTATCCACACAGACCTGCCTATGGGAACATGCTGACACGTGCACAGATACACGCTCAAATAATGCCACAGTATTTTTAACAGAAACATATGGAGATAGATATAGCTACAGATATATAGATATGTAGAAATATAGACGCACACACATATATATGGATATAAATGTAGATACATACACACGTATACACACACACGCACTCACATATATACATGTTTGTGGGGTTTTTTGAAATGTGAATTGCATTTACAAAAGTTGCATCATCTTGTCCGAGAGAGAGGAGCTTGCATGGAGTGTGGAGATTTCAGAGTCACCCTCTCGTCTCCTTATTTGAAGCACAAGCCAGTGACTGTCATTAGCACCAAGCAGAAGAGTCTGTGCCAAAGGGTGACAGAATAGAAGAGTAATCCCCAGTGTCAGCTTCTGGGTGTGATACCACTGCGATGTATGCCCTCTGTGCCTGCCAGGCCTGTCTCTCTCTGTTCTGGAAAGTGGGATCCAATGATAAATGTCAATACACTTATGTTGCCACATGGAAGTGAGCTGTAGCTGTCTGGATCACAAACAGAAGTGGCAGATCTCAAGATATGCGTGCCAAATGGCACTTAGGAGCTGGGCGCGGGGACGGCTGCTGGGGGAGGTTTTATTAGCTGAGACAAGTGGCCTGGCACCGCTGGGTGCCACCTCGCCCCCTCTGGGGGTTCCCTCTAGAGCGCATTATCCAATTTGCTTTTCAAAACCCATTAAGCACACAGCCTCCCCCCTTCCTTAATGGACTTCCTGGGATGTGTTTGGAGGGGCCTTGGCTAAGAGGTGCCGCCAAAACCTGTACACGGGAGGAGAGTGACGTGGGAGAGAAGCTTTGTCGCAGAGAAACTGTCCCACCGACAAGGCACCGACAGGAGGGGGTTTTTTGTTTTCAACGAGTGATGGCATTTCTGTCACAGTGTAATCAAGCTTGAGTGGCAAGTGAGATGTTACCTGCTTCAGCTTCCCACTTTACTGAAAGCCGGTCTCGGGGAAAGTGTCTGGCAGACCCGCAGCATGACAGTCTCCCTTTCCTTTTTTCCTGGGGGGGGGGGACGGTGTGGGGAGAAATACCTTTACAACATTAAAACCTTGTATTTGCATGTTTTCGCTTTGCAGTTTATGAAACACGTTCGCATGTAGTCATGTCTCCTCTCAGCTGCACTGCTGTCACCTTTCGTGATGCAGAAACGGAGACCCTGAGAGGTGGTGACCCTGCTCTGAGTCACACGGGGTGAGTCGCCAGCCCTGAAGTCTAGCGGGGCCTGACCCCTCCCCAGCACCCACCGCTCACTGACGCCGACTGCCTGAATCCACTCGGCTGCTGTAACAACAGGTCACAGGCCGGGGGGCTTATCAACAACAGGTATTTACTTCTCACAGTTCTGGAGGCTGGGTGTCTGGGATCAGAGTGCCAGTCTGGTGGGGTAAAGGCCTTCTTCAGGGCTGTAGACTTCTCATTGTGTCCTCACAGAGTGGAAGGGGCACGGGAGCTCCCTGGGGTCTCTTTTATAAGAGCACTAACCCCGTTCGTGAAGGCCCCACCCACGTGACCAAAGGCCCACCTCCTAACACTATCACATTGGGGGTGAGGATTTCAAAATATGAACTTGGGGAGACACAAACGTTCAAACCTAACACCTACTATGTGCCGTGTACACATATTACACATATTATTTTGACCTTTTCACCAAGTCTGTGGAGTAGGCCTTATTGTTGTCACATGCAGATGACAAAATCGAGGCTTAGAGGGGCTAAATTCCTTGCTCAGTGTCACATAATTATGTGGCCAAGCTAGGATTTGAAACCATGTCTGCCTTGATTACAAAGCCTATACCATTCTACTCTAGTAAGTACAAAATCGAACAATTCAAGAGCATTTGCTATTTTCTAAGCACTGTTCTAAGTGCTTTAACTGTATTAACACATTTAATCCTTATAATAAGAAGATGAAGTAGGTGTTGCTAATATCCCCATTTTACAGATGGAGAAATTGAGGCATGCAAAGGGTAAGTGACTTGCTAAAGACTACACAAATGGGTGGAACCAAGGTTTGAATTCACATATAATTTGACTCACATATAATATGATCTGTCATATAATCATCACTATGCACTACTTTAGCACTACACCAGCTTGCAGACCTCAGGGCAGTAGGTATGGTTTAAGAAGGATTTTAGGTAAATGCATTTCTTTACAATTTTTGGAGCCATCCCACACTCTCTCTAGAGTCAATACAAACGTCTCTATTAGTTCTAGAACTACCCTCCAGAGTCTACCTTGGATCAGAAATGACAAGACTCTTGCTGCTCAAAATGTAAATACAGCCTCAGCATCTACTTGGGAGTTTCTTAGAAATGCAGACTCTCGGCACCAGAGCTACTGAACCAGAGTCTGCACCATTAGCAAGATCCCCGGGTGACTTGGATGCAGGTTAAAGTTTTGGACACACTGGTCTAAGTGGGAACTAGAGCCTTGAAGGGTGTAGTTCTAAATCTCAACCACACATTGGGAGTTCCAGGAAGTTTTAAAAAGGACTGATGCCTGAATCTCATCCCCAGAGATTCTGATTTACTTGCAGCCTGAACATCAGGAATTTTAAAAGCTCTCCAGTTGATTCTAAAGTGCAGCTGAGGTTGAGAACCACTGCTGTGGGGATGCCTGGCCATTCTCAGCAGTTCCTCAGGGTTCACCCACATCCCCACACCCAGACGTCTGCATCTGCCCCTGGGTTGGGGGGGTTACAGAAATCATCAAAAGGCCATTCACTCTGTAGTTAACGGGAGTTGTCATCATCTGTAGTTGTAATAGAATCAGCATCATTCAGACTGACCTGGCCTGGAAAGTTCTCCCTGATCCAACCCTAATGATTTCTCCTCCTTCTTTTTTTTTTCTTAAAGTCACATGTGAAATAAGCCCACACTTACCCTGAATGAAGAAGAGGGGGCTTCAGATGTGATGCTAATTACCCTGACCCTCCAGGGTAGAAGATCTGTCATCCCATCATGAGGCCCAACTGTATCCCAACTGCCCAGAGAGGCAAGGTCTGTGTGGCAAAGGACTTGACCGTGAAGAAGAGCTGAGCTTTGAAGTAGATGCCCATCAAGTCCTTGAGGCAAGACTTTGTCCATGAGCCTGACCTTGAAGTAGAGCCATGGGTTTGTAACAAAACTGTAGAAACTAGCTATCTAGGGCAGGACATTTGTTCATGGTCCTATATTCACACAAGAAAGTAAGTTCCACGAGGGCAGGGACTTTGTTACACTCTGTGTTATCTTCAGTGCCCCCTACCCAACACATGGTAGGGACTTTGTAAGTATTTATTGAACGAACAACAGGAGATGACAATTAACAATACCATTTACTGAATGCTCTCTGAATTCCAGACACTTTACAAACATTATTTCGTTTAGTCCTATGACAATCTTAAGAGATAGATTCTTGTTTGTTCACTTGCTTTTAATTGTTCAGTGAAGTGAAATAATTCACCATTTGTTGTTCCTTTCTATTAAGTGGCAAAATCTGGATTCATTCATTCAATTCATATTTATCGAGTGCTAGACACTCTTCTATGTATTTGGGCTACATCAGTGAACAAAACAGAAAAGGAAAGATCCCTTACCTTTATAAATTCGAGGAAGAGGGGCATATAATAAGTAACAAAACAAATAAGTAAATTATATAATTTGGCAGACGGTGTTAAGTGCTATGGCATAAAATAAAGACACTAATCTAGGTGTTGCTGTGGACGTATTTTTGTAGATGTGGTCAATATCTATAATCAATTGACTTTAAGTAAAGGTGATTACCCTTGATAACATGGATGGGTCTCACCCAATCAGTTGAAGCCCTGCATAGACCAAAAAAGCTGACTCTCCCATAAGTAAGAGAGAATTCTTCTTGCCTGCCTGCCTTTGAACAGGACATCAGCTTTTTTCCTGCCTTTGGACTCAAAGTGAGGCATTGGCTCTTTCTGGGTCTTGAGCCTGCCAGCCTTTGGATGGAACTACACCATTGGCTCTCTCGGTTCTCAGGCCTTCAGACTCAAACTGGAACTAAACATGGTTCTCCTGGGTCTTCAGCTTTTGACTCTCCCTGCAGACCTTGGGACTTGCCTACCTGCATAATTGAGTGAGTCAATTTCTTATAATAAATCTCTTTACACACACACACACACACACACACACACACACACCCTATTTGTTCTGTTTCTCTGGAGAAGGCTGACTGATACAAGCATGTTTACTTTGTGATTAAACTTGAGTTCAAACCTCAGCTTCATCACTTACTTAACCAAGGAGACTTGGACTAGGTATTAACCTCTCTAAACTTCAGTTTCCTCAACCATAAAATGAGGGCATTGACAGAATCTCAATGACAAGGATGTGAAGTGACTACAAGATAATCCTTGTAAAACATTATACGTGGCCTTAATCAAGTTTGCAAAAAATATTGAAAATTTTCATTAGGATTAATAAGGTATATCAGGAACAGTTTTACATACGTAAAATTCAGTACTGGGTCTTTCATTAACCAGCTGTGTCACCTTGAGTATGTTGTTTGCCTGGGCCTCTGTTTTCTCATCTGCAAAATGGCAATGAGCTAGAACAGGGCTGCACAAATTGTGGTCCACTGTCTATTGCCATCCATGAACCGTTACTGGCCAATGATGGGCAATCCAGAGAAACAGCTAGTGTGCATTATTTAGAGACTTCCATAGCAATTTGACCGAGTAATTTCTTGTCTTTGGAATCTAATAATAAAAGCTTGGGTTTGTATTCTATATGTCTCTGCCATTTTTATTTCATTATTCTAATAATTTATTCTTACTATATTTTCAAATGTATCAATCCACAACAGATCAGAGGGGAAAAAACCAGGAACTAGTCCTTCAGCACAGATAGTTTGAGAACTCTTTTAGATCAGTGCTTCTTCAATTTCAGTGTGCAAAGGGGTCACCTGGGAACCCTGTTAAATGTGCAGATTCTGATCCTGCAGGTCTGGCGGGGTGGGGATGGAGATTCTGCATTTCTGACAAGCTCCTGTGTGATGCTGATTTGCTGGTCCATAGGTCACTCTGAGTGGCAAGGCCTAGATAACTCCTATTACCACAGATTGATTAATTGATGCCCTACCTTTTTACAAAATGGAATTACAGAAACATGAGAAAATTCAGGTGACCTCTGAGGTCTTCTAAACCTGTCATTTCTTTGGGACTATTACATATTTTGTTCAATTTTTAAAAGGGTTTTAATATGGTAATTCAGGGATAGTCAACATGCTGTTTTCCATTTTTATCCAGAGTCTTTGAGGTTAAGATAACTCTACCTGGGTCACCAAGTCTTCTGCATTGAGATTATAGGAATGCATTTTTATATAGTTTGATTTGGGCCAATAATTTTTCAGAGAGACAAATTGTTCAGACCAGATGAGCCATCACTCCAGTCAGGGCATCTGTCCTTTGGAAGGCAGGGGTCTCATTTAGCCATCAGAGGGGCCTCGTGCTAGACTCTCAACACAGCTAGCAGACTTGACCTTGAAGAGGAGACTATAAGGACCCAGAGGTAAGTGTAGATGAGAGGTGACAAATGAAAAGCCTTAAATGTATGTACTTGGGGGTGGGAGAGGAAGGGGGTTGTCACTCTCTTCTGCAAGTTTTAATTATGAAATTTGCAATAAAAAAGGACAGGAGCTAGCCTTCGTAACATGAAGGAGCAGGAGGGGGCGACAGTGCTACTGGAGCTTGAGCGGTGAAAGAACCGGGCCAACAGGATCTACATCCACTTTACCGGGCCGCCGCTGCCAGAATCAGATCAGGCAGATGAGGGTGCAAAAGAGAAGAAGCACCCCGGGCTCTCTTCTACTTTTCAATCTCTGCACAGGTGCCTCCTATTGGCTAAACCAACTGGCAGCCAGATGGCAGGGGATCCTGAGTTTTGACATCTGCGGACATCAGCTTCCAGGGGCACAGAACAAAACAGGGAATGTGAAGAATGGATTCAGAGAGGGAGAATAACCCTCACAGACCCCACATTCTATAACCTGACCCCATCAATCTCAGGCTTCTCATAAAATTTCACACCCACATGAACATTGGAAACCGCTGCTGGACATTTACGCACCATGCTGAGTTGGGACCAAATAATACAGGGCATACTGTGCAACAGAGGAGTTGCTAGAATTAAGTTAGTTCAATCCAGGATATCTTTCTGGCTTTGAGGTGAACTCATGAGGAGATGAGAGACATGAGTCTGCGGACAAGAGAAAGGCACTCGTGGCAGAGATAATAGTCTGAGTAGCTTGTAGGTGTAAAGAGGGATGCTTAGAAATGAACACCAAACCAGCCAGTTGGTAAACGGCATCAGATCCTGATTTGAATGGTATAGGGGGGCAATGGCTCTTTGAATACAGGGAAATGACATAATACAGAGCGGGAAGATTAATAATAATAACTGTGCATAGGGTAAATTAGTGATAAAATTATCTTCCATAGTAATTTTTCACAAACACCATGTCACTGATGCCCCGCAGCAATCTGATGGGGGTGGTAATATAATCACCTTCATCATTTTATAGAAGGAAAAACTGAGGGCCAGACCAAAACTGCTTTGCCAAATGAGGTAGACTATGTTATCACCCAAAACGAGTTTCTGTCCCTCCCACGGGAATTCTCTTTATCATCTCCTCCCTACCAGACAACTTTCTGGTTATACTTGTTCCATTGACATCAAGCTTGGTTATGTGACTTACTTTGGCCAATGAAATGTGAGTGAAAATGATAACTACCACTTCTAAGCAGAACTTTTAAGATCCCTTGCTCTTTTCCCCCTGGGTAGAGGCTACTTGAACTTATCAATAGCCAGTAACCCACAGTGGGCATGTAAAGACAGCAAGAAATATTTGCTCTGCTACTGTAAGCCATTGAGATGTGGGAGTCATTTGTTAAAGCAGCGTAGCCTAGCCTAGCCTGACTGATTAACCAGGGATACCAGTTTCTCCCTGGTTGCTGTATTCAGAATACTCATTTCTAGTTTTCACTGTACTTGACCTCCCTGTCATATTTAATACTTGATCGGCCCTTCTTTCATGAGGTATTTTCTTTTGTGGCTTCTCCTGGTTTTCCTCCTACTCTGTACCTGTTACTTCTTGGGTCCTCTTAGGATGCCTCTGCCTCTGCTCCCTCCTTCAATGTTGATGTTCACCAAAGTTCTGGCCTTGGATCATCTTATCTGACACATATTCCCTGGGCAATTACATTCATGCTCCTGGCTCCATCAGTCAATGGGTGAGTCCTATAATAATTGGAGTGGGAGATGGGGGCACCTGGTATTTACAGTTTTGATACGAGAACCATGGGGGGAATATCACATCATGTCTAAGGGAAAGAGTGAGGGGAAGCTTAAGGGCATTTTAATGGGTCATCAGAACAAAGAAGCTCAAGGTGACGGGAGCTGAGCTGTGGAACCAAGTGAGGATGGAGGATTGGGCAAGATGAGAGTGAGAGTGAGCCTGCCCTTCCTACATCTCCCTAGTGTGTTGGAGGCTATGCTGAACCACAGCTTTTCTAAGTCCTGGACAACTTCTGGGTTGTTAGTAATGTCAGGAGGTGGGAAAGGTGGAGAAGGAAGTAGTAAGAAGGATAACTATAATTGATTGCTCTGAAAAAAACATGTTTTTTGATTGGAGGAGTTCAGTTCTGCAGTGGCAGAGCTGGTGAACCCATTTGTGGTCTGCAAGTGAGGGAAGCACAGGTGTCTCCACAGTGAGAAGTTGGCTTCTCCACTTGCCTATGTTCTGCAGGCGATGGGGTGATGGTACACGGGTGGATGCAGACATGGAGTCTTTAATCACTACCTCAAATTGAGTATGCCCCAAAGTGGTCTCATTCCTCCTTGCCAGCACCAATTCATTCTCCCTTCTGCATTCTGGCTCTCAAGGCGTATTTGGAAATGTAGGGAGTCACTTTTTAGATGTCACAATGACTAGGAAATGCTACTGGAGCTTAGTGGATTGGGCCAAAGATGCCAAAATTTTTAAATGCACAAGAGAGTCCCACACATAAA
This sequence comes from Eschrichtius robustus, assembly GCF_028021215.1. NCBI lineage: Eukaryota > Metazoa > Chordata > Mammalia > Artiodactyla > Eschrichtiidae > Eschrichtius > Eschrichtius robustus. Next base: position 77,532,729 of record NC_090827.1, read on the forward strand.
GAATTTTCCTGTCCAAAATGTCACTAACACCTCTATTAAGAAACACTATATGAATGTCATCACTGGATATTCAATTGCCCAAGAAAGAAACCTGAAAGTCATCCAAGATCCCTTCTCCTCTCTTCTGCCCTCACCCCGCTAAGCTGTCACTGAGTTTTATTAATTATACCTCCTAAACATCTCTCAAGTCAATGTCCTTCTCTTCATTCCCTCTGTCCTATATTGGCCTCCAAAGTCTTTCTCTTAGGCTGCAAGCTGCTTCTACACAGAAGAGTCCACTCAATATTTGTGGAATGAATGAATTTTAACTGCTTCTACTGCTTTATCTTCCTTAGTCAGAGTGAGTATTCCAAAACACATGTCTGATCAGCCTACTCCTGTTTTTAAACCTTCATTTGCTCCCTACCATCTTCAGGGTAAAAATGAAACACAGGTCCTTCGCCTCACCTTCTAGCCTCATCTTCTACCATTCTGCCATGATAACATGTGTTGCAGCTTTTTTGAACTGTCATTGATAACCTCTGACCATTTTTTAAAAATTTATTTTATTGAAGTATAGTTGATTTACAATGCTGTGTTAGTTTCTAGTATACAGAAAAGTGATTCAGATATATATATGTATATATATATGCACACACATACACACACACACATATATATATATACACATTCTTTTTCATATTCTTTTCCATTATGGTTTATCACAGCATATTGAATATAGTTCCCTGTGCTATACAGCAGGACCTTGTTGTTTATCCATCCTATATATACTAGTTTGCATCTGCTCATCCCAGACTCCTGGTCCATCCCTCCCCCAAGCCCCTCCCCCTTGGCATGACTAGTCTGTTCTCTGTGTCTGTGAGTCTGTTTCTGTTCCATAGATAAGTTCATTTGTGTCATATTTTAGATGCCACATATAAGTGATCTCATATGGTATTTGTCTTTCTCTTTCTGACTTACTTCACTTAGTATGAAAATCTCTAGGTCTATCCATGTTGCTGCAAATGGCATTAGTCCATTCTTTTTTATGGCTGAGTAGTATGCCATTGTATATACATGTTACCTCTTCTTTATCCACTCATCAGTCGATGGACATTTAGGTTGCTTCCATGTCTTGGCTATTGTAAATAGTGCTGCTATGAACATTGGGGTGCATGTATCTTTTCGAATTAGAGTTCTGTCTGGATACATGCCCAGGAGTGGGATTGCTGGGTCACATGGCAATTCTATGTTGTGTTTTGAGGAATCTTCATACTGTTTTCCATAGTGACTATACCAATTTACATTCTCAACAACAGTGTAAGAGGGTTCCCTTTCCTCTACACCCTCTCCATCGTTTATTTGTCGATTTTTTAAATGATGGCCATTCTGACCAGTGTGAGGTGCTACCTTATTGTAGTTTTGATTTGCATTTCTCTAATAATTAGCGATGTTGAGAATCTTTTCATGTGCCTCTTGGCCATCTGTATGTCTCTGACCGTTTTTGACTTTGTATATACTGTTCTCTGTGCCAGAAGTACACTTCTTCCCCTTCCTTGAATGGCTGATTCATAATTCTGGACCTAGCCAAAATGTGATTTCCTGTAGGAAGACCTCCCTGGCTGCTGCTCCCACTAACAGCTGGACTGGCCTTTCACTATAGCTCCATGATATCAGAATCACACACTTCCATCACACCATGCCGATATTGCTGTGTTCCATGCCCTTCATCCCCCCTAGACGGCAGCCTGCAGGCAGGCACCGTGCATTTCATGTCTCCATCTTCTGTGTCTTGCATAATCCATGGCCCATGGTCACTTGATCAGTGCTTCTTGCATCTGAAGAAACTAACCAAGGTCACATGGTCCATAAGTGGCCAAGCGGATCTCCATCAGATCTTCAGCCTCCAGCGCACTCCGTTGTCTCTCGTGGAACTTAGAACGTAGGAAGTCAGTTACTGGGTTGACGCATTAATTCTGGAATAATGGAAGATTAGTGAAGCTGGAAAACAATGAGTAGAGTTCATTGAACTTTCAAAAAGTGTTTATTGAGCACTTACTGAGTCCAGGAACAGAGATAAGAAATATTTTGATGGAAGGTGCAAGAGATCTAAAGGTTGGACTTTGTGTGTCTGTGGCAGATGAAGGAGTATCACCAGGGAATCCCAGAGTCACGTGGGTACCACCTTAAGAGCAGGCACTCAGTCAGGTGGTGGCCTGACCTCAGGAACTTGGTAAGCTGAGTAAGGTTAGACTGTTGGTCACCACCAGAAATAGGACTCCTGCACAGGCAGCATACCATTCTCCTTCTCCTCTGTGGGGAATGGAGATGAGCTACCAAAGGAAAAATGTCTAGAAGGCATAGCCAAGTTCCCTCCCACCTCAGTCACCAGCCAGAGAAAAGAAGCTGATGTTCCAGGAGGAAACCTTTTGTCAGAGCTCACTGTTTACCAACAGGACCGCCTGGCACAGCTTCAGCCACTGGTTTCCGGTAAAAGTGGGAAAGGGAGCAAAATAAGTAGCAGCCTGCCATTGCAAACACCTGAATGGGAAGGGAGGGCAAGGCGGCAGGGGATGGGGGGGGGGGGGGCGCCGTCAGCACGATAGGGGCCTAGAGGTCATCAAAAACCCCAGATCTGGAGTCTTGATAGCCTCTGAGTTCTGGAAACTGCATCCTCCCGTTCATGGCCCCATGGGACTCCTTCAAGGGCGAACAGGCAGGAAGCAGGAGCCCAGAAGCCAAGATGCAGGGAATAGTCTGATCTGCAAACACCATGAGGTCTTCCTGCCTTCTGCTTGGATGGCCACAAGTGACCTTAGTGGCTAAAAAAGCCATCTCAGGGTTTTGACAGGTGCTGGGAAAGAGCAGGATAATGACAAACCAACGTGAGCATGAAACCCAGTCCTGGTTATGAACTGGACTTAGGAAAAGGGATGGATGGCTTTGTAGACAGTGACCGACAAGAGGAAATGTACAAATCAAGAGTTAATGAGAGCCAGCCAGATCTGCAAAATGTCATACCCCTATTTTAACATTCATTTTGATTTCCTCACTCAAGTTTTACTAGGACAATGGGACTCACAATAAAATGGATTTCAGTGGAGAAAATAAACTTCTAGTTACTAAATATGTTGCTTTTGGAAAGTTTGTGTTTATATGATTTTTTTTTTCTAAAAAATTAATGATCTCAGGTCAGTTGGGTTACTCAAATCCGGACAAAGAACACAGTATTTCAATTTTTGTGCAAGACAAAGTAATGGAAAACAGCTCTCTTTACTGCAACTTTAAAGTCATTAACATTAAAAAATATTTTAGAATTAATTTATGCCTTATCATTGGTTCTGGAGGTTACGGAGATTGAACCTTACATCTGATGCCAGGATTTGGCTTAGCCTGGCCTTTGGAATCCACTCCTATAGGCTTTCCATCTGTGCTTTCCTCTTACAATGGGTTCAACTCCCCTGAGAGTCAAAACTAAACCCTAAGCCAATCACTATAAAGCCTTTTTCTAGGATCTGAGAAAATACAACATTCTTAATAGAAAATTACAAGAGGGAGTTTCGTTACTAGTTAAATGAGCGTTGAGTTGGATCTTCAAACGTCAGGGAAGAAAAATGAGGGCCTAGCACTGTTGGACCAGCTTTCATGGCGGCGTCAGTAGTAAGCAAATATGTAGAGTCTTAAGTATTCTTAAGCGGAAGCTCAATTAAAAAGACAAACCTTGGAACAGGCTTTGTGGAAGGCCAAGAGATTTAGACTCTGCCAGTCCAGGAAGGAAGGGATTCCAAAGATAAAGGGCATCCATCGCAAACATCTTGTTTCCAAGTCCCGGGAGCTCTCCAACAGGAAATGAACAGCAACGTGCTGCCTCACGCTGAGTGAGAGAGAGAGAGAGAGAGAGAGAGAGAGAGGGAGAGAGAGAGGATGTCTCTAAAATAACCAGTAGCACGAATCCCTAGAATCCAGGTGTTTTGGTTTCCAAAATCTCCGCAGAAAGTCTACGTCCCTCAGATGCTAAATACCTTAGAAGTCTGAGAAGCTAATGCTTCCACTGCCCTTTGTTTTGAAATCCTTTCCTCCACCTTTCTATGTAAAACTAAACTCAGTTTCATTCTTTGGTCCAGACTCTGCCGTGATGACTGTTCCTGACGTGCAAGCAAGAAAATTTAATTGCTGGGGTAATGCAAGTTCCAGGTTAAGAGCCATGTGATATGAAGGTGTCTGTTTCTTGACACAGTGGTTCTCTTTGAGCAAGTTTGATGATGTGGTCTGAGGAATGCCTGGTGGTGAGCATGACTAAATCCTGGCTGTTGCATGTGAACTTCACCTTGACGTTAAACTGGGAGACAGACTCACTCCTGTGTCTGGACTTGCCTTGAGAGCAGCTGGGTGTAGCAGCTGAGAAGTGACTGTTTGGATAATGGAATGAAACTGTTTGTTCAGGAACCAAATGATAAAACAGCAGCAATGGTGGTTGTGAGGACTCCATTTGAAAACAGGAGAATTATGTCTGAGACATAGTACATCAGAAACAGAGCTAGAAGTCTCTCCTATACAGCCTACTGGATACAGGTGCCTGCTCTGGAGTCTGCCTCCCAGGTTTGAATCCCATGCAGTAGCTGTGTGGCTATGGCAAGTTACTTAGCCTTTTTGTCTTGGTTCTTAGTAACTGTGAAATGGAAAGAAATGACAGCGCCTACCTTTTAGGGTTAATTTAGGATTAACGGAGGTAAAGTATGTAAGTGAGTATCGTTCACACCCAGCATGAAGGTCATCAGCAGATAGCCAGAGCTTCACCGTGAACACCTAACTTTTCACATTCCCTAGGCTGCATCATCACACCTGCTCCTAAGGTAATTGTTGTGCCACTTTCCAGCTGTGTGACATTGGGCAAGTTACTTGACCTTTCTGTGCTAGGTTTGTTCTTCTGTAAAATTTGATAGGATTGCTGTGAGGATTAAGTGAGTTAATATTTGTGAAGTGCTTAGAACAGTAAGCACTAGATGCTTATTAAATAAACAAGACTGTGCCTGGAACAGCTAAGAGTTGAATATATATTAGCTATGGTTTTAAACATGGTCACCTTCAAGGAGAACTTGGTTCTGGTCTGAGCTCTTAACTAGAACAAGAACTTGTGAACTCAGCCAGGGTATAATGGCAAGAGAAAGTGCCTGTGAGTGCATGCTGGAGAGGGGGGTGGGAGAATGATAAAATATCTCTTTGAAGATTATCCATTACTGTGCATAATAATCCCCTTCTCAGTGTGGTAGAAGAATAAAATGTAGGCCCAAGGCAATATCAATTAATATTACTTATAGCCATGTCTTCATCATGATTAAACAATTAATTTTTCTAGCACCATTGTAAAGAATTGGGGACTCACAGTGTAGAATTACTGGACCTTTGAATATGATGGTGGTGTTTCTGTAACGTTTCATCTGCTTTGATCCTTAAAATGTTTCCCTTTTTATTTGGTTTTAATGGAGCTCCTGCTGCTGATCAGGAAGCATTTAATGTGAAGTTGCCTTGGACAAAATTGAAGCATATCTTTCGAAATACAAAGTTATTTTTTTAAATGATAAAGAAACCATGGGCCTAGACCAAAGGTAGAATGGCAGTAGACATTGCCCCTCTTTTCTCTGACTTCATCCCAAGATCTGGAAGGCTGTGAGTCAGGGAAACGTAACCCAGAGGGAGAGGGAGGGTGGTGGTAGGATTCTTCCCCTATTGGTAGGGTAGCCTAAGCCTTTCATTCCAGGGTTCCATTACTGGGCTTGGCTTTTTCACTTTATAACGCTCTAGAAGTGTCCCAGATTCAGTTTTTCCATTCCTGGTGTGGCCAAACAGGTATGTCTCATGGGCTTCTAGGCAGCCCTCAACAAGCACAGCACGGGCTCCAGGAGGGCCCTGAAGCCTTGGCTCTGCAGAGCGGTGTGCTGTGATCCATTAGCAATGTCTTTCCCGGGCAGAGGTGATGATGGCAGAGGGGTGGTTGCACATTTTATTTTGACTTTCCTGCCCCAGTTCCTCTGTTTAGCTGAGAGGCAGGATTGCAGAGAAGTTCCAGCTGGGAGGTTTGGGGTATATTTCTCAAACTCTCTGAGCCTCAATCCTCATCTTTAAAAGGGAGAAAATAATAGTAACAACAACAATATTTCTTAACACATGCTGGGTCTGTTGCTAAGAGCTTTACATATGTTAACTCATTTAGTCCTCACAACAACTTATGAGGTAGGGCTATTGTTATCCCTTTCTGCGGATAAAACTGAGACTCAGAATAATGGTCCCGGCTAAGGTGGGCGTCAGCTCTCCTGTTTTAGGACTACGGCCTCTTCCGTGTGCACATGAAAGCGCTCAGTACATGTTACCCCCTTTGCTTTTACTTCTGGGTTATAAGAGCTTCTGGAAAGCACAGGAACCTGTAAAGGAAACAAACGGGAAATGGGTTCGTGGATTCTGCTGCAGTCTTCAGCTGTCATATTCCGTTTGATTCTCATGTCGCTTTGAAAAAGGATATTAACACTTAGATGAAATCCACAAGCAAATCCCTTCAAGCCATATTTCCTAGCTACATAACCTCAGACAGTTTGCAAAGTACTTATTTGTCGTTATCGCTGTTGAGCCTCACAACTGCGTTATAGGCAGAGGCCTTGGTTTTTACTGGAGACCTTCGTCTTATTAGGGACCTTTGTATTTTATTAGAAGGTGGCACAGCCAGCATGAGGACTCTTTCTACCGTCCTATACATTTGGTTTCTCAAGCTCAGTGGTTCTCAGAGAGTAGTTCCTGGATCCCAGCATCAGCAGCGCTTGGGAACTTGTTAGAGATGAAAATTCTCTGGCCTCACCCAGGCCTACTGAACCAGCAACTCTGGGGATGGGACCCGGGAACCCATGCTGTGACAAGCCCTCCACACGATTCTGATGCACACTCACGCCTGAGGACCACTGCAGTATCTGAAGCGCTCATAAGAGGAAAAGTTGCAAGCAGTTGAGATAACTAACTAGAGGAACAGATGTCTGCTGTGAAAGGTTTGACAGATGTCTATGCACAAGATAGAGCAGTTTTGTTCAGTGCTGCTTTAAAGAGTTTTCAATTAACTTAAGAAATAACATTCTAAGAAAGAGCCCTTCTAATTTGACTGTTTTGGGAGACATTTCTGATCACTAGAGAGAGTCAAGCGAACACACCTACGGCCCGTCTGTGCTCACGGAGTGGGGCGGGAGAAATTCTTATATTGGGTTGATAAAGTTGGAGTTTTTGGAGACCACTGAATAAATGTTTCCCTCCTGAATTTGGAACCAATTGAGAAATGAGAAAGAGGTGTTCAATAAGAGGTGATCAAACTTCATTACTAGTAAAGACTGGGGTGGAGAATATGTGTGTTCCAGATTTTTTTTTTTTGCCCTATAATAAACTACCCTAAATCAGTGCCTTAAAATAATACCAATCATTTATCTGCTCACGATGTGAGAATTGGCTGGTCTCGTCTAGGTGAGTTTCACTCCGGTCTCTCACGTGGTTGCAGTCAAATGATGGCGGGGAGTGCGCGCGTTCCTCCGAATGTCTGGCACCTGGGCTGGAAAGCCTCCAGCAGCTGCGGCTGGAGCGGCATTCTCTCCCCTGCTCCCATATGCTCTCTCCATATGGTGACCTCAGGGTCCCTGGACTTCTTTCGCGGTGACTGAAAGGTCCCAAAGTGTTCCAAGAGAAACTAACAGAAGCCACGTGGCTTTTTTTTAACAGCCTCAGAAGCCAGGCTGCACCACTTCCGCAGCGTTCTATTTATTAAGCAAACTCCTAGCGAGGTTCAAAAGGAAGGGACGTAGACTCCACGTCCGGATGGGGAAAACGCCAGAGAATTTGCTGATGTGTTTTAGTACCACCACAGTGTGCCACCACGTGGGTCTGTAACACCTTTTCCCTTGAACTGAACTTCGCTCCGAGTTGTGATCTGACCCCTTGCAGGGACAAAGGAGCTCCACGAGGAGCTGACTAAATGCCTCTCTGCGGACAGGCCCGGCTGCACTGGAGAGCATGCTCAGTTTCACTTGCAAATTCACCGAGCAGGTAAGTTGCTGCTGAATTGGGGGCCGGGATGGGAGAGGCTAGGAGTGTTACACTGGAAGAATATTTCCACAGGGAGATACGAGGCCAGGGAATGGGGATTAATTACACCTGTAATAGGCAATAGGATGGGATGGAACGCTTTTCAGTTTTAAGCTTTTAAGTAGTTACGAATTTTGATACCCAAATGTTGTTTGTATATTCAGGTGCAGAATAACTTAACATCTCTGGCAATTTCCCAAAGGGAATCTGGACATTTTGTTTTAAATATGTGTCCAAATACTCACTTACTTATTTCCTCTTCCCTTCAAGGTGCCTTAAAAAAAAAAAAAAATAACAGTTTTATTGAGGGATAATTCACATACCATGCAATTCACCCATTTAATGTATATAACTCAATGGTTTTTAGTATAGTGACAGATATGTGCAACTATCACCACAGGTAATTTTAGAGCATTCCATCACCTTCAAAAGAAACCCTGTACACTTTAGCCATCACCTCTTTGTCCTTCCAGCTTCTCCAGCCCTAAGCAACCACCAAGCTACTTTCTGTCTTTATAGATTAGGACACGTCATCTAAATGGAATCACATAATATGTAGCCTTTGTGTCTGGCTTCTTTCACTTAGCGTAGTGTTTTCAAAGTTTGTCCATGTTATAGCATGTATCAGTGCTTTCTTCTTTTTATTGGCTGAATAATGTTCCTTTGTATAGATGGCAAGCCACATTTTGTTTATTTATCATTTGATGGACATCTGGGATGTTTCCACCTTTTGACTGTAAACTTTTGTGAACATGTTTATATGTAGACATATGTTTTCTTTCTTTTAGGTATATACCTAGGAGTGGAACTGCTGGATCTTGGGGTCACTCTATGTTTAACCATTTGAAGAACTATCCAACTGTCTCCCAAAGTGGCTGCATCATTTTGCTCCCATTGGCAGTGTATGAGGATTCTGGTTTCTCTAGATTCTTGTCAATACTTATTATTATCTGCCTTTCTAATTCTAGCCATTCTAGTGGCTGTGAAGTGATATATCATTGTAGGTTTGATTTGCATTTCCCTAATGACTAATAATGTCAAACATCTTCATATGCTTACTGGCTATTTGTCTATCTATCTTCTTTGGAGAAATGTTTGTTCAGTTCATTTTCCAATGAGTTATCTATCTTTTTATTATTGAGTTGTATGAGCTCTTTATATATAGATACATGTTCCTTATGAGATACTTGATTTGCAAATATTTCTTTCCCATTCTTTTCACTTTCTTGATAATGTCCTTTGAAGCACAAAAATTTTAATTTGATCAAGTCTAATTTATCTATTTTTTCTTTTGTTGTTCATGCTTTCAGTGTCATATCTATAAATCCATTGCCAAATCTGATGTCATAAAGATTTATCCCAATACCTCCTTCTAAGAGTTTTACAGTTTAGCTCTTATATTTAGGTCTTTGATGCATTTTGAATTAATTCTGTGTATTATGTGAGGTAAGGGTATCATTTTAGTCCAAGTCTGAAGTCCTGAGAACCAGGGGAGCTGATGGCATAAATTCTAGTCCAAGGGCAGGAAAAGACTAGTGTCCCAGCTCAAGCAGGCAAGCAGGAAGAAGAACAGATGAATTCTTCCTTTCTCTGCCTTTTGTTTTAGTTAGACCCTCAATGGATTGGATGATGCCCATCCACATTAGGGAGGGCAATCTACTGAGTCCTCCAATTCAAATGCTAATCTAATTCGGAAACAACCTCATAGGTACACCCCAAAATAATATTTAATCTGGGCACCCCACGGCACAATTGAACACATAAAATAACCATAACACGAATTCCCTTTTTTTCTCTTTTTTTGGAAGTTTGTGAAGAATTGATACTAATTATTCTTGAATGTTTGATAGCATTCAGCAGTGAAATCATCTGGGCCTGGGATTTTCTTTGTGGGTAGTTTTTTTTTAAATTACTACTTCAATTTCTTTACTTGTTATAGATCTATTCAGATTGTCTATTTCTTCTTGGGTCAGCTTCGGTAGTTTGTGTCTTTCTAGGAATTTGTCCATTTTATCTGAGTAATCTGATGTACTGGCATACAATTGCTTATAGTATTTTTTTAAATTGAAGTATAGTTGATTTACAATGTTGTATTGGTTTCAGGTGTACAGCAAAGTGATTCAATTATCACTTTTCAGGCTCATTTCCCTTATAGGTTATTACAAGATATTGAATATAGTTCCCTGTGCTATACAGTAGATTCTTGTTGTTTATCTATTTTATATGTAGTAGTGTTGTATATCCGTTAATCTCAAATTCCTAATTTATCCCTCCCTCATAGTATTTGTTTTTATAATTCTTTTTTTTCTGTAAGATTGATAATAGTGTTCCCTTTCTTATTTCTGATTCTAGTCATTTGAGCCTTCTTTTTCTTGGTCAATCTAGCTAAAGGTTGGTCAGTTTTATTGATGTTTTCAAAGAAACAGCTTTTTGGTTTTATTGATTTTCTCTATTGTTTTTCTATTCTTTATTTCATTGATTTTCATTGTAATCTTTATTATTTCCTTCCTTCTTCTTGATTTCTTGATTATTATGATCTCCTCAAAGGGACATTGGTAATCCACATTTTTAGTGAAAACACAAGAAAATCATTTTTAGCATAGTATTATCTTTTTTCCACTCCTGTTTCTTTTCTTACACTGTTAATTTTATTATGGCACTGCAGTCACCCAAGCTGGAAACTGGAACCTTTATTTATTCTTTTTTCTCCTCATGCCTCACATTCAGTTGGTCATTGAATCCTATCAGGCCAACTTTAGAAATGTCTCTCAACTACATCCACTCCTCTTTGTTTCCACTCTTTCCCACTAAAATTCACTGCCCACGGTTATCTAGGTTACCTGATAGTGGGTAACTCAGGCCCACCCCTGATATTTGCAGGTCCCAAAGAAGAATTAAAATGGAGGTTTCCATCCCATTGCCCAACCTCTTCTTTTCCCACCCCATAGCTCTGTCTCACTATAAAGGGCCTCACATACATGCCGACATCCCAACTTACACAGCCAAGTTCTTTCCCATAGTCCCAAGAAACAGCCACCCCTTGGGCTTAGAGGATACACCTATGAAGGCCTGCACAATTTACAAACCCTAACAGCAGGCTTGGGATTCTTTGAGCAGGGAGTTTCATTTCCCGAGCACTCAGATTGTGATCTAGAAGTGGGGAAGAACACAGGCTGTGAGTGGACACATCCCACTGGCCCTGTGGACTCCTTGCCTTGTGGAAATTGATGTGTCTGTAGGGGGGCCAGACTTGGGTCTCCTAAAGGGCAGGTTCCAGTGGAGGGTGTCTCAGTCCAAGTGGTACTATGCCACTCCCCTGCGTAAAATTCTCAAGTCCTATCCTGTGGCCCGCTGAATTGTGTCTAAACTCCTTAACTTAGTACACAAGGCCTACCACAACCTGATTTTGGCCTATTTTCCCATCTTTTCTCATTCTTCCATGAACTCAGCTCCTCCAAAACCTCTAGGAAGAATTAATTGCTTTCTCATGCTTTGATGACCCTCAGCCTTACTCTTAAACATACTTCCATTAAAGCACGTAAAACATTGCATTATTATTATTTGTTTGAATATCTGTCTTCCCTATAACCTAGAAAGCTCCTTGAGGTGTATTTGTGGTCTTTTGTCTGCACAGGAGCCATTCTTTATTCAAGGAATAGCACCTCCTTTGTTTTAGGAAACTTCCTCCCTCTCTCCCCTTGCAGACCCCTCTGTTGTAATATGAGATTTAAATGGTAGCTGATGTCCAGACTCATCAAATTGTACATATTAAATTGTATATCAGTTATACTTTAATAAACCTTTTTTTTTTAAGGTTGCTGGCTCTGCCTCTGTAGCCACAGTGTCTGGCAGCATGTGACCTATGCTGGACCAATCAAGTTCTTTCCTAGGACGTTTTTACATGCAACTGTATAGAAAAGCTTTTTCCTCTTGGGTGGTGAATTAAGGAAGGTGGAACCCGGAGTTCTTGATTGTTATGGGGTCAGTTTCATGGGGAGTTGCCAAAACAGAAATCAAGCTAAGAGACGGGAAGAAACATCTGGAAAGCACTCAAGGCTGTAGTTCATGTCATCCTGGTCATTTCTGTGGTTTGGCTATGTGAGTCAATGAACTCCCCTTTTTGCTTCAGCTAATTCAAGTTTGGTTTTTATGATTTGCAACCCAAAAAATTCAGTAAGGTTTTCCTCAAAGGCGGAGGCCAGGGTTTCTCCATTTTTTGTATCCCAAAGTCTAGCATAGACCCTGGCACAGAGTAGGCATTCAGGACATTTATTTATTGCTTTAAAGCAAAACACAAATTGGCTGAATTAATTTATTGAGAACTGTGCTGGTCAGTCTAAAATGAAAAGAAAGCATCCAGTGTAACTTAAGTATATTGGGAGAACAAGAGCTTGATGATTTGTATACTTAAATGTGGGGGGAAAAAACAGTGAAAAGTAAAAAAATCCCAGAAAAAGAATAAATCTGCTGCCAACTTGGCTAAGTGAACTATAGCAAGCTAGAAATATTTGTTTCCCTTCCCTCTTCTCCAATAGTTTTCCAACTAAAACTTCCTTTTGTAAAATATAAAACTTCCTTCTATAAAGTAATATATTTATGATTTTGCTTATGAGAGATGGAAGCTGGAAGGTTTAACTTCCCTCCCTGAGCCCTGTTGTCTCTCACCATCCCATTTGGGCTTTAGGAGGGCAGGGGAAGAGGATGAAGTAAGGTTGGAGAACTGGGATGACCTTTACCAACTCTCAAGTGCAATTACTTATTCCCAAACAACAATAGACCCTTCATTGTACCTCCCCTCAGGCATTCAGTAAAAGGAAGGCTGGCTATAAAAGTGGCAGAAAAGTGCAACCACATCTTCACCAAACAGGTCTGGCTGGTTTAGGACCATGTGTTTTGCCAGCTTAAATGGCTGTACCAACAATAAGATCCTGAAGAGTCCACCCATTGTGAAAACCAAGGGTCATTTATTCCTGGAGCTGGATGGAACCTCAGAGGTCTTCTGGTTCAACCACCATCTGCTGTCTGATCATCTCCATACTGTCCTTGAATTAATTTCCAGTTCCTTCTTGAGCCCACTTACAAAGAGCGACCCAGGTCTCCAGACAGCCATTTCATCTATGAACTGTTAGAAAATTCTTTGTTTTACTGGGCTGAAAGCTGTTTTCAGAAATTTCCTGCCATTGATTCAAATGGCCTTGCTTAAGTTCTTGGAGGGAATTCCCTGGCGGTCCAGTGGTTAGGACTCCGAACTTTCACTGCTGAGGGCCTGGGTTCAATCCCTGGTCGGGGAACCAAGATTCTGCCAAGCCGCGAGGCGTAGCAAAAAAAAAAAAGTTTCTTAGAAAATAAATCCAGTCTCTCTTCCAAATTAATCAGTCCTCCAGGCCTTTAGATACTTGAGGCAGCTACCACATATTTTTAGGCAAGACATCCCAAGGATGTCCTTTAGCAGTCTTTCATAGGACACTAGGTTTTAATCTTCTCTGGGCAGGCACTGGGGCAGCAATTAGGTGCAAAGGACATGCAGCCAGTTAGGGCCAAGTCACAATTCTTGCGCCTCAACTCTCCTTGTGTGTGTGACTTGTGCACATTATTTTAACCTTTATTGACTTCAGGTTTATCATTGCTAAAAGAAAGATATAACCTTCTGAACTTCATTTTATTCATAAAATGGAAACAATAATAGCTATATTATGGGTTGTCTTGAAGATTATGTGAGATATTACATTATAAAATGGTTAGCACAATGCCCAGAACACACAAACTACATTATTGTTGCTGTTATTATTATTATTTTATTATTTTAAAAATATTACCTATAATGTATTAGCCAACTCAGGCTGCCATAACAAAGTACCATAGACTGGGTGGCTTAAACAACAGAAATTTATTTTTCATGGTTCTGAAGATGGGATGTCCAAGATCAAGGTGCCAGAAAGGTAAGTTTGATTCTGAAGCTTCTTCTCTTGGCTTGTAGGGTGCTATCATCTATCTTTCTGTGCACTCAGTGACCACTTAAATGTGCACACATGGAGAGAGAGAGAGAGAGAGTGAGCAAGAGAGAAAGAGAGCTATTGGGTTTCTCTTATTATGAGGCTAATCTTATCCGATTAGGGCCTCACACTCATGACCTCATTTACCCTTAATTACCTCCTAAGGGCCCTATTTCCACATACAATCACACTGGAGGTTAGAGCGTCAATATATGAATTTTGGGAGTACACAAGTCAGTCCATAGCATATGATATTATATTATACTTCCAACATTTAAAAGAAAAGTATGCATCCAGCTAAGGGGTCAGCATCTATAAAGGCTCTCAAGTGAAATACTGAATACAGTCCTATGTGGCTGAGACAGAGAATACAGGAGAAAGATAAAATTGAGAAGCAAGCAGGGGTAAGACTGTGATGGGACCAGTAGTTCATGCTAAGGAGTTTGCATTTTTCTAAGGGCAATGAGAAGACTTTGAAGGGTTGTAAGTTGGAATGTGACCTAGTATATTTTGTGCTTTATTAGGATCATTCTGTCTGTGTGCAGAAAATGGATTGAAGGGGATTTAATCCTGAGAAACCTAACAAGCACATATTAAAGGGTTGTCCTCAGGGTGGTGGGAAGAAGAAAGAAATATTAACAATCTGGGCACAAATCCCAAGGATGGTTTTGAACTCAAACCTTAATGGTTTTTGAGCTTCTCTGGTGGCACAGTGGTTAAGAATCCTCCTGCCAATGCAGGGGACACAGGTTCAAGCCCTGGTCCGGGAAGATCCCACATGCTGTGGAGCAACTAAGCCCGTGAGCCACAACTACTGAGCCTGCGCTCTAGAACCCACGAGCCACAACTACTGAGCCCGTGTGCCTAGAGCTCGTGCTCCGCAACAAGAGAAGCCACCGCAATGAGAAGCCCGCGCACCACAACAAAGGGTAGTCCCCGTGAACCGCAGCTAAAGAAAGCCCACGCGCAGCAACGAGGACCCAAGGCAGCCTAAATTAAATTTAAAAAAAACAAACAAAAAAACCTTAATGGTTTTTATTCAGCCTTTCTAATGACTAGTAGCAGCCCCCCCCGCCCCCCCCACCTATCACCCTCCTCCCACAGCCTTTCTATAATCTCCAGTTTTCTCTGATGGTTGTGGAAGAGTGAGTTTCGGGTGCTGTTACTAATTAGCATAGTGTAAGATAAGCAGCAATTTGGTTGGAACATTTTAATAATAGTTATTTTCTCTTTTGCCTATATTTAAAAGTTCTAATTTAATGAATAAATTATCTTCAGAGATCTAAGTTATTTCTAGTTTTGTTGTTCCATCTGATATGTTAATTTCAACAACAGATTTATTTTAATAATGGAAGAAGAAACTTAAAAAAAAACAACAACTTCTACCTTGAAGTCTAAACTGACTTGCATGTGAATACCCTAGGAAGTTTGGTGAAGAGGTCTTTGCACAGAAGGGTTTGGATGATGAACTTTGCAGAGCAATTTCATATCCAAAGATGGGGCATTCCCAAATCAGAGTCGTCTGAACTTCTTTTGAATTTTTTAAGCCACTCGGGATGAGATTGCTTTTCCTTTGAATGAAAGCCAGGAGGCAGAACAGAAATAGCAGCGAACCTGAAACTCCCGGACTCGGTCCTTGGCTTCATCATTACCTGCCTATATGATGCGGCATATGCCCATAGCTCTTCTGGATCTCAATTATTCTAGGAAAACAAGAGAGCAGGACTAGTTCATTTCTAAAGCCTTTACAATGTGCCTCTTATGTCAGGTTCTGCTCAAGGAATGTGGGAGTGAATAAAATATATATGATCCCTGATCCCACTGAGCATTTATTCTTATGGAGGAACATAATTTCTAAAACTAGCATATTAATTAACAAATAGTATGCATCCAGATGGGGTAAATGTTTAAGAAAATGAAATGGGATAGTGATATACAGAGATATATGTGTTTGCTAGGAGCAACTATTTATATAGGGTGGGCAGTCAGGCAAACTTGTCTGATGAGGTTCCTTCTTTGCTGAGACTTGAGTGGTGAGAAACAGCTATCTACACAAAGACCTAGGGTAAGAGCATTCCAGACAGCAAGAAGAGCTGGAGCAAGGCCCCGAAGAGTGAGGAGCTTGGTGTATTCCAGGGATAAGGAGATGAGCGTGGCTGGGGCCTAGTGAATGGAATGAAGTCTGAAAGGTGAATGGTGGCCAGATCCTGTAAGGTCTGGTTGGCTGTGGAAGGGGTTTGGATTTTATTCAAGTAGTCATGAGCAGTTCTGACCCATGGACAGTTTTGGGCAAGGGCGTGATGTGGCCTATTTTTGTCTTGTTTTGTTTTTAAAGGTTTGTCAGGGGGCCATGTGGAGATGGGCTGTGTTAATGAGTAAGAATGAAGCCAAGACACGAAGTAAGCACCTGCTGCGGTAATCCAGCTGAGTGATCGCTGCAGTGGGAGGGGGTTACAGAGCTGGAGTCAAGAGCACTTGCTAAGGAGTGGCTGTTTATGACTCTGTGACCTACTGGTCTATTAAGATTCCATCATTCTCCGCTACTAGCTGAGTTCCCCTCTCTCCCCTCCCACATCTATGAGATGGCTGTTTGGGGTGAGAAAAGTGGTTTGTGGTTATGAGACTGATTCAAGTTGGCTGCAGAGAGATCAGAGTGACCTTGCATCCACAAGCATGATGCTTTGTCTCAATGGGTCAATGGAACATTCAATGGGAGAAATATCTCTGAAGGAAAAATAAAAGTAGAGAGTAGCCAGTGGCATTGAGACAAACCTGAACCCTCTGACAAAGCAAAGACTCCTTTCTGCTTTCTTTCCCTTTCAAATTTATTCACAAGAACTTGGGACATTCAATTTGGCTGTAGTGGAGACAGCTGTTTTAAACAGAATCGAATCCAATTTCCATGACATTTTGCACGCATGCAGATTTTGGCATTCAAATGATTCGTGAGTACAATTAATAAATGGCAGTATCATTTTGGAACACTTAGAGCATTATGTTTTCAGGAAGTGCAGCCTACCTAACTTTTTTTAAAAATTCTTATTGGGGTGTAGTTGCTTCACAATGTTGTGTTAGTTTCTGCTGTACAGCAGAAAGTGAATCAGCTGTATGTATACATATATCCCCTCTTTTTTGAATTTCCTTCTCATTTAGGTCACCACAGAGCATTAAGTAGAGTTCCCAGTGCTATACAGCAGGTTCTCATTAGTTATCTATTTTATACATATTAGTGTATATATGTCAATCCCAATTCCCAATTCATCCCACCCGCCCCGTCCCCCCTTGGTGTCCATACGTTTGTTCTCTACATCTGTGTCTCTATTTCTGCCTTGCAAACAGGTTCATCTGTACCATCTTTCTAGATTCCACATGTACGAGTTAATATACGATATTTGTTTTTCCCTTTCTGACTTACTTCACTCTGTATGACAGTCTCTAGGTCCATCCACATCTCTACAAATGACCCAATCTCATTCCTTTTTATGGCAGCCTACCTAACTTCTAACAACTTCTATTCTGCCTTCACTTTAATATAGTCATGTCACTGTAGTTTGGGGCTACATAGCCCTACAGCATAATTATATTCCCTATCAGTCTGAATAGGAAGCAATAATTCTCTTCTTGCCATGACCCAAATAATGAGATATGTCCATTTTTAAAGAGCTACCATATCAAGCCCAAGATCCTAAAATGCCATAATTCATTCTGCATCTGCTAAGAATGTTGGTCGTATCTTTGGGACCTGGCTTTGTCAATAATTTTGTTGCACAAGTGACTCCACCTAGGATGTCTGGGAGGCCTAGAGATTGGGTCCATTCGTCCAGCAGATATTGAAGCCCCTTAGTCCATGCAAGGTACTCCATGCTGGACACTGGGGGGGATCACAAGACATAATGACATCTCTGCCCTCCATGTAGCTAACTATCCACTTGGGAAAGTTGTGCAGAAAAGATTAAACAACAGCATATTAAATAATAACATAGGACATCTCAGACTAGCAGGATATGATCTGATGATCAATAATGGTTTATAACTGTGCTTCTCAAGCTGTTATATGCACACAAATCTCTTAGGCATCTTGTTAGATGCACATTCTGATTCTGTAGGTTGGGGGCGGTGGGAATCAGTTCCCACTTAATGCCAAGGCTGAAGCCTCATGACCAAATTTTGAGTAGCCAGGATTTATATTTAAGATCCCCAAACTGTATGCTGAGGCACCCCAGGGTGCTGCAGTGAATTTGCAGGGGCACCCTTGGATTTTTTATGAAAAAAATTAAAAACACAGTAATGCTCATCATGTGAGTTACTAGTAGTTCATTGTTTTGACATTAGATCATGCTACATTCCTCTGATCTTGTATCTTGGCAAAGCTGGACTCTCACGGTAACTGTACTGTGATAAAAAATGTGAGTACGGCACAAAAATCCATGTGAAACAGGTAAAGAGAGCAGTGGTGTCTGATCTGATTTCAAGGTTTGAGAAGTTGTACAGTGCCCAATAGGCACATATGTACAATGGTAAGTAATTATGGTTATGTAAGAGTAAAATTTCAAAGAGCAATTTTCTCTCAGTTTGTATGCACTATTTCTTTCAAACAGCTGCTAAGTTGTTAGGATATGATTTTTTGGATATAACGACTAAATAATGAAGACTATTAGGTATTTCTTTTGACCAAGGAACACCACAAAAAAAAAAATTGGGAGACACAAGATGCCGTGAACAGGGAAAGTTTGGAAGTCTCTGGGTTAGCTAATAAGTACTATGAGTTCAGAGACGTTTGGGTGGTCATGGAGGTCACGTGGAGGTCGTAGAACCTGGGTCAGGTCTGCAGGAGGAACAGCATGGCTGCACTTCCCAGATTTTATGAAATGCATGAATGGGTGCTTAGATTTCCATATTTATTCAAACCCTCCACTCCCCTATTTTCTTTGGTGCCTCTTTGAATGCACACAGGTTTCAACTCAGAACTCCCCTTGTGTAGGGAAGTACCACTCCCTGAGTACCCAATGGCCTCAAATCAGATTTTTCCTCCAATATCCTCTAAACACGTGTCCTAATCTGGAGAGTGGTTTGGTGTATTGGGCTATGTGTTTGGTGCCAGTGTTGTCCTTCTTTATATATATGTCACCTGGCATCCTTCTGAGTGTCTGCAAACCACAATACGTGTCTGTGATTAAAATTTTTCAAAGAACCAGAATTTTATTTTCATTGTTTTAGAGACATTAGTTAGTTGTTAAATGGACTTATTTTAATTGTCTCTTTTTAAATTGATTTCTGTTTTTTAATCAGTATTTCCACAGAATAAATGTATCTATTTCTAAAACTACTTGAACATAAATGTTAATAAAGTTTGTGGTCAATTTCGCTAATCATTTTATTCCTCAACCCCAATGGTGTTGAGTTCAGAGCAATAGGCAGCAGGGAGCTGGTAACAGAAGAGTGGTGAAGTAGAACATAAAGTGCTGTTTAGGCTGGATTGGAAGGAGGAGTGACCAGGGAGAGGCTGGCGGTGAAGCTCTAGGCTTAGGTGACAGTGGCAGTAGAAAAGAAAAGAAAGTGATGGCTACAAAAGATACGAGAAGGGAGTCTCATGCCTGATTGTATTAATATATGAAGTGAGCCAGAAGGAGGAGGTAGAGATCACGCTGCGGATCCTGGAGGTCTGGGTGACTGGGAGAATGATGGAAAAATACAGAAAAGTGCAAAGAGAGGAAGCCATCTTGGAAGGAAGAGGAGAGTTTGGCTTGGCGCTGGGTTTCAGGAGATGGTATGCAGTTAAATATGCCACTGCAGTTAGAGCTGGAGGTTGGAAGACAGGCGGCAGAGATTTGGTCAGGTAAGACGCGAGGGACTGAGAATGAGGAGAAGAGTGGGAGTGTACGGTGGGTCACGGCTAGATCTTGGGAAGCGTCTAACACGATTGGGCAGCAGGACAAAGTGGAGCCAATGAATGACACAAAGAAGGACAGTCAGAAGGCTGGAAAGAAAGCACCGTAATAAGGCTCTTGAAGGAGGAATGAGAAGCTTTATTTATTGAGTGCCTCACAGGTGTAAACTATGTTTTTCACGTGTTGTTACATGGAATACCCACGACAAATTTTGAGATGGATATTAACATCCTCATTTTATAGGTTAGGAAATCGAAGGTCAGAGACACTGTGTAACCTGGCCAAGGTCATTCCGTTAGTAAGTGGAAGGATTTGAATCCAACTCTTAGTTTGAACCCAAAGTACTTGCTCTTCCCCTAACCCTTTCCAGAATGAAAAGGAAGATGATTAAAAGATTACTGTGACCTGTTAGAGCAAAGAGTCTTAATCTTTGGTCCTTAAGGGCTCCCTGAATAAGCTTCAGGAAGTTTATTAATCCCTCAAGTTACATGCAAAATTTTGTTGTAAAAAAATACATTTTTGGGGCTTCCCTGGTGGCGCAGTGGTTAAGAATCCACCTGCCAAAGCAGGGGACACGGGTTAGAGCCCTGGTTTGGGAAGATCCCACATGCCGCGGAGCAACTGAGACCGTGGGCCACAACTACTGAGCCTGCACTCTAGAGCCCACGAGCCACAACTACTGAAGCCCGCGTGCCTAGAGCCTGTGCTCCGCGACAAGAGAAACCACCGCAATGAGAAGCCTGCACACCGCAACGAAAACCCAACGCAGCCAAAAATAAATAAATAAATAAATAAATTTAAAAATAAAATATAAGGAATAAACATTTAAAAAATTACATTTTTTGTCCTGATAAGATGGTCTATACTTCCACCAGATTTCCAAAGGGTATTGAATGCTCCCCAAAATGGAAGAACAGCTGTTCTAGACAGATGTTTTAGTAGAGCAGTGAATTTTAGGGAGTTATGGACTAAACAGGTAGTGAGGAAGACAAAAGCAGTATGTGACATATTCAAGAAATTTGGCTCCAAAAGAAGAAAAAAGTGCTATGGTAGTTTGAAGAGGCAGAAAAAGCAATTGAAAGGTTTTTTTTTTTTTACAGATTGGGAAGCTACGAGCCCTTTTGGCAACAACAGGGAAGGGTCCAGTGAGGAGACATTGATGACTTGGGGTGGGAGGGGACAGGTACCAACAGAGGAGGAAGTTCGCCAGGGACAGTGGAGGGGGTTGGCCTTCTCTCCTGGGGATGCTGGTGGGCTTCACACTTCCACTAAGCAGTGCTGTCATTCCATTAGCTGGTTCAACGATTTTCCAGGAACAGTCTCTTCCAGAAGTAGTCGGGAAAAAAAAAAAAGGGAGAAAGAAAGGAAGAATGGGAGAAAGAGAAGGAGGAAGGTAAGATGGGAGGAAGGAAAAAGGGAGGGAGGGAGGGAGAAAACCCAGAGTGTTTCTCTAAGAGAGAGGTGAGGAGAAGGAGTGGAGGAAAAAGTCAGGGTGGAAATCATATATTCCTAATCCTGTCTTTACTCCTAGGGGTCAAGGTCAATTCTATAACAATGTCTACCTCATGCAACAAGAGGGAGTGGACACTCCCAGGAACACTGCAAGCCTCCAGCGATGCTCTAAATGAAGAGCCCACTCTGTCTTCCAAGGACAGTCATTTCTGAACTTAGAAGGAGGGGGAGGGGATTCAACTAGACTGATCTGATTACAAAATTTTCATCTCTTATTATCTCCTGAGTTTCAGATGCATTTAATTATCCTTCCCAAATGCCATATTCTGCTTTTAATGAAAATCTTAAAAAAAAAAAAAAAAAACAACTTCTTAGTGCAGATGCAAATTAAATTTGGTGTTTTGTTTACATGGAGGAAAATACAAGGAGTACCTTGTTTGCTTCTCCATGGGCTACAAGGATAGTGTTTGGGGGCTTATTTTTAAACAAAAATAGGATTTTATTATCATTATCAATAGATGCTCATGGAATACACAAAATCAAATTTAGTTCATGTTTGCAACATCTGGGCATTATTAAGGAATTCACTAAGGAATCCACAGCTACAGAAGTTTCTATTTAAAAATACGCACGTGTGCACACACAAAATTTTCATTAGCATTAAATGTATAGTCTTCAGTTTCTATTATGTGTTGGACATTGTGTTGTCCTTAATTCCAAGGAGCTCAGAATCAAATAAGCAAAAAGAAAGATAAGCAAATTAATAATTATAATAAAATAATAGAAATTGAGCACTTACTATGTGCCAGGCACTGCTGTAAATGCTTTACAAGGATCAACCCATTTAATCCTCACAATAAACCTACATCATGGGCGCTATTATTGTCCTCATTTTACAAATGAGGAGTCTGAGGGACACAGGAGTTAAATAACTGGTTCAAGTTCACACAGCTAATGAGCAGTGGCTCTAGGCAGCCCACACGCTTAACCATAATGCAGTTATGGAAACAGATGCCCAGGACAGAAGGGGCTGGGAGGAAGGACTGATGGGGGATGGAGGACGCTTCCCGGTGGAGGTGACCTTTGAGTTGGGTTCTTAAGAATGAAGTAGGTGGTGGATTATAGGCAGAGAAGTCTAAACAGCAGGTGAGTTCTAGAAATCAGGCAGTTTGGTGTTAGTGGCATATGTGGTGGGGGAGGGGTAAGGATTGGGTGGGAAGTGAGGTTGGAGAGATGTTCAGAAGGCAGATGGTGAAGGACCTTGAATGTTGCACCAAGCAGCTTAGACTTTGTCCTGTGGCTTATGAAAGACTGAAATAAAGGAGAGACACAGCCATAACTGCAGGTACAATGCCCAAGCTGGGTACAAGTGGATTATTCTCTGAACTACTCTGGATTCTTAGTTTTCTATTAAAAAAAAAAAAAATCATACCAGAAAAAGAAAAAAAGGAAAAGGAGAATACCCAAGGAACCACAAGGGTTTATTAAAACAACATAATTTGTGGGAAATTTTAACTTACTATTGACTCAGTTCCTTGATTAATAAATAACACATCTCCTTTGTATCTCTTAAATTAATGAGATTAACAAGATTACTTAATAAGAATAAGAATTAATAAGAATAAATAAAATAAGAGGCAGTGGAAAAACATTTATGAGAAACCTGATTGTCCTCCGTGCTTTGAGAAAGAGCTTTTTCCTTGAGTGTTTCTATAATAATTTACTTTATACCTTTATTCTGCCCCCAAACTCAAGTATAAGCTTTATTCTGGGGTCAAATTTCAGTCCTGTACATATCGTGTGATCTATGTGTTTCCTGCCTGTGTACCTCCAGGCCTTCCACCCTTTTAGAGACATGCTTTCTTTGAACATACACATTAAATAGTATGTGGCCCCATCTCGTGTATTATGGAAAAACCACACCTTCTCCAAGATTGCTGAAGCTTCCCAGGGCATCTCGCATTATCAGGGTTACCTCCTGTTTTGAATTCCAGCTTTCATTGAATTCCTTTCTTTCTTATAATCATACCTGCTTATTTAGGGTCCCCTCCTCCCAAACAAAAAAGCTACCTTCTTCTTAAGAATTTTGCCTTCCTTCTGGGCCAACCAGTATAAACTGCCAACAGCTTCTAAAGTAACAATGTTTTCTTTCCTATTACAACAATACCTTACATTATTACATGTATTATAATTCCATAGTACATTACAGTTTTCAAAACATTTTCACAACAGAGCAGGTATGATTGTTCTCATTTTAGAGGAGAATGGAGGAGGGAACTAACATTTATAGGCTGCCTTTTATGAGCTAGGCTTTGTCTTCTTGTTTTACATGTTTTAGCTCATTAGCATAGGTAATCTAATTAAGCACATTTTCTCAATCGTTCTTCACAATTTTGCAAGTAGGCATTTATATTAGTACCTATTGCCATATACATATTACCGCAACATTGAGCAGCTTAAAACAACAAATATTCATGATCTCACACTTTCTGGGGGTCAGGACTCTGGGTACGGCTTCACTAGGTACCTCTGGATCAAGGTCTCTCCAGAGGCTGCAGTTCTGCTGTTGGTCTTGGCTGTGGTCTCATCTAATGGCAGGGGAGGACCTGCTTCCCACCTCACTCACATGGCTGTTGACAGGCTTCAGTTCCTCACCTAGCTGAGGTCTCCCTCAGTGGATTGCCATGGTGTCCTCTCCACAAGCAGCTCCCAACATGGCAGCTAACTTCTCTCCCAGTGATTCAGCAAGAAAGTGGCGAGAGGGAGCTCTTATGGTCTCTTTGTAACCTAATCTTGGAAGTGACCTCTCATTACTTTCACCATAGTCTGTTTGTTAGAAGTGAATCACTGGGTCCAGCCCACGGTCCAGGGGCGTGGATTACACAAGGGCAAGGATACCAGGAACTGCGACCATTGGGGGCCATCTTCGAGGTTGCCTACCATAGCACAATGATCCCCACTTTGCAGAGGGAGAAAAAGAGGGGGTTAAAGAGATTAAGCAACTTGATCAAGGTCTTACAGTTGGCAAATGGCAAAGCCAGCAGTGAATTCTGATCTTAATGTCCTAAGTAGAAAATTGCACATTTATTGGCTGCAAAAAAATCTCTCTTTTTTTTTAAATAATGAAAAAAGAGCTGAATCATTGGGAAACAAACCCATATCAGTAATTTATTAAAAACAAAACAAAACAGAGAGCCCTTCCAGTGACTTCCTGGGGCCAGTACAGATTCAGTCACATCCTTTATCCCAGCAGTTCCCAAATGCTGGTCTACATCTAAGGTACAGTTTTGGCCAGTCTGCAGCAAACTAAGAAAAATAAGGACCAGGACTTCCCTGGCAGTCCAGTGGTTGACTCCACGCTCCCAAAGCAGGCGGGCACTGGTCTGGGTACTAAGATTCTACATGCTGCAAGATGTGGCCAAAAAAAAAAAAAAAACAAAAAACATGTAGAAGTTTTTCATAAGAAAAATATTCAGTTAAAAGGGGTTTTTATTTATCTTTTTTTATTGTGGTAAGAACACTTAACATGAGCTCTACCCTCTTAACCAAATTTTAATTACAGTATTGTTGACTATAGATACAGTGTTGTACAGGAGGAATCTAGAACTTATTCATCTTGCACACTGACACTGTATACTCATTGAACTGTATACTCATTGAGCAACTGCCCATTTCCCCCTCCTCCCAGCATCTGGCAACCACCATTCTACTTTCAGTTTCTATGAATCTGACTATTTTAAATACCTTATATCAATATATTTGATCTTCTGTGATTGGCTTATTTCACTTAGCATAATGTCCTCAAGGTTCATCCATGTTGTCACACGTGGCAGGATGCAGAAAATCCTCACACTCTAAAAAAGTAAAAGGGCTTTCTTTATTCTTGTTTTCATTCTGCCGTTTTGGGGTGTTAAAACGATCCTTTTATAATGTGTTGCTGATAATAGAATCGTGGTTTTTCTAAAAAGTTACTTTACTTATTTGATGAAACAAATAATATGCAACACGGATAGATTCCTAGATTTTATCTGAACTTTTGTTGGTCTTTGAAATTCAAGAATTTAGAGATCTCTGCATCATACCATAGTTACGTGATCCTATAACGTGATCCTACAACGTGAGTCAGAATGATGACCCTGAGTTTGAGGTAAGATCCTCCAATGTTAAATAAAGTGTCAAGTATGCTTAAAGCATTTAATAAGACAGGAGAGTGGAATTTTATTTATACAGAGTAAAAGAGAATGGTCTTTCCCTAAACTTTTTAAAAATAAACTTTAAAATTTTAGAATACTTTCAGATTTACAAAATGTAAAGGTAGTTACAGAGGGTTCTCATATACCCCTCACCCAGTTTCCCCTACTGTTAACATTTTACTTTGACTTTATTTGTCACTACTAAGGAACCAACGTTGGTGCATTAATGTTAACTAAGCTCCACGTTTATTCAGATTTCACTAGTTTTTCCCTGATGTTCATTTTTGTTCCAGGGTTCTACCCAAGATATCACATTACTTACAGTCATTGTCTTCTTAGCTTCTTCTAATCTCTGACAGTCTCAGACTTTCCTTGTTTTCTTATGACTCTGATAGTTTTAAGGAGTATTGGTCAAGTATTTTATAGACTGTCCCTGAATTTGGGTTTGTCTGATATTTTTCTCATTAAAGATTCAGAACTCCAGAAAGGTGAAATAATTGATCCTGAGACAAAACCTTGTTTGTGAAAGATGCAAGGAATCAGAGTTCTAGATCCTTAGGATATATCTCTACAAATACCAGACTTCTGCAACAGTGATCTTTTTAAAGCACAAATCGTCTTGTGTCTCCACTCTCACACCTTTAAAATCTTACAGTCGTTCCCCAAATTGTGAAATTGAAGTCTTTATTCAGGAATTACCTACCAAGATCCAGGGACTGTGTTATTCACTAGCGATTCAGAAAGATATACGACGTGTGTTGGATCTCAAGGGGTGTTCAGATCCGCCCCCATCTTCCTTTTGATTTTTGGATATATTATCTTCCTTTGAGAGTGAGTCATTCCATTTCTCATGTAAATCAATTTAGCCACCTCCTACAGACTCTTGTCAATTTTGCTGCTGTACCCATTACCTTGATCAGCACAAAATGACTTACAATACAAATACAGAGGCCTTTTAAGAAGAATGGAGTGGGACAAGGAGGGGGAGAGAGGAAGCAGGAAGCTCTTAATATTGATGCTTAAATATTTTTTGATGCTTGAGTATTTTGACAGGGGCAAAGAGAGTTATAGGATTCGGGTGACAGAAAATTGAACAGTGGATCAGAGGGAACGCAAAAAAGAGAGTAACCAATTCTATCAGGGAGGATAGGATCAGGAGTATTGTCTGTGAGGGTACCATTAAGCTAATTTTTTTAAAAACAAACTTACCATTTAACCATTTTTAAGTGTACATTTCAGTATCATTAAGTACATTGACATTATTGTACAACCATCACTACTATCCATCTCCAGAACTTTTTATCATCCCAAAATGAAACTCTGTACTCATTAAACAATAACTCCCCATCTCCCCTCTCCCTATATATATTTTTAATTCAAGCCTAATTATTTAATCAAAATCTCAGAACGTTAGTACTTAAATACCTTCTGGGTTGACATATGTAAGTATATTACAAACCCAGATACCTGTTATGCTATTATAGGAGACTAAGGCTCAATTTAGAATAATAGATTGAAAATGTGCATATTCAGAATCTCCAAAACCTTTAAATCTATATAACTCTTAAGATACTAAACTGAAAACACAGGAAAAGGAATAACCGACTTGGCCATCAAGATGTAGGAACAGGGAATCCCCTGGTGGTCCAGGGATTAGGACTCCGTGCTTTCAATGCCGGGCCCTCGTCGGGGAACTAAGATCCCACAAGCTGCGCGGTATGGCCAAAAAACAAACAAACAAGCAAACAAAAAAGATGCAGGAACAACAGTAGAAAAAAGCAGTTTGGGGACCAAGGAGGCACAGGTATTTAAAATAATTATGTTCAGACCATAGTTTCTGACACAATTAAGCTGAGTCCTGAAGATAGGTAGGTGTTTGCCAGATGGAGATTGTTGTGAGTTGAATTGTTTCCCTAAAAGGCAGGTTCCAGCTCTAAGCCCCAGTACCTGTGACTGTGCTCTTACAGGGTATTTGCCGAAAAAACATCAGATTAAAGTGAAGTCATACTGAATGAGGGTGGGCCCCAAGCCAATGACTGGTGTCTTTATAAGAAGAGAGAAGTTTGGACACAGAAGCACACAGGGAGGATGCCATGTGACACAGAGGCAGAGACGGGAGTGACACATTTGCTAGTCAAGGAAAGCTGAGGATTGCTGGCAACCACTGGAAACTAGGAGAGAGGCATGGTACGGATTCTCAGAGCCTCCAGAAGGACCTAACCCCACCGGAACCTTAATTTTGGACTTCTAGGCTCCAGAACTGTGAGACAGTAAATTCTGTTGTTTTAAACAGTGCAAGCTTGTGGTAATTTGTTATGGTAGCCCTAGAAAACTAATACAGATAGAATACGGAAGAATATAGTAGACAGAGGATGCAGCAGAGCAAAGGCCTGGGCTGTGAAACAGCCTGGGCATCTTTTTATGGAAGATCCTCAGGAACATTCCAGAGGTGGGGTTGTAGACTCTGACTCTGCCATTAATAGGCTATTACCACTGTTGTCATTCTTAGGCAAGGGACAGTTAGACCTTCCAAAACATTAGCTGCATATCCACCATAAGAGTGAACATTTAAGGTCTGAAAATACCTTATTACACATACTTGCTTGATTTATGCATTTCTCTAAAAATTAGGAAGAATTTGTCATTTTACATTCCAAATATGGTAAAAGAAAGTTGTCATTGGGTATCTGCCTTATGAAAAGGATTTTTGGAGCCCTCCCCCCTGCTTCCCTTGATGGAACATTAATGCTGACTTGGCTGTAGGCTGCTCGTACATTCCTCTGTATCTGTCCCTTGCCAAGGAACTCATAAAGCCCTGGGACCTAGGATGATTGGGTTGAGTGGGATAGCAATGAGTTATCCCCAAGGGAGAATTTCAGTGCTGGAGAGATGATAAACTGCCTTCTAAGGAGAGTGGGGCTGATCAGCTGCAGAGTATTTCCTTTTTGAGGGAGATATATACAGGACAGGAGCACCAGACATCCTTCTGAGACTACGCAGAACTCAAACTCTCCTCTCAATGAATATTGAACAAACATTTAAAGACTACTGGTTTTGAAATGGCATTGAGTTATTCAGCTGTACTGAAAAAAAGTTGGGGTACAGGCAGGTACTTACCTGTCTCTGACTGTCCTTCATGGAGCCCCACATGGTTAAAGATGATAAAAGCTATCATAAAATAAGCTTTTCCTTTGTGTCAGGCACGGGGTTAAGTAATTTATGAACAAGATTAGTTTTGATCTTCAAGTCAACCCTAGGAGATAGATACTACTATTACTTCTTATTATAGATAGGGAAACTGTGGCTTTGAGGGGCTAAGAAACATGTCCAAAGTCACATGACCATGTAAGTGATGGAGCTCAAATTGATAACCCAACTTCAGAGCATCAGTAGCTTTCAGCAGGTGACTTAAGTCAGGGGAGTGATGATGAAGGACAACACAAGAAAGGAGAGTGGCATCGGATCTGAGATAGCCTTGGACGTACCAAAGACATTGGACTTCATCAATAACAAGAACCCACTGAAAAATTTTAAACAGAAAAGTCAAAGAGTGACTAGCATTTGGTAGGTCTTTGTGAAATATCTGTTGAATGGACACAAACAAGCTGTGGTTTACAAGCTCTGGAGAATGGATTGTGGGAAAGCAGTGTTCTCTCCCTACCATGTCTACAAGTCAGGAAGAGAGTCCTCACTGGGAAACCAAATCGACAAGTCCCTTGATCTTGGACCTCCAGCTCCTAGAGCTGCGAGAAATCAGTTCCTGTTGTTTAAGCCCTTCAGTCTCTGCTATTTTGTTATGACCGCCCGAGCTGACTAAGACACCTGTCCTGCAGATTCTAGCCACTTCAACTGCCCCAACTTCTGATCTCTGTTTCCTTAACTCCGGGGGACCACTGTATCCTGCTTACTGTTTAGGTGGGGTCCTGATGCCCTGTGTAGCTCCTCTCAGTCCTCACTCTAACCTTTGGGCTTCTGGCTATGGTACTACTCCTACCTGAATCACCCAGAACCCTAAAACTACCCCTGATAAGGCAAGATAATCTAGGAGGTTGTTTTCTCAAAGGGACAAGTCAGTGAAGAACAGCTGAGTTCAAAGAAAGAGAAAAACAGTCAATTGTGTCAGTTGTGCATCATTAATACTGAGACCCATATTTGTGTAATACCTTTTTCTAAATCTAGTTGTATGTCAGAATCACCTGAGCAGCATTAAACATGTATAGATACCTAGTGATTTTTGCTTCAACCTGTACTTTTCAAGGTACTCATCCAACCAGTATATGAGTCTCAAACATACACATTTAGGAATCCACTTATTATTCTGCATTTGCCTCCATGCCCCAACTCCATTCTGTGTCCTCTGCTGCCCCGTCCTATGCCCTGGGACTGGCCCCTGTAGACCGGATCCTCTCACGGAGGCAGAGTTCCCTCAGCTCCCTGCTTAGACATCAGAGAGCCCAGTGTCTTGTCCCAGGACCCCTCCCCATGGTTCTGGTTTTGATAGTGACCATTCCACGTACAGTTATAGCCAACAATTTGCTGTTGCTGGCTTGTTAAATTTTCAGTAGTTTTGTGATCTAGTCGTTAAACATAGCCAGTAACAAAAATAAAGTATATGCGTTTACAATGAAATAAATTGTACTAAAAATAATAAATACTCAAAACCCATGGCTTCGCATCATTGTACTATTATGGATGCTCTTGAGGTTACTTACATCTATTGTGTTTGTGTGATGGAAATCCTAGGTAAAGGTGTGTCTTCTGCATCTCTTCCCAACTCCACAATCACTGACTTCACGTTGGTAGCTTGAAATGGGCCATGGCCGGAGGATTTGCACCATGAAAATCAGCAAATATTACAAACAGGCTTTTTTCTCCCTGAAAAGCAGGTTGTTAAACATTTACCAGGAAGCACACCACTGGCCACAGCTACTGGGACCAGCTCGCCTTCCACCGCCTCAGCCCTCCCCACATTTTGGTAACACTGCACCCTCCCGTGGGATGACGACAGCTTCCCATCATTGCTGACACCTGGATTCTTGCTGGTTCTCTTACCTCTGACTGCATCCCTCAGAATAGTCCCTTTATTAAACTCACTTCAGTTAAACCCTTTGGAATGTATCATCTGTTTCCTGCTGGACCTTTGACTGCAACGGGAACCATTGCCAGAGACCAGTATTTCCAAAAGAGCAATTGATGGAAGATGAACACTGTAAAATAGGAATAATTTTTACATTAAAAAAAGATTCATTGGTTGAATGAGTTATGAAGTGCAGGGTCTAACAAAATTAGAATGTTACCTTACTGTGGGACTTTTCAGAGACTTCAATATACCTGATTCGTATTGTGAATAAGCCTTAAATTCTCTTGGCCATTTCTTTTTTTTCTAAAAAACATCTTTTGCAAGCAATTTTCCAAGAAACACTCTCATGAGGTCATTTTTGAAATCCAGTGTGTGGACCTACATTGAAAAATGACCTAAAAGGAAAACCAATAAGTCTCATAGTATGTTTTTATTTTTAAACTAAGTGCACTGATAGTTGCTGCCATTTTTATAAATATATACTAACACCTCTTTTATCCATTGACACTGAAGAATAAGTCCTGTACACATAAGTTCGAATTTTAAATGTCGGAAGATTATCCCTGTAAGTGGTGGAAATCAGTTTAAACCATTTTGGATGGAAAGCATTTTTAAATGTCCAGTGGCTTTGTGATGTATGTACGATGACTATTTGAAACATTTCTCAGTGTGATTTAGGGGTCAGTAGGTGTTGATTTGCCTCCACATTTAATAGCTCCAAACTACTGGTTTTGTGTTTTTATGCATGATTTTATGCTTTAGATATTTTGTATTATTTCACTCTCTGGCAGGTTGTCAAGCCATCGTTGCTTACAATTGTCAAAGTATCTAATTCTAGCTTCACTCTTGCTTCTGATCTTCTCTAACATGGGAATCCAGACACCCAAGCTGGTTAGAATTGTGTGTCCAGTCGTGACAGATGCTTACTCTTTATATTCTAATTTGATAAGGTTACCAGATAAATAGCCTCCACATAAGAGGCATAATATATCAAATTCAACCCAAGTTTAAACTAAACTAAAGTTGAGTCTAATTGTCATAAATATGTATAGTAAGATTTAAACGTAAGATAAGAAACCCCTGTAAGCACAATATATTTTGTGGAAATCACCCCTTTGGCCTAAAGTTTTCATTTTCACAAGATACCTTTTAAAGCACAGCCAACTCTTCATTGTGTGGTGAAACTAAGTCTGTTTTCCTGACAACCATTTTGTGAGTTTCATGTCAGACAAATTAATTCTGAAGGGAAAAATAAATGTTCCCGTTCTGCTTTTTCTTTTTTTTTTTGGACTGGCTTTTCAGTCCGGGATTGAAATGATCTCTGTGGGATGACAGCTCAGAGAACCCAAACATCTGAGGAGAGAGAACAAAAAAAATCACAAGAGAAACCTCCAGGAGCTCTGAGAAGTCGCCCGCCTGAGACAACACACACTTACATAAGCTTCCATTGTGCATGAAGTTACTGAGGATCTTTGCAATGGCTCATGGGAGACCTATTTACACAGATTTTGTTACAGACACTAACCACATTTTGAGTCAGACAGAGTGGTGTCTGATGTTAAATAAATAAATAAAAATGCCCTCATGAAAAAACATCTCCTTCAGTCATGAGCCATCATTGGTGTGACTCATGACCTTGAAGCTGTGTTTAGACTTGAGGGAAGATGATCAACAGTCCAGCTCAGGAGCCGATCATGGTTATCAGTTTCTAGAAAGGCATCATATTTTGGTTAATGCTGGGAATGTGTGAGGCATCGATGCACACATACACAGATGTTTATTTATTTATTTTTTAAATATGCTATGTTTGAGAAGAATTTCAAAAGATCTTCAGTTGTTTCAAGGAGATTGCTCCCTTAAAAGTTGGTGTTTACCTTCTGGCTGAAAGGAATCTAATTTAGACCAAACCCAAAGAAAATTGAGTTAAGGCTGGCTGGGATGGTCATAACAGTTCTAACGACCACTACCATTTACCAAGTTTCTATTATGAGCTGTGTACTAGGTACTTCATGTTCATTCATATTCATAATCCTCAGCACCACCCTACGTTAGCCCCATTTTACAGATGGACAAACTAACACTTAGAGAGAGTAATCAATTTACCCACATGTACACATCAGTGAAGTAGTGGAGCTGGGATTAAAACATCAGGCCCTTTTGACACATTTGTTCCTTTGAGTTGCTTAATCAGCCCCTCCTCTGTCACCCTTTTGGTGTGTGGATTCAAGCACTTAACATCTGAGCTCTGGGTTATAGCCACGGTCCCTTACTTGGCTTCCTTGTAGCTGGCTTTCCCATGTATGATCTGATGGCCATATTGTGCCTATTCTTATCTCCTTAAGCTTAATTCTCTTTCATTAAAACCCCACACTCTGGAGGATGGAGCCGCCCTCTTTAGCCTGACACTCAGAGACTTCCAGAACTCAACTCCATCTACCTTCTCCATCACTTCCTACCACATTCCTGTGCTTTGGTCAGCCTAAAGCATTTGACTTCCCCATCTACCACCTTAGACTCATCCCATTGGTACCATTTTCTCTCCCTCCACTATCTTCTGCCATGTCTCCTTATCTAAATTTTATCTGCCCATCATGGCCCAGCTGCAGTGCTATCTCCTCCATGAAACCTCCCCTGGTCCCCCAGCTGGAAATGATCCTTCCTTCCTGTGAACTCCTGTGACAGTTTGTATATACATCTCTCGTGGGGTTTATCACTTACTACCCAGAGCATTAACTTTTAGCGTCTAATTCTTATCCTAATGTACTATAGGAACCGATGCCTGTCTTGTTCATCACAGAAACTTCATCCTTATATTAAGCATGTAGTAAACAATAAATAACTGCTAGTGGATGAAAAGATATTGATTTTTTACTGCTAATATAGTCCATCTTTTTATTGAAATATACATACAGAAAAGAGAGAAAATGATGTTCAGAACAATGGATTATTATAAAGTGAACATACCCATTAAACCATGACCCAGGTCAAGAAATTGAACATTAAATGCACCTCCATAATCCCTCCCTCATTTCTCCTCCAAATTATTAACTCCTTCTTCTTCCCCAAAGTTAGCCACTATTATTACTTCTAATACCACAGATTAGTTTGACTCTTTTAAAATTTTATGTAAGGTAATCATACATATGTGTTCTCTGGTGTTGGGCTTCTTTAATACAATATTCTGTTTGTGAGATTTATCCAAGTAGTGCATGTGGCTGTGGTTTGTTTATTTCTGTGGCTGAAATGTATTCCACTGTATAAATATACCTTAGTTTATTTATTTGCTCTCCTACTGATGGGCATTTGAGTTGAGACGTTGGGTTTTGACGGACGTTCCTGCTTGGGACTATTACAAGTAACGTTGCTATGAACATTTTTCTATGATGTTTGCATTTTAGTAATGATTATGGTATTGAGTTTAACACAATCCAAATTGATTTGAGGATAAATTGTAATATACATGAGTGGTTAAAATGTTTCCACTTTTGTGTTAGACAATGAACAGTATTAGTGGAAGGATTACTGAACTAGAAATCCAATATCCAATCGAAAGAGTTCTAAATAGAGTTAGCACAAGCCTGAATGCCTGTGAGGGAATGATGGTAATAAAGGAAAGGTCAGAGCTGCCTGAAATCCATGTTATGTGCAGAAAACTCTACCTGCATGCCATTCAGTACATGCATCAAACTGAAATTCCACTCAAAGCCAAACCATGCATTGTTTTAATCGCCTCTTATTCACCTCATTGTTGAGGGAGCGATTCCTGCCCTAGGGTTGTGGGAATGGCCGATGAGATCAGCAGAAGTTTACAGCGCACCTACATTCACAGCCTGGGGAAGAGGACACCCACGCTCTGAGGCAACACACAGGGGTTGCAGTCAGGAACAGAGGGAACCAGGGCTTCGAGGCAAGCTCTGTAGTATCAAGAGGGTGAGGAGACCCCTGCTTCCCATGGGAGCATGTGACTGGCTGGTTTGAATAATTCTGTGGGCTGAAAGGGAACTGAAACCCAGTACCCAGGGATAAGTGGGAACTGCGTCTCGATAAGGAGGGTGATTTGGCTCGAGAACCTCCCTCATTTGCAGGAGAAGAGTGGGGAGGGGGTCTTGCAGGTAGGCCATTCAGAGCCACCTTATTGCTCCAGATGTCAAGGCAGCACATAATACTGGGCCTTAGTGTTGGGCCTTCTACCACACTTATGTGTAAGGACGGGGGCCTGTCAAAAACTGAGGACAGGATTCAAGATGTGACCAAATTCGGCAGCAATTTAGGAGATGCCTCCTTTTGGAGATTCTAGAAAAGAGGTTTTTGAGGGTAATTTAAATTAAAAATTTTTTTTCAGGGCTTTACATTCTTGCCCTTACAAGGTCTGTCTAAATTATTTGCTAGCTCCCCTCACCCACGATCTAGAGATATGGGGATATAGGTATACATATAGCTGATTCACTTTGTTACACAGCAGAAACTAACACACGATTGTAAAGCAATGATACTCCAATAAAGATATTTAAAAAAATAAAAAAGAAGCACAAGATAGAAGTAACTCCAATTTCTAAGAATAGTGGGTGAGAGAGAGAGAGAGAGAATTTTAGTATATACATTTAAAGTTGAATTTGGTATATATTTTATGCCCTTGTTACAAGGGCTTTCTCACATAATAATTATAGTACTATTTTATGTCTTTGGCTTTGATCTTAGACATGGGCAGGAAGCTTCTTGAGGGCAGAAATAAAATCTTATTCTTCTTTCTATTTTTTCCTCGGACGTAGGAGACTGTTTCTGGTTTGAAAATGAACGTCAGTTCAGCATCTAGGTCAGAGCATAGTGCGGATAGATGCTTGTAAATGTTGTGTTGTCTGACGACAGTGATGATACAAGCTCCATACTCACAGTGTGGTCCATGGCTCAGCACCACAGGTGGCCCCAGCAGTACTGGAGCTGGTTAGAATGCAGACCCTCTTGTGCCTCCCCCCTCCCCCCACAGAGCTACTGATTCAGAAGATCCCCGGGTGATCCATATTCTCACCAGAGTCCGAGAAGCATTGATGTAAAAGACCATCCTCTCAGAATGTGAAATCTTGTCATCAGGACAGCTCCTATCACGACGCAGGAAGTTTACTGAAAACAAGATGGTGCTGAGGAAATTGGCATGTATTTTCCCTCACCCCCTCCACCCTACTCCGGTGTAATTGAAAACGAATTGAACAAGACCCAAAGATTTCATCAGAGTATGCATTGGATTTCTTCCTTGAAACAAAAAAAGGGGGAAAAACGGCTGGGGAAAGGGAAACAGGAAAAGGAGGAGACATGAAGAAACACTTGGTCCTCACATGTTGGGATGCAATCCTGCCTTCGGATGTCCCCATGCCTGGGATTTGATCCTTGTAAACTGAAGAAATCTTGACAGACTCCCTTCCCATTGCCATTTGTTTTCTTCTTCATGCCTCACTTTTATTGTTTTGTTTTGATTTGTGTAGTGTCTGGCTCCAAGATGTTTGGTGTCTGACTAGAAAGTTTCTAACCAGAAACTTGCTGGGAGAACAAAGTTAGACAAGGGAAAAAGTAAGAAAACAAGAGCTTGGAGCCTTTCCCTTTGGGCTAGGGAGAATATGCCCAGGGGCTAGTCACAGGCTGCCTTTTCTTACCCAAAACTTGGTCTCCCAAGGCAGGAGTATATCTCTGAATCATTGTGTTTATGATAAGATCATTCCTTATAAAAGCACAAGATCATAGCGACAGTCCTGGAAAAAACCTCAAAAAGCCTATGCTCCAGCAAGCCCTCAACTTTAGCTATTTGAGAAATAGTTATATATATTTTTTGTCATGAGCATATCATCTTTACTACCACTTACTTAATACTTTTCTTTAAGTCAATGAACTGTTAAATAAACAAATCTAAATAAATTCATGTATCAATTTGCATTTATCAAATAAATTTAATTTCAAAGGGCAATTTTATTAGAACCATGACTAGAAACTCCGTATCACTTTTCTAAGTGAAAGAATACAGTAAGGAATAAAAGTAAATGAAAACCATACGTCATTAAATTCTAGCTGAAAGGTGTTGCCTGCCAAAGGCTCTGAGCCTGAAGTCTGTTTTGTCTTTGTTCAAAAAGAGGGCTGGTCCCTGCCATTGTGGATTGTACGTTTTAGTGGGGAAAGGATACAGGTAAATAAATAAAAGTACAAGGTAGTGTCGGGCAGTGATCAGTGCTATGAGAGGGCGCGTGAGATAAGACATGTGAAAACACCCAGCACAGCGCATGGCACAAATAACAGTGTTTCCTGCACCGTTCTCGAGGCTTTAAATATGTATCTCCCGTAATCCCTAAAACAACCCTGGAATATGGACATTATTATGCGCATCTTATGGATATTAAAATTGAGGCCCTGAGGAGTTACATATTTAATTTGAGGTGTCCTACTGTTAATAAGGGTCAGAGTTAGTACTTGAACCTTCTTTTGAATGCCCAACTTTTCCAATTACTCAGTTAATCACAGTCACGGCCACCCCCAGGGACTTCAGAGAAGCCTTAGTCATGACTGCGGTACATATACCTGAACGATGCTTAAACTCACCTTTTCATTCTGTTGTCTTCTGTATACATTTTCCATGGGAATTGGTTCTATTGGGTAAATCTGGGTATTTGCTTCAATGCGTCACAGCCTTGAGCATCAGGAAGGTTTTTTCTTGTTTTTAATACACATGATAGTAAATTTCAGCTTTAATAATTTTTGAGAGCTGTCACTATTATCCTTTCAAGTGACACTGCATCTAAATGATTCCATTCAAGCTGTTGAATGAGAAAATAAACAGATCCTGTCCTTCATCCACTTGGAGCATCGTTTGGCCTGGACCTTGCTTTAGGAAGTTATGAAGAATTGGTGTGCTGAGGGACAGGGGAAGTCTGCCTTCCTAGAAAGGAAGGTTTACAGTCAAAATCAAGTGGTTCCAATTTGCATATTCATCCATGCATTCCTTTAATTCAGGAGTCAGCAGGCTAAATCCAGCTCAGTACTTGTTTTTGTAAAGAAAGTTTTAGTGGAACACAGCCTTGCCCTTTGTGTGTGTGTGTGTGTGTGTGTGTGTGTGACTATGGCTACTTTCTTGCTACAATGGCAGAGCTGAGTAGTTGCAACAGAGACCTTAAGTCTGCAAAGCCAAAAATATTTACTCTCTGGCCCTTTACAGAAAATGTTTGCTGATCCCTGATTAAATTAATTGTTCAGAAAACCTCTCTTGAACACTTGCATGAGTTATGCATCATACTAGATAATGATGACACAGGAATGGATCAGGGAGACTTCTTGCCTATGAAGCCCGCAGTCAAGTGCAGCATTTGGGGTTAACTATGGGAAAGGACTCTTATTCCTATGAAAAAGTTAGATAAGGCTTGAGAGACAGGAGGAGCAAGGTCATGTTGGGGGATGGGGGGAGTTACAGCCCATCAAGGATGCTGGGCTTAATAAAGGTGATGAGGAGTCTCTGAAATATTTTAAGCAGATTTGTCAGATTTGCATTTTAGAGGGAGCTGGGTGGCAGTGTGAAGGAACTGCTTTATTTGTTATGTGAGTTTTTTAAGACACTGGTTGCATGGGGCATTTTTATTTGGCATTTCCCTCTGCCCCCACCACACACACACACACACACACACTGCATTCTTGGGACTATTTGAAATATAAGACAAACACTTAAACAGGATTATTTTAAGAAGTTTGATGAACACAAATGACTATATAACATTTACATGAAACAAAAGTGTTTGAACCACATACAGACACTGAGAATTCTTAGGTAACTAATCTGAGCCCAAACCATTCCTCTCACACTTTATGCCTTTGGTGGATGAGCACAGTCCTGGGGCTGCACCGATTACTTTCCTACCGTTCGTAGGGCAGAGGCTTGGAGTCAGCCAGGAAATCCCTTGAACCCTTTATCCACCTCTATTTGCACCTATTTGATTCTCTACTCTCTGACTTCAGGGAAGACAGGGGCCATCAGAGGCTGTGGTCTGCCTATCTGCTATCTCCCCAAGGCACTCTTAACACTAAACCTGTCTGCTAAGACCACAAGAAAAGGAGCATATTAATCTTTGCTGAAGCTAACTTTCTAATTTGGGGGAATTCCACATTGCCAGAGTCACTTACTAACCCCATGGTTCCTCTTTGACCTCACAGCCCGAGTTTGCTGCCTGCCCTCTTGGGCCTGTAACCCCTGGCCCATTCCACAGCAAGATCAGAAATGAGGAGACCAATCAGGAGTCTATTGCAATTTTCTGGATGTGAAATCCCGAGGTGCCGAACTAAGGCAGAGGCCGGATGGAGAGAAGAGGTAGGACTCAAGAAAGAAATGAAGTATCAGGTTGGCGGGACTTACTGGGTAGTTGAATCTGAAGGGTGAGAGACAACTTTTATGGTTCTAGCTTGAGTGCTGAGAAGAGTGGTACCATTCCAAGCAACAGAAAATACAGATATAAAGTCAGGTCTTAGGTGAAGATAACAGTGTTGCATTTTGAATATGTTCTTTGAGGTGTCCAAAGTAGAGGTTGTGTATCCAAGTAGAGATTCTAATTAGATACATGAGTCAGAGTTCAGTGAGAGGTCGTGGCTTGAGATGCAAATCTGGGACTTGTAGTGCATAAGGGGTAGTTAAAATTATGAAAGTGAGTGATAACACCCACAGGGACAGGTGGAGTGAAAATAGCCAGAAAATGAGAGAACTCTCATGAACCAAAATGTATATGGAGAACACAAAGGATGAAATGCTCATAAAATACTGAAGAAGAATGGTCACAAAGTGAGGAGACCTAGGATAATTTATGTAAAGGTTATATATTGTGGAATAATATTCCTTTTAACTCACAAGATTGACATGTATAAAACGAAGAGTGGTTTGTAAACTGTAAAACACTCTAAAGATATAGGATACTATTAAAATTTGTAATTTGCTTTTATGCTTTCTGTGTTTTATATCTATATATGTATATATATTTACGTATTTATATGATAGTAATATATGCATATATATATATATATATAAATAATTATTTGAAGGCACTAGAGATTGAACAAAAGCAGACAGAATTCGGAGGGGTTTCAATCCCTGAAATCCTTGAAAGGAACCAAAATGGGTGAGATCTACATCTCTTTGGTTGTTCCTCTGAGGGCGCTCTGCATTCTATGAACTACAGGGTGGCTTGAATTCAAGCAGAAAACCACAGTCTTACTGGTCTGGGGTGTCAGTTGGGGCTACAAGAAGGACTGGAAATTGAGGGGGCAATCTTGAAAAGGAGGTACCTGCAAAAAGGGGAAACTCTCAGGGCTGCATACAAACTCTCGTCAATTCGATGAATGGCCTGGATACCTGGGGAAGATGCCAAGGAGCTGAGTAAAACTCAACAGCTGGACGTCTGTAAAAGCTGAGCAGAGGTTTAGCTGTTGTCCAGAAGTGGGGAAGCAGACATTGGAGTTTACATCCCACCAAGTGGAAGGGTCTTGGTGGAAACCTCAGGATTTCCTTTTTTCTATT
Source organism: Eschrichtius robustus (assembly GCF_028021215.1). Classification (NCBI taxonomy): domain Eukaryota; kingdom Metazoa; phylum Chordata; class Mammalia; order Artiodactyla; family Eschrichtiidae; genus Eschrichtius; species Eschrichtius robustus. The sequence goes on from NC_090827.1 coordinate 77,572,952, forward strand.
AAATCTTTTATTTTGAGATAATAGATTCACAGGAAATTGCAAAGATAGATGTCATGTGCCCTTCATTCAGTTTCTCCCAGTTGTTATATCATATATAACTATAGTATAATATCAAAACCAGAAGATTGACATTAGTACAATATTTGTACAGTCCCATGCCATTGTATTACATGTGGACATTCATGTAACCACTACTCCAATCAAAATCCAGAACTATTCCATCACAAGGAAGAGCTCTTCCTTGTGCACCTCTTTATAGCCATGCCTACTCTCCTCCCTGCCACGACCTCTAAACCCTGGCAATAACTAATATGTTCTCAGTAACTCAGCCTACAGGGACTAATTTCACTTCTGCTCAGGTTGTTTTGGCCAGAACTAGTGAACTTGTTCTATTCAACTGCAAGAAGGTTGAGAAGTACAATCTATAAATTTCCCAGAAGGAGAGGAAAACAGGACATGGGTGAACTCCAGTTATGTCTACCACGCCTCCTCATGACTTCCTCTTTTCTCCCAAGGGCTCCATCTCAGTATCTGCTGAAGAGCAAGATTTCCAGAGACACACATGACAGCTGAGTCGTTCCATGACCAAATAGGCTATGCGTGTTCTTGATGGCATTCCTTAGAGGGAACTTGGGCTCAATAGTTTTCCAAGATCTCCCAGGTCTCCCATTTTTCCCCTTCTTTAAGTCATTAAACACAAATTTCCATCTAATGCGAATAGTCCAATGACTATGTAAATATATAGAGCCTCGAGCTCACAGGGTTTTTCTTATGTAGCTGCTATTGCTTAGGAATTCAGGATTCGGGAGGCGGTCAAGACGTTGTATCTCACATTCAATTCAATTCTATTCACGCTCCTGTCACTTCTCAGTATATTTTAATGGTTCTTCCCTGTGTGTCAACATAGGTGAAGAATCTACCCACTTCTCCTTTAGTAGTGGGGACAATGGTCCTAGAACTCAAGATTTTGGCTTCCAGTTGCACTCACCAAATGGAAACTGTAGAAATTCAAAGAAAATGCAAATTTGTGACCTGGAGAAGACCGTCTGGCCACAAAGTGGTATTTGTTCTGTGCTGGCCAAAGTGTGTCCCTGAGCACTTGTTCCCCAAGATGCTTCTGGGAAAAGTAGTTGCAGAGTTAAGTGGATTAAGATTCGATTCACATTATCTCCTCTTCTTAGAGACTGTGGTGAAAGAGCCTATTCAATGTTCTGAAAAGCACCCAGAATAAAGCAAGATGGCATTCTTTAACTCAGCAATTTGAGAATTTACTTGACCAGAAAACTCTGTTCTTTTGACATAAAACCTATGAACACAATGTGGGAAAATGTTCTTTGGAACACATTCTAGAACAAGTCAACCTAGGAAAATTCACTATGATGATCCAGGATCTTACTTGACAACACAGTGAGAGAAGGTTGGTCTTTTAGAAGCAAACTCTCTCTAAACAAGAAGTATATATATCTCAGGTGAAGTTATTCATATCTGGAATTTGCTGGGTGTGGTAGGTGGCAGAGGAAGGGTGTAAGCGGGGACATAAGTAAAACGAAAATGGCCATTATTAGTTGATGGCTTATGGGTCATGGGTAACTGAGGCTTCGTTATACAATTCTCTGCTTTTGTGTTTGAGATTTTTCCTTAAAAAAGATTTTTTAAAGGAAATATTTAACTCAGAATGCCTTCTGATTTATTTATAATAGTGGTATAACAAGAGTAAATGAATCATGTTCCAGGGTATGTTCTAAATACTTTACACGAATTATGTCATTACTCATATCACACCTGAGTGAGGAAGACATTTGTTATTGTCTTCATTTTATAGATTAAAAAAACAGGCTCAGAAGTGTAGACACTGCTTAGGATCACACCGCTGGTGAAAAAGCAGAGGCAGAATGTGGACCCAGGTGTCTCCAACTACTGGGTTTGTACTCTTAACAAGTATGTTATACACTTGCTGCAAATACGACCATGCCTTCATGTCCTCTGTCCAGCACAGCTTTTCCCTAAACGCAAGCTGTGTGAGAAGGCAAATTATAATCAAGGGTGCTTGCCACGTATGTAAAAAGAAAACGCACAGCCCCATAGACTCTCAGAGCTGGATGGGCTTTAGCAGTCATGCAGGTAACATCCACCCAATGCAACCTCTATCCTTCTTCAGTAGTCTGCCCACGGAGGCATCAACAAAAGTTTCTTCCCTTTTTTTCACCACAATAAGTGTCTTTCCAGGAAATGAAACCAAACTTAGAATACCAATTCTGCTCCAAATCTGTTAACTAGTTTTAAAATCTTCTGATCCCAAGTTTTCCAGAGGGCGAACCCACTGTTTAAGTATCGATAATCCTCCACTTACGACTTTTTCAGTTAATTGCATGAATTGGAACAAAGATTTGCTCTAAACAAAAACAGTGCTTATTTTGCTGTACATCAAAAATGGTAACAGCCGTCATGCCCAGTCATTTTAACCTACAAGCACTTTGCTAATTTCTGAGGCATTTCCCCCTAAATTATTGTCCCTATCACGTCCAGTAAGCAATGAACGTAAAAGGACTATTGAAAATAAGTAGACTATTGCAATTTTCCTTTTAATTTGAAAGTGGAGAGAAAAATCACAAATGTTGTTTGTATGGTGGCATTGTGGATTTGCTAATAAATAATGGATCCATAAACAGTTTTCCATAACCCACACGGTGTGGAAGGGGAGTTGATTCTATACTCCAAAGAGAGGGATGTTTACAGGGTTGTTTTGTCAGCAGCAAAAGTCTTTTTGAGAAAAACAAGCAAAACAACCCACAAACAAATAGCATGTGTGCGAATTTCATTAGGTCAAATAATGTGTAATTTGGATGGGAGGGCAGAGAGTATTTTTGTATTAAAGCAACTTATATTGGTCGGGCTTGTCTTTTAAATCCCTGTGGCATTCCAGGAAGCCTCACCTGAGTCAAGGTTTCATTTGTAAGCAACAATCCTCCCGAATCAGTCATTGGAAATGAGGAAATATTTGTTTATGCACATCCATTTTCAATTGCAATTTTGTTTGTGAACAAAAGAGAACGCTAATTACTGTATTAACTGAATTTTATTGCAACAGGGCACAGAAAGCTGCAATCAAAGAGAACCAAGAATCTCCAAATGTCAGCAACTGCCATGTGCTCATCCCTGAGCCAATCACTGCAAAGGATTTTGGAATACCTACTGGGATTGGCCAGGCCCAGGCCCTTTCCTGGGGGATGGGAGGGGGAGGGAAACTCCACCCAAACCATACAGACTAAGCACAATTGCTCTGGGATAGGAAGGACTCATCCTCCAAAGAAAGGATGCAACACGACAAATCATATGTCCATTATGAGGCCCAACTGGCAACAGTAGAAAAGACAGATCTACGTGTATATAGTAGATGCTCAATAGGAGCATAACTAAAATTCCAGAACTTGTACCTGCAAACAAGCCATGTTCCCGCTGCTGCTTTGAGAGGGTATATTCTTAATCCCCAAGTGCTATTATTGGGCAAAAGCATCTGAGGAAATGTTTTGATGAGAGTAAGGAGAATGAGAGAGTACAAGGACGCTTGGAAAGCGGAAGGTGAAGAGAAGGTGGGTGTTCTGATTTTGGCGGGGGGGGGGGGGTGGTAGAGGAGGGGAGTCATTGATTCACCACTTCTCAGTGTTGTCCGGAAAATTCTGCCTGTCTTTTGGTTGGATGACAAAACTGAGTTCTTTAAAAAAGACTCATCCACTCACTGCGTTTAAGCTGTTTACATGCTCACTTCTTAGTGTCACGGTCTTCAAGAGGCTCGTTTGCCACAGGGCAAAGCAAAGGCCAGGTAAGCAGTTTGAAAATGAAGAGAGTTGGGAATATAGGACTTCTAGCCTTTTCAAGTTTGAAGATAAAATGAATTTTGTTTGCTTTCAAAATTCATGCCCATCTCCTAGGCAGGATTCTGGAAAAGAACGTAGTTGCCCCCTACCTCTTACCGAAAGTACAGTGAAGCATTCCTGAAAGAGCTGCTTGCAGTTTAAGGCAGAGCCATAATTTCATTTTTTTCCATGCTTTTTTCCATTTGACCTTGGGTCCTTCTTTCCCTAGAGAAAAATCTGAGGTTCCCAAAGAATCGTGGCGTGTCTGCTATAGTATTCCTCAGCCCTTGCCTTCTTCCCTTAAACCCTCCAGCTTAGTTCTTTATGTTTTCAGGTAAAACATGCTTCTGAGAGCTTTTCTTCTTAACAGATCCTCACTGGAAAGCCTTCAAGAATTTTCTTTGTGTGTCTAGTGTGTGTATGTGTGTGTTTGTGTCAACATGTTCTTGTAAGGAAGACAATATTAATGAAAAAAGAAAGGCAACTCCTTCTCAGCTGGGCCAAAATCCAAGGCATCTTCCTTACCTAAAACACTGCATGTGCAAGCCCTGCTTTGCATGCTTAAATTCTCACCTTGCTCCAAGCTAATGGCTGATGGTATAAGCAACATGCTTGGAAATTCAGATCACAGCCTGACATCCTAACTGTGGGAAATGACATATTCAGTAGGGTACGAATAAAATGCAGCCGTCAATGCAGCAGTATCTGCTGGGCTCCAGATCCTGGTTTTCAGAGATTGTATTATGTGTAGGTATTATTACCCCCTGCTATTATTTGCATCTTTTGCCGGCGCTTTGTCTAACACTTGGTTTCATAGGATGCCATTCAGAGACTGACAGGGCGGCCTCCAGAGCAGAAAGGGCTCCCTTTGCAAGTCTAAAGGGCAACGGCTGTTCAGAATTAGACCTGGCAGTTATTAGAGTTTGTCAGTGTGCCTGCTTTTATGGAGAAGAATTATATGGCTACTGCAGATGGCAAGATATTCTGATACCTATGGTGAGTCCCGCCAGTGAGAATACAGCTTGGCTTCAGAATGGTTGCAATGGGAACTCAGAATCCCAGGGCTCCTGGGAAAAAACTGCCGTCTAGGAGCTTCAGATTGCTAACAGTTAAGAGGGTCACATGGTCCATTACATAAAACATTTCAATCATTTCTCACTGCTTTCAGGAAAAAGAAGAAAAAAGAAAAGCCTCCTTAACGTGGTTCTATCACTGTATCATCCTGACTCCCTAAAAATTTCCCCAACCTCGTCTCACGCCACTCTCCACATTATGATCTGAGTTCTCTTCCTTCCTCATCAACTCTTACTCACCCACATCTCAGACCAAGGGACTCTTCCTCAGAGAAGCCTCCTTTGACATCTGAATGGGCCAAATCTCCTTTAATATTTACCTTTCCAGACATGGGGATGTAAGAAATGGAAATGGTCCTCCTTCTTCTTTTCCGGCGCAACCCCTATTTAAACTTCAAAGCTCAGCTCAAACGTCTCCTTCACTATGGAGTCATTCTTTTTTTTTTTTTTTAACATCTTTATTGGAGTATAATTGCTTTACAATGGTGTGTTAGTTTCTGCTTTATAACAAAGTGAATCAGCTATACATATACATATATCCCCACATCTCCTCCCTCTTGCGTCTCCCTCCCAGCCTCCCTATCCCACCCCTCTAGGTGGTCACAGAGCACTGAGCTAATCTCCCTGTGCTATGCGGCTGCTTCCCACTAGCTATCTATTTTACATTTGGTAGTGTATATATGTCCATGCCACTCTCTCACTTTGTCCCAGCTTACCCTTCCCCCTCCCCTTATCCTCAAGTCCATTCTCTAGTAGGTCTGCATCTTTATTCCCATCTTGCCCCTAGGTTCTTCTGACTATTTTCTTTTCTTTTTTTAAGATTTTTTTAGATTCCATATATATGTGTTAGCATATGGTATTTGTTGCTATTCTGTAAAGGTTTTAGTTTCTCCATCGAATCTGAATGAGATCCTTGCTGGGTAGAGTAATCTTTGTTGTAGGTTTTCCCTTTCATCACTTTAAATATGTCCTGCCATATGGAGTCATTCTTAATTCTCTGGGCACTCCCTGTGGTTCATGACTTATTTTTAATCTCTTTTATATCACTTACAAATTTGGTTATTTATCTGCTCACAATTCTGTCTACTCAATTTTGGGCTCTTGAAGTGCAAGAAGTGTGTCTTACTCATCCTTGGGCTCCTAGTCCCTATTCACTTAATAAATGTTTATTGAATGAATGAATGAGTGAATAAGGAGAAAAAATGAACTGAAAGTATAGGAGGAGACAAATAGAATACCAGTCTTTATTTATGAATAGGGTGATGGTCATACCCCTGAGTATTCATTTCTGTTTTGTTTAAACCAAACACCTTCTGAATTATAGATCCAGGTATACTATTTGGAGTGAATTTCCTATTTTTTAAACTATGTTTTTATTTTTTAAAACCATCATTTATAGTGTAAAATACCCTCTAACTCTCTCCCATTCTCATCTGGTGATGACATCCTTAACACTTCTCCACTCAACTCTCAATCCTAACCCACAGACACTTACCTCTCCAGTGTTCTGTTCCAGGTGGTGATGAGTTGATGTGATCATTTAAGTTCAGCTAATTTGTTACTTGGAAAAAGGCTACAGAGGAAGTCATTCAGGTCTCCAGGCCCCTCACTCTTCTATTTCCTAGTGGCTATCTGGAAACGATGTCATTGCCGAATCCATCAGTGAGTGAGATTGTGGCAGTCTCAGTCAGAGGTGTATTCAGCTGCAAGTGGCAGGAAATTTGACCAGATTGGAATAAACAAGGAAGAGGTTTGTTTTTCTCCTATATTAAGAAGTCCAGAGGTAGGTCGTCCAGGGCTGATACAGCTAATCATGGATGTCTTTGACTACCTAGAGTTCATCTACCTTCCTGCTCTACCATGCTTAGTGGCTTTCATCTTCATAATTACAAGATGGCTAATGTAGCATCTATATAGGTTTTGCATCTATATTCCAGGCACGAAGAATGGGAAAGAGAAAAGGGCAAATCAGAGAAGGACCATGCCAGCCAAATCTAACTCTTTCCAAGCTTTTCAAGAGCCAAATAAAGTGGCTTCTTTAAGTCTCATTGGCTGTAACTGTGTCACATGACCACTCCTAGCTGCAAAGGAGGCTGGGAAATCAAGTGTTTTAGCTAGGTATTGCTGATCAAGGCAATATTAGGATTCTTTCAGTAAGGAAGGAATAAGGGAGATGGCTATTGGGTCCAGATCTAGCAATGTGTGCCACAGAGCACTTACTGAGCATCTTAAGAGCCAAGGAAGAACCATGTTTGATTCCTTTGGGCATTTTCTCAAATTGTGAGAAAACGCTTGCTTCTGCCTAGGATCTGGAAATATGTACTGTTGCCCTCTGTAGAGCTGTGTCACCCAGATACCATTTGTGGTCTCCTTGTCCCTTATACAGTAAGTCCCCTACATATGAACTTTCAATTTGTGAACTTTCAAAGATGCGAACGTGCGTTCGCATGTCCAATCATATGTTAGCTCCCGTGTCTGGTGTACATTGTCACATGCGTGCATCCTCTACAAGTGGTTGTGCTTTTGTGTACTTTACTGTACAGTACTGTATAGAGTACAGTAGTACAATATCTTTATTTCAAGCACAGGATGTCCAGAAGCAAGCTTAAAAGTAGCGGTGATGTATTGACTGCGAAGAAGCGCCAAGAGAGACAAGAAGAAGAAGAAGTAACTGAAGAACTTAAGAGATTCACGACGCAAGAAATGGTGAGGGGATTTTCTTTATTTGAGGAGGTACTGTTAGTTTTTGAGGCACAGGACTCGAACGTAGAACGGTACACGAATGTTACAGCAACCGTTCAGAATGCAATCCAGTGCTACCATGTCACCTATGACGAGAAAAATAGAGCTACTACCCAGACACCACTGGATCGTTTTTTCAAAAGGGTAGATAGAATTGAATCCAGCAAGGAACCAGAACCTGTGCCATCAACGTCAGGCGTGAGTGAAATTGCAGCTTGCCCTCCGTCTCCTATTGCTGACGATCCTTCAGCTCTACCATCTCCCGCCTCCTCTCCCTCCTCCAGTCAGTAACTCTTCTGGCCTCTTCACTCGATGCCAGCCCCTGGATGCCAGCTGTTGTACTGCACTACTGTACTTTCCAAGATACTGTACTGTAAGATTAAAAATGTTTATTTTTTGTTTGTTTTTTATGTATTATTTGTGTGAACAGTATTATAAACCTATTACAGTACAGTACTGTATAGCCGATTGTGTTAGTTGGGTACCTAGGCTAAATTTGTTAGACTTATGAACAAATTGGACTTACGAACTCGTTCTTGGAATGGAACTCGTTTGTATATAGGGGAATTACTTTATTAGGGTTCTCCAGAGAAACAGAATTGATTCTCTCTCTCTCTCTCTCTGTATCTATCTAGAGAGTGAGAGATTTTAGGGAACTGGCTTATGTGATTGTGGGGGCTGGCAGATCTGAAATCCATATGGCAAGCTGGCTGGCTGGAAATTCAGGTAAGAGTTAACGTTGCAGTATTGAGTACAAAATCTGCAGGGCAGGCCAGCAGGTGGGAAACTCAGGCAGGGTTTCTATGTTGCAGTCTTGAGGCAAAATTCCTTCTTCTTTGGAAACTTCAATCTTTGCTCCTAAGGCCCTCAACTGATTGGATGAGGCCCACCCACATTATTGAGAGTAATCTACTTTACCCAAAGTCTACTGATTGCAAATGCTAATCACATCTAAAATATCCTTCCAATGACATCTAGACTGATTTTTGAGCAAATAACTGGGGGCACCATAGCCTAACCAAGTTGACACATAAAATTAACCAGCACACCCTTCAAATCTAGTTCAGAACCATAGCCTGGGGAGACCAAGGCTCTTTCCAAGATAGCTGCATATTCCCAGCCGCTTATATATTTAGGGCTACTTCAGGCTCCACAACACATTCTGCTGTGCACGTTCCATCCTACACCCCAGTTCAAGTCTGCCCTGAAATTCAAGCCTGCCCTCAATATCCCACCACAAAACACCACTTGCATACAGCGTTTATGGTTTTTAAAGACTTTCCTCAAGATTTGTTGAGTTGGGAGCTATCCTGCCACCATGTCCCAGATCGCTCTTTCCTCCCTTCTTGACAGCTCTCTTTTGGACTGAGACCTATACCAAAACCCCAAATTCTTTCTCCCCAGTTATGAAAAAGTAGTTCCCCTCTTCTGATATTTAAAATCACAAATTCTCACGTGTATGGGGTCTACCTCAAGCCTTTATCAACGTATTTTTTCCAAAAAAGACAGTTATTTCTCTCTCCAATTGAAATTTTGGTACCATTGCTAAGATGATAATATATTTTTTTTCACTTCTTTACATCTAGGAGTGTGAGACCAGTAAAACATGGCCCTTGAGAGAGTTCAAATTTTCCAGATAAAACAGAATAATAAAGGCATGCAGGGAGAGAGATCCCAAAAAGGCATTACAACGTAGAAGAGTTGCCACTTTCTCCTGCCAATGAGCCCAAGCTCCTTAGCACAGCACACGGGTCCTTACCTAGTTACTTTCTCATCCTATGTGACCTCAAACTCTGTGTCCTGGTCACATTAAGCTCCTGGCTGTGTCTTTGTTCATGCTGTTGCTTGCATCAGACATCAGTCTTTCTCTATCTTTCTCTTGCTCTCCCCCTTTCTCTCTCCCTCTCTGCAAGTCATCCTGGTGAATTCATCCTTCAGAGAAGCTCTTCCTGACTCCTCCAGAGAGAATATTCCCATTGCTTCTTGGACAATAATTCTCTACCAAGACCATCAGAAACTTTAGTGCTCTCTATTCCCTAGTGTCTACCATAGCATCAGGACCACAGCTCAATAAATACTTGTTGAATTGAATGGAATTCAAATGAATTGGCACACAATGTACTTTATCCTTGGAGATTTTCCACCTAATGTCATTTTAAAGCCAAGGAGAATTTCATTTCCAGATTCTATATTTAAAACTACTGTTCCATTGCAATGCACTAAAATGGTGATTTTCACTTTTAATAGGAAAAAGAAAAGACCATTCATATAGATCCCAGAGAATGTATCTGAAGGTCCCCTAATATTTCTGGAGACCACAGCTGGAGAAACACTGACTTTAAAAAAATCAAGTTTTTGGGCTTCCCTGGTGGCGCAGTGGTTAAGAATCTGCCTGCTAATGCAGGGGACACGGGTTCGAGCCCTGGTCTGGGAAGATCCCACATGCCGCGGAGCAACTAAGCCCATGAGCCACAACTACTGAGCCTGCGCGTCTGGAGCCTCTGCTCCCAACAAGAGAGGCCGCGATAGGGAGAGGCCCACGCACCGTGATGAAGAGTGGCCCCCGCTTGCCGCAACTAGAGAAAGCCCTTGCACAGAAACGAAGACCCAACACAGCCGTAAATAAATAAATAAATAAATAAATAAATAAGTAATCAAGTTTTATTCTATGGAAGAAGACTTTCAAATGGTAATCAGTGCTCCAAAAGAAAAGTGTTACCTTTATAACTGGTAAAACTTTTGTTTTAGATGATCATGAAAACAAAAGCCCAAAGGAAAAATGTCTAGGATTCCTAAAAATTAGTCAGACCCCAGTTTCAGGAACACGGAGGTCACAACTCATGGGGCAGGCTTTGTGACAGTATAAGGGCAAGACCTTTAGGCAGAGGATCAGGTCCTCATACCAAGATCCCATTGACCTTCATTGCACAGATTCACATTCAGCAAGGCCAAGGGCAAATCTGCATGGGAGTGCGTGAGCTAGCAGGCTGAACATAGAAGTTTCCACAGTCGGCTGTGATCGAGTTCAAGTGCAGAGCTCCACTCTCTCAGGTGGCTGGCACGCGTTGCCATTAGGACAGGACTCTCAGCAGTCTCCCTGCCCAGAGATACTTTTCCTCTTCCTTTAGGTCCTTCCATTGTGCCTGAGAAGAGGACACAGAGGCCTGGAGGTACACCCAAGGCCCTCGACACGAAGGCAGGCTGGCCCTGCAAGCTCAGCCAGCTGTCTGCTCAGGTACCACCCCTTCTCCAACCTAGCAAACTGCTGTCCCCCAGAGAGCTTACCAAAACATTTGAAGATTGAAAAGTGTATTTCCTATGTCCACAGGACGCCACACATCTCTGTCCTGTAAAACCTCTCATCAGCCAAAATGGGGCTCACGGCACCACCTGCATTGGAATCATCTTGGGATTTTGTTCAGAACGCAGCTTCGTGGGCTCCGCTCTAGGCTCTTCTGTGGCCTTCCTCAAGGAGCTGCTTCATTGGCGAGGAGACACTCTGCTGTCCTTCTACCCCTCCTGAGTCCTTTCTTTTCATCTGGGTTCACTCCATGAGCTCCTGGTATCCCGTTCACCTTCTCAGGCTGCCTGGCTCTTACTCCAGAACTGTCCCCCAGGGCCACGGCAACGCATTATTTCTGCATGTGCGCACCACTCTCCCTGGACTTTCAGAGACAGGTTCTGGCTGATGGGCTCCGTGATCCTAATCTTCCCAGAAGACAGCCTGCTGAGCAAGGGCTAGCCGCAGTCCCCTCAGCTGCCAGCGCTCTTTTACTCTCCAATAATTTTTTGGCTCCGAAAGGCCCTTGGGTTTACACCAAACACAGAAAGTGAAGTCCGGACATTTTCCCTTTCAGCAGCTCCTTCTCCATCTTCAGCTGCTTCTAAGGAGCCTCTGGAAAAGGGACGGGCTCTGTGCATCAGGGAAATCAACTAATTTCCCTCTGTTCTGTCTGCCCTTGGCCCTCCTGCTTCCATTGCTTGGGCAGGTGGCAGATGCTTCCCTTGGGATCTGGAGCTTGCCGGCCCTCTGGATTTGGTGTTTGGACTGTACCTTTGTCCGAAGTCTGACTTTTCCCAGAATGGTGTCCTGGACTTTTCTCACGTCCTGTAGACCAGCCCCATGTCCTGACTTTATCTCCTTCCCAGCCCTGATAGACCTGGGAGGGGAACTTATGGCAACCAACTCAGGCCTTTGACTGGAGAACTGTGTAAATAAACGGGGCTATGATCTAAGGATGGAATTTCTCTTTCATTTTTGCTCATTGTGTACCATGAAGATTAAAGGATTCATTTATGTTGGTAAATAATGTTGATAGATCTCTAAAGAGAGAAACAAAAGGAAGAGTCACATATACTAACTAGTATGAGCTTATTACAAAGGTACCCGGGGACTCAGAGTAACAGAGGAAGTCACTCCTTTGGCCTTATTGGCTATATGCGGCCACTCTGGTTCCCAGAATTCCAACAATAGCATGTGCCTGAGCTTTCAAGAACAGTGACAGCAGCCTAGTCTAAAGTGACAGGCTCATGTGTTCACCTACCACTGATGTTTCCCCAAGGTGAGGATTTCATAGAGTAAACCAGCATGCCTCTAGGGGGCAGAGTTTAGAGAGGGCCTCAGAGCAGAGACGCTCCCTTGGGCTCAGGTCACTAATGGTTGCCTTCTGCAGAGGAACCTTTTCTTTGGCCCTATAAACGGTGACGGGTACAGCAGGCTGGCTTCATCTACAAAGCTCACGTGATGAACTGTGGTCACTTTCACAGGGAAAGACGATCAGCAGGGAGGACTTCCCCAGACGGTGGATGTGTAAGCGGCTGGCATACACGACTCAGTAATGCCTCCTTCAGTCCCCCCAGAAGATCCTGCCAAGAAGAGGGAGAGCGCTGACTAGGAATATGAATGAGATGGACTTAAAGAGCTGTTCTGATGCCCTACTCTGCCCCACCACCAGCCACCCCACAAATGAAAGTGGCCGAACAATTGGGTTTATCATCTGTGCTAACGTGACAGAAAACCGTGGGCTGGGATGTTGCCATGATCCTGACGTCCACCTGCCTTTCCCTCCATGTATAACTGTGGACAGATTACTCTGACCCACCAGGAATAAGTGACGGGCGTTCAGTCATCACAGTGAACTGGAGGGTGGGTGTGTACCATCCCCTCTATTCCAGCTCTATAATCATTGATTTAGTGCTTCTCAGGATGCCCCTTGACCAGATGTCTCCTGCACCGACCTGCCAGCAAGCAGGGGTTTCATTTACACAGAGCCTTAGGCTGGTAGTCTCAAAATGCTACCCACCCTACTACCTCACCCCACCCTCAGTGCGATCATTCTCCTAGAAGACCAAGTTCAGCTTCAGAAACAATTATTGAAAGGTTTGCTGATGGCTTTCCTTTGCCCAGAAATTTCACCAAAAAGGTCTGAGAATGCCTAAAAAAAGACCCTCACAAAGCACCCTAATCGGGGAGAAGAGGTTTCTTTTTTCTTTTTTTTAACATCTTTATTGGAGTATAATTGCTTTACAATGGTGTGTTAGTTGCTGCTGTATAACACAGTGAATCAGCTATATGCATACATATATCCCCATATCCCCTCCCTCTTGCGTCGGGGAGCGGAGGTTTCTAACACTGCGAGAACCTCTTTATTTCTTTAAATCATCCCCCCAAAATTGGTGGACCATCCTCTCTCCTCACCCCTCCCCCAAATTGTGCTGAAATTGAGAAAATATGTAATGATAGGATGAATTCAGTGCCCCTTTTTAACTGAATGTATGTTTTATGGATCATAGGATCGGCATACAGTCTAAAAATAGCCATTCACACCCGGGAAAGGAGAATTCTCCTGCAGTTTGCAGCTATTGCCGATACCATAGACCTCTGGCAGGAATTCTGAATTGGAACCAATGTCAGAAAGTAATTCCCTAGGGCCCCTGCCCTGCTCCAGGGATCTGTTTTTCTCCTACCCAGAATGCAAGGGCACCTGGGCCAGAAAGGGTGCAGAGTACTTGGTATGTTTCCAAATTCTCTCCAATCTGGAGGACTCCAAAAAAGATGAGCAAGGGAATTCATTATTCTGGGACTAAGTCAGGGATTCTGATATCTTCTGGAGTAAGAATGGGATATCCAATGATAGCTAGAGTTTTAGGCTATATAGAGCAACCCAGAGGACTCTCTTTTCCAGTCTCAAGGGTCCCCTGGATCAACTCTACAGCCAGGTTGGTCCTGTGAGCTCCGCTTCTGTATTAAAGCACGATGGACGGAAAGTTCGAACCAAGAGTTTGAACTTTGCTGCTTAGAGATGTGATCTAGGGTGACAGTGATATTCACGGCAGGTGGTAGGATTACACATCATGGCCTTCTCGTGTTTGGGCGGGGCTATATGATTAGTTCTGGCCAATGAATTTTTAGCAAGTGAGATGGTGTCACTTCCATGCCAGATCATTTAGCTGCCACTCTGAGACCCTCCAGCGCTTTTTTTCCCTCTGGCATTTTGGAGATGGTGGCTATTCCATCAACCTGGGTCTCTGGAGACTATTGTGAGTGGAGCCTCCTGGCCAAACTGTAATGGACAGATGGTAGGATGGGAAGTAAGTCTTTGTTGGGTGAAGCCGCTGCGGTTTTGGAGTTACTTGTTACTGTAGTATAACTTAATGTATCCTGACCAGATAGGCAAGGTTATAGCGCACAATGCTTCTATGTCTTAGGTTCTCTGGGAAAATTACACTGATAAGTCAAAATGACTATTTTTATTTTTTATAATAACCAGATGCCCCTTCCAGCCCTCCCTCATCCAATCACCTGCAACGCCCCCCCCCCCCGACTGATTTGACTGGAGTTCAGTTGGTCTTCAGGAGTGGAGAGCTGGGGAGAGGCAACGTTGCTAGGGTATTGGTCTGTTGGCACACTTCTGGCCAGGCGTCTTCCAAAACAGAACTTTCTTTCTGTCCATTCAGAATGAGCCACACAGGCCAGGCAAAAAGGGGCAGGCTCTCTCAGGAGCTCAGAGAACATGGGACTCCAGCCTTGATGCCTTTATGCTTGTCAGTCCGGTGCTTTTCATGGCACCACTTTTTTTTGTGCTTGATTTTAAATGGCATTTTGAGTCTTGGCCAATTTACATCATTTTAGCCCCGCACCCTGAGCCTCTCTGAGAGTCCTGAATACCCTGGGGTTTGTGTTTGGACAGTTGCGATGACGTATTTCAAACCCAGTGTTTAGCTGCTTACTATAATGACAGGCGAGGAACAATTGGGCAGTTTGGCACGTGTCAGGTTCTAAATGTAAGGATGAAGGTTCTAATGGTGACAGAGGGACAAATAGATTTGTCCTCAACTTGGCAGCAATGTTACTCTGCCAGGCTCTGCCAGCCTGATGCTTGAGCACTTCCAGGCCCAGGACTTGTCTAAAACATGGAAAACCTCCCTGGAATCACCAATGAAAAGGAGAACAAAAATTTCTGCTTTGCAGCACCTTTTATAAATACCAGTGATGTGGGCAGGACCCTTTTGGGTGAAGACTCTTTAAAAGGCATGACATTTAGACTTGGTCCAACGTCATTGTTTCCCCATTGACATCTCACTTCCTTTGATAGACATCTCATTACTAAGCATCATATTATTAGCACAAGTGCTTTCTATAGAAACATAAAGGCAAGGATGCTTATTAATCAGAAGCCAAATTTTCTATTCAGGCTCGTAATCAAGGATCTTGGAAAATGTGAATACTCTTATTGGGTTGGAGGGACCGAGAGAAGCTTCCTCCCTGTACTTGATCTGCCAGGATAATGGTGTCCTAGGGAAGGTGTCCTGTGAGACACAGGAGAAACTGCTTGAAACCGCACCGTCCTGGGGATACGTACCAGGGAGAGTCTTACAGGAATCACTGGACTCCCATGAAGTGGATTGTGAAGAGTGCTAAGAAGGCCATATCACTCAAAAATATCTCCCCACCGATCTGCCTGCATCTCCAACATCAGAGATTATTCCTTCTTTTCTTAAGAATTTCAGATTTTAAGAGAAATAGTGTAATTAGTGGTTAAGTTCATAAACTCTGGAGTCATGCTCCCTGGATCTGAATCCCAGCTCTGCCATTTACTAGCTGTGTGACCTTGGGGAAGAGACCCAAACTCTCTGATCCTATTTCCTCACTTATAAAATGGGATAATAATTGTCCTGCTTCATAGGGTTATTGTAAAGATTAAATTGAGTTGATATAGGGAACACACAGACCAATACCCTAGCAATGGTGCCTCTCCCCAGCCCTCCATTCCTGAATTCCAATTCCTAAATTGGAATTCAATTTCCATGAACAGCCAAGAGCAGTGGCTAGGTAGTCTGGTTGAGGCGGAGTTACTTCCAGGCCTGGAAAGTTCCCCTTGACAAGGATTTGTTCTGGAGTTTCCTATCGCTGTATAACCTTCCTGAGGTGTTGTTCAGATTTTTGTTTTTTGTTTTTTTAAGGTGAAACGTTTTATTTAAGAACCTCTTTTTTTTTTTGACCACGCCCCGAAGAGGGATGGAACTGTGCCCCCCTGCAGTCCTACAGTGGAAGCGCGGAGTCCTAATCACTGGACCGCCAGGGAATTCCCCTCTTGTTCAGTTCTAAACTTCCCAAAGACAGTCACAAAGATCCCTAATGTAGGCATGGGACGTAGGCATGGGGAAAATTAGATGTGTACTGAGCCATTCCCTTTCTCCTGGGGGGTTCTGGGACTGCTAAAGAAATCCTGGGCCCAATCTGGGCTAAACTGGTTTCAGAAGGTAATCAGTTAACTCCATTTGTTAAGGCTAATGTTCTGACTCCAAATGGTAGACAGATTTTCCTTCTTCAGAACAGTCTTGCTTAAAGCGAAAAGCCATTAAAAAGAAAATTTGATTAGTCCACCTTGCTCAAGATTGCTCAAAAAACTTTTCAGAAATTGCAGGATCTAATCCCGTGGGGTCAGCTGGTTCCCAGGCCCATATCTGCATCCAGTACCAGAGAACAAAAGCACAGAACATTGCTGGCCACCATCAGGGGCAGTGCCAATGAGAGGCTGCTCCTAATCTTTCTCCAATTTTAAGGTTAGAGTCACAAAATTGTGATCCTTTCTCACAAATGGCTCTGTCCTCCGTCCTATGCAAACCACTGAACACATAAAATGAACATTTTTAAAGTTCACGCTGACCTTTTTTGATGTCTGGGACAATGCAATCCCTTCAGTTTGTAATGGAAAATAGATTAAGCTACTTGCTTGGCTTGCTTTTTAGGGAGCTGCGGCCTTCTCATTTTCAGAACCTTTGCCCTAGAATTTTTGCTCAAATTCTCCTTTTTGGTAAAACCCGTGGGCATTGAATAGGCAAAGACGGGCGATTTGTACCCTGGCTTGGATCTTGCTTTTCCCCTAAAGCAAGTCACCTACCGTCTGCTTGAGCACAATTTCCCATTTTCTTCAGTTCCTTTGTTCACATCATAGAAGCTCATGTTCATTAACTATTGATTATGGAAACCAAGACAACGGGCCTAGAAAAAAATGTAGACTATAAACTTTCTCAAGAAGATTTTTCTGGACCTGGAGTCCTTCAGTGCCAATTTATTCAGAGTTTGGTTTGGTTTTGCTTTGTGGATTTTTTTTTTCCTCCTTCTCCAGGTAAATGGACTATCTGAATACCAGCCCATTTAATCCTACCTCTAAAAGGGCATTTTGTGTTCTCTTCCAAAAAACTCTTGACTGGGACAAGACAGGGAAACAGAATCTTCTCAAGGAACTGCCTGGCCAGCAGACATGTTTTGGCTATGAAAACAAATAGGAAAATACTAAATAAACATAAGTCTTTGTATTACTGGGTTTTGAAAAAGTAAAGAAAAATAAATATGTATTTATTTAATGGACCCACCCCACTGGAAAAGCCCCAGAGTGCTGAGAAAACATATCATTAGGGCTATCTGAGGGAAGGAAGCCCTCCTGTAACTGCTATTTTCTTTCTCTCTTCTTCTTCCAAATCTGCAAATAAACTTGCCAGTAATTTTATACTTTTCCTCAATTAAAATGTGATTTCCCAGCATGCATCACCAGAGGGTGTGCCTCTTTGTCCAAACCAGGGCAAGTACTGGGAGTCTGTCTTCATGGCCACATTTCTTCAGTCCCTTTCAGAGCTATCATTGGATTTGAGCTTCATGGCTACACAAGTAGAATGCATTTATAAATCTGATTATTAACAGTAATTCATGTTATGTTTAATTTGGAAAATTGGAGCTTTGTCCAGACTTTACAATGACGTCAACTTTTATTGAGATATACACCAGATAAGGAGCTAAGTATTTTACATACATTGTTCATTTAATTCTCAGGACAACCCTATGAAGTAGATATTATCATTTCCCCATCCTGCAGGTGAGGAAACTAAAGCACAGAGAAATTAAGTAACATGATCAAGGTTACACAGCTGATAAGTGACAAAGTCAGAATCCAAACCCCTGCTTTGATTGAAAGTCCAGGGACTTAAACTCAGTCATCAGAGTGCTTCATGAGTTGGTCCCAGCAGAGTAACTCTTACATGGTGGACTTGAAACAAATCCTTGTTGAATAAATTAAAAAGCAAACCCGTATGTTGATCCTTGTAATATTCCTTTCAGGAAAGTCCATAGTTCTAATATTCATGGTGAATAAAGCTACAGCTGCAGTAAGAAACAACCCCTAAGTCTCAGTGGCTTAACACAGTAAAAGTGTATTTCTCACTCATGTCACAGTATAATATGGCTGGTAAGGATCCAGGCTCCTTCTAGACTGTGGCTCTGCCATGTTCAGTGCTTTTCTCTCAAGGTTGCCCTGAGCACTGAGGTCTCCAGGCTTGCATCACCAGCCAGCTGGCAGATGGTAGATGAGAGAGTGGAGGTTGGCTCTGGGAGTTTTAGGGCCAGGCCTGGAAGTGTCATGCATTCCGTTGGCCGGGACTTGGTCACATGGCCACACTAACTGCAGAGGAGGTTGGGAAATATAGCTTGGCTATGTGCCCAAGAAGAGCATGAAATGGGCTTGATGAGCACAATTTTGTCTCTACTAGAGACCTCTATCCTTCTTGCATAGATGAAAACCTTGCAGACTTATACCGTATTTCCTTGACAAAATCCTTCCCTCTTACTTGAATGGAAATTTCCATCATTAGAGTCATTCCTTTGCATTTGATGGCAAAGTTGGAGTTTTGCACACCTAAGACCAGATGTAAAATGTACAAACTCTTCCTAGGACCACCTGCACTAGTTTTCTTTTGTTAGTGCAGAGTAGACTTGTTGACAATATTAGAAAGCTCTAGAGTTTGCTGGGACATTTTGATAAGGGTGGATTCAGTGAAAAACTCTGGGTGTTAACGGATAGAAGAAACAATCTAAAAGTATGGCTTGGTGGAGGAATGTCTAGTTTAGAGATAAAATATATGTGTGTGGCTTAAAAACTTCATACATTTATCTATAAAGAAGTTAATTATCTTGTTCAGGATGAAAAAGAGAATCACTTGTTAAACCAGGTCAGAAATGTATTCATCTCTTTATTTATCTCAAACCTGACTCAATTGGTTGATCTCCTTTTGAGGGAGTTCCTTTTCATTGAGAAGTATGTTTTAAGCTTATCTAAGTGCCAACTGGCAACATCCTCCTCGTATTTAAAATTGTAGCCCATTAAAGGTAGATTTCTGTTTACTATCCCAAGTATCGGGGCTATCACGTTTCTAATTTCTAATGAGAGACTGAATTATTCATAAAAGACATTTATCTTTCTTACTCCAATTATTAATCTCTTGACGCTATTGGTGGTCTCAAAGCTCTGCCATACAAGCTTAATGCATTTTGCATCAGTGTGTCACACCTGCTGGAGATGTCTTTGGCTTGACATGAAGGGGTTAAAAAATAGGACTTGAGTTGGTGCCAGACAATTAGGTAATTACAAAATACTTTTGCACATTACAGTAATCTTGTAAGCATTATGCCTGAAGTCATGGCTACCCACTCTTGCTTTCTTAATTGTGCACTAAGGTTTTCAATGTCATCCTTAAGTTCCAAGATTTAAGAAGAAAAAAAAAACAGATTTCCTATTTTTAAAGCCTATGGTGAATTTTTTTCTCAATAACTTTTCTTTACTGGTATGAAAATATTTCCAAATTAATTGTGAGATAGCAGTCAACACTGATGGAGTGCTCCCTATACACTAGGATCTGTGCTAAGCGCTTTGCAAGTGCTGTCTTGTTTAGCTTTCTCAGACACCCTGGGAAGTAGGTACTAATAAACAGTTAAGGCTCACATAGTGCTTCTTATGCTCCAGGGACTCATTTAATATCCTTACAGTCCTCTGAGGTTTATACTCTAATATTCATTGAACCAAGAAGCTATCAATGGTAAAGCAGTGTTATGGGCTGAATTGTGTTCTTCCCCAAATTCATTATTGAAGTCTTAACCTCCAGTACCTCAAAATAAACTGTATTTGGATTTAAGGTCTTTAAAGAGGTAATTAAAAAGAGGTCATTAGCATGGACCCTAATCCAATATGACTAGTGTCCTTATAAGAAGAGGGTATTTGGACACAGACAGGTACAGAGAGAAGACCATAGCATAGGGAGAAGATGGTCATCTATAAGCCAAGGAGAGAGGCCTCCGAAGAAATCAACCCTGCCAACACCTTGATCTTTGACAGCCTCCAGAACTATGAGAAAACAAATTTCTGTTGTTTAAGTGGCTCCATTTGTGGTACTTTGCTATGGCAGACCTAGCAAACTGATCCAAGCACCATGATTTTACATACCGCTAAGAAAATAGCAAATTAAATTATGACCAAGGCTTTGAATGTTTATTTTAAGCATATTAAAAGAATCCTCATTTAGACACAAACTTTCATCAAATACAATTCTTGTGCATACATAAAACGGAAATCATAAGTGAACTACACGAGGTAAGGTATTCCTACACATTCTTCACGTACAGAGTATGACTTTTCCAGAATAATTTCTACTCAGGGTCAAGAAAATCTATGATTTTCCACACAAAATTATCTTCTATGCCAGCAACAGGGTGCTCCACAATTGTCTCCAGGATGTTCTTCAAGCCACAGACAAGCATCCTGTACGTTTGGACGCTGACCCGGTTTTGATCCTGCTGGTCTGTTTCATCTCTGTATACACAATCTTGTGTTGATGCTAAATCATGATGTAAAATGTTTGCACTCAATAATTAGTTACACAATGAATGAAAAGAACGGAGAATGTGAAGTGGGAGAATGGCCAAGAATGGGGGGAAAACTTCAACCAGGAGAGAGGAAGGACCGCCCCCCCCCCAGTATAAACAGTCTACCTCACAATTTTACCATTGTCTCTCTTGACATTCATTCATCTTCTGGCTGGCATCAGATCTGCCATTCTTTCCTGTCAGGGGACAGAGTTACATTCTCTGTGTCACTGAGGCATGTGGGGTACTCAGGGCTGAAATGATCTGCGTTATCCCAGCTGAACCCAAAGAGGACATCATCGGGAGGAGGGCCAGGGGGGACATTTGGCCCAGGTCTTGTGTGCACAGGGAGACTCAGACTAAGAATTTGGGATTTTTTTTTTCCTTTTTAAAATACTCTAATTACCCCCAAATATAAAAATGATCCAGGTCTTGCTTGATTTCTGAAAGGCCCTGAACCCCAAAAATGAACTTCCAATTTTGTCTATCTTTGCAACAGGTATTACTAGAGTAGCTATGGTGATTTGCACTACCAACAGAGCAGTCATGCCTTAAATGCCCAGGGGAGTAATGCATGGTCCTTTACCTCAGGAAGCCCACATCGACCAGGGGAACCAGACTTGTAAACTTTCGATTGCCCTGGTGTAATGAGTAGTTTGCTGGAGGTGTGGAGAGAGGGGAAAAACAGAAATCTGATTTAAGAGTTGGGACCTAGTCAGAGACAGTTTCATATACAAGGAGAGGAGGGAACAATCTGTGGCTTGAAGGAAGATAGGTGATTTGAGCAATTAGCTTGAAAAAGCCCCTGCCTCCAGAGCTGATTTTAATTTGACTGAGCTTATGTGGTGGAAGACATCTAGTAAGTTATCTAGAGTTTCACATTACCTGGCTATTAGGTGATAGAGATTGGTAGTGTCTAGAGTAGGGGTCCCTAACCCCCTGTTAGGAACCGGGCCGCACTGCTGGAGGTGAGATGCACCGCTCCCCATCGCTTCCCATCGCTCCCCATCGCTCCCATTACCGCCTGAACCATTCCCCCCCATCCCTCTACCCCCTGTCCTGTGGAAGAATTGTCTTACACGAAACCAGTCCCTGGTGCCAAAAATGTTGGGGACCTCTGGTTTAGAGGACCAAATGTGGTTTTTGCTTTTCATCTAAATAATGGGGCACCACTTGGAGGCAGGGGCTTTGACCTGCATTGTGAAGAGCAGGGCTATTGCTCAGCCATGACCTTGGCAGTTGCCAGCTCCACTTTGGTTTTGCCTCAATCAGTTGCCACCTCTTGGGATTGTCAATATTGACACTCACCCTTAGAGAAATCAATACCTGCGTCTTAGCCTCCAATTTCATATATTGATGTGCAGATGTGAGGGTCTCGGGTGAATAGGAGATGACTTCAGCATTTGAGAATGCTGCCTCAGAACTGGAAAGCCTGCGGATTTGCATTTCCCCCAGTGGTCCTTGGCCTCAAGACTTCTATCGCTATTATCTCTCTGCAGTGTATCTGCATGCAAAATTTTGGCAGAACCATTTTAGAAGCCAGCAGACAAGAAAACAGGATCTGCTTTCTCAGAGCTCAAAATTAACTTCCTCAAATTCGATAGAGTAAATTCTCTGAAATAACTCTTAAAATGAAAAAAAAAATTAACCTTTCGACTGAAAATGTGTTTTGAATGGTACTCCCGTGTATCTTTGCTTACATTAAGGGATCAGGGCATTCTGGGAGAGCTTTGCCATCCCCAGTCTCAAGTCAAGTGCCAAGTCAATCAGATTAACAGTGAATGATTCAAATATTATTATCACAGACATACCTGCAATACACAATCAGTATGGCTGCTTTATCTCGCCAGGAGTGAACAATGTTCTGGCAAGAACAGTGCCTACCCAATTCCCAAAACAACCAGGCTTTTCAGTCAACTGTGTCAGGCACTGTGTAGACAAGACTCCTAAAAAAATAATAGATTCAATGTAGTGAACATTTGCTACTCTCATATTCATTATGAAGAACTGCAATATGATACAGGTGCATTAACTTTCATTATTTTTTTGAGGAGAAAAGTAAAACAAAGAAAAACAAATAATAAAATAGTATACAACTCCAGTAGCAACGTGGAGATATGGTGATAGTAGAAAACAAAAGAGAGAAAATGGATTTTTTTAAATGATAAATAAAACTTAAGCTCCCCCCCCCCCAAAAAAAAAGACTCTTGGGAGTGATCTGGTTGTTTTGTTCAAATGGACACAGGTGTTAACAGAGATCTGTCCTCTGTTGCACAAACTTGAGTGAGGCACTGTACGAGGTGATAAACCCCCTTACCTCCAGCTCACTCGCCTGTGAGACCGCTGGGGAAGAGTAGGAAGAGCCGAAGGGTGTATCCAAAAATAACTGACAATCCCCTCAGTCTTCACTGCAGGGGTTCCAGAATTGTCGTGCCCTCAGGCAAAGTTGGCAGAGGTGAGGTAAGGTCGAGTGGGAGAAAGCACTTCCTTAACATCACTTTTGGTTTGAAATCCTGCAGGAAGATCAGAACTGTCTCTGCAGGAAGCCTGAGTGCGTCCGCTGTGACAGGACACGGAGCTGAGGTGCAAAGACGACTGCTGGGGGGATGGTTTGCCGGAGCTGCAACTGCGTTCTGATTCACCCGGCTACTCTGCTCGGATATAATCAGAATTTGCCTACTCTTTTTTTTTTTTAATTGAAGTATAGTTGATTTACAATATTATATTAGTTTCAGGTATGCAGCATAGTGATTCAGTATTTTTGCAGATGATATTCCATTATAGGTTATTACAAGATAATGGGCATAGTTGCCTGGGCTATACAGTATATCCTTGTTGCTTATCTATTTTATATATAGTAGTTGGTATCTGTTAACCCCATACCCCTATTTTCCCCCTCCCCGCTTTGATAACCACAAGTGTGTTCTAAATATCTGTGAGTCTGTGTCAGAATTTTCCCACTCTTTAAACTAAGCTCCCCTTGTTTTCCACCTCCTCATCCACAGCTAAGTTAGCATTTTTGATGTTCAAAGATTTTAAAATAGAAATATCTGTTCATGTTTTTAAAATCATAGAAGTGATTAAGTCCTCATTATAGAAACTTTGGAAAATATAAAACCAGACGAAGAAAAAAAGTGTCCATAGATCCATAGTCACCAGGCAAAGGCAACCACTGTTTATGTCTTGGCCTGTTTGCTATCAGTCGTGTGTGTGTGTGTGTGTGTGTGTGTGTATGCATACATTCCAACTTTAAAAAGGACATTTTGAAATCAAGTTCACACCCAAGCTAAAGCTATGGTGGGTGACACTCAACTGCATGTATTTGCAGTTAAGACCGAGGACTACCAGGGGCCTTGCCTGGGCCACGTGATGCGCTGAAGAGGCCGTTATGGGTCTAGTTTACAGTTTGGCTACACCAGGCAGCTCGGTGATAAGCACAGCTTGTTTATTTGTCTTTGATGGATGCCAGGTGGATTGTGGTCAGACAATCTTCCTTCAGCAGCCTCAGCCCTTTGAACCCACCAGAGCCAACCTGAGGCCCTCCCCTGGGCAAAACTCAGGCCTCCATTGGGCTCCCACAACAAAAGGACGGTCACCGTGGCAGCGGCACCAGGAACAGAGCAAAGAAGCACTTAGGCAGAGAGAAAAGAGGAAGAAAGCTAAGGAGGGCTCCGGAGACGCAGCCAACGAGGTGGTGGGGCAGGCTGACCAGGTTTTCTGTCGTGTCACAGGGTTTGCTCCGAGAAACCCAGCTTCGGTGCACCTTTTCATTAGACGACCTGGATTGCGTCTAGGAATGAGCACAGGCGGTCTGCTGAGTTTAGACATTCTCCCCCCTCTCTGAGAGCTGTCAGCTCGCGAGGCAGTATCCCCTTGGAGGAGGGTTTGGTGTGGGCTGCAAAATGAGAGGCCAGAAATAACCACAAATAAGAGAGGACTAGTGGCCAGAACATTTCTCCATCCTGGCGGGGGCTGTGGGAGGCCATGTGTGTTTCCGCCCTCCCTCAGGCTGGAGCTGAGTAGAGCCATCTCCAGAATGGTGGCAGCCGGGAGCCCCAAGAGCAGGGTCTGCGGCAGGGCAAAGGCAGTGACATGTCAGGGAGCGTCTGCTGGAAGGTATCTGAGGCTCTTGGGGAAGCCGGTGAAACACGCTGCGTTATCCAGAGTTTTCTCGGGGCTGGACTGGGCCGCCCATTGGAGAAGGGGGCTGGAGAACCCAGGCTTTGTCGTTCTTCCTCCTCAGTTCTTACTGGTTGTGGGCTGGAATGTGACATTGTTTTCTTTTCTGATAGGGTCATGATTTCAAAAGCTGATGATTTTCTTTTCTTAAAAAACAGGTCCCCATATCAAAGCAGGGGAAATGGTGCCATGAGGCTGGTAGTGAGTCCTGTAGAGGGTGATCTCTGATGAGAAGCGGAAGGAGGTCGGGGGGCTCATCACCCACTGCTCTAGAGAACTATGGTCCAGCAAGGGTGGAATATATTTCATAAAGTGCCCCTGGGGCAAACTGGCCTGAGTGGCAGGTCACTTCAGACACAGGGTGAGAGAGATCCCGGGACAGTTCAGTCAACCAGCCTAGGGCAGGGGATCCCAACTTCCCTAAGTATATGATTTGCCTTTTCAAATCCCAAAATCCTTCGGACACCTACAAGAGAGTGTGAGTACCTACTGATTGAGAAAATGAAGGGTGAGTCAACAATTATTCAACACGTTTAAAGGCATATTACTTGAAAGCAAGCTATATAGTAGCATGTAGTTGAAACCAAAGTTGTAAAGGAACTATAATAATCTCCACAATCAGACAGATACTCTATATACAGCCCTCATGGCCATTCATCCCAGACTCGTTGGGTGTGTGAAATGGCAGCCACGGGGCTTTCCTTCATTCCTTCAGGACTGCAAGATTCTTGCTATCGCCCCACAGCATGTCAACAGTGCGGTGATCTGAGGACCTGGTGGCCACTGTCCCAGAGTTAAGTCAATATTTAAACAGAAAGCGCTACCCAGTGCCCTGGAATATATTCCCCAAAGAGCTTCTGGACTGCACAATGGAAGTGAGGGGGAGCTGCATCCTGTTGGAAAATGAGGTTTCCAAGGACTTCCTGAAGCTGTGGGAAAGTCCTTTCAGTACATCCTGACTTTTGACTCCTGACACTATGTTCTTCACACGCACGCACACACACACACGCACGCACACTTCACACAATGACCCACAGCCCCATGCATGTGATCTATCACCAAGGACATTAACTATTGGGGAATCCCTTACATGTTCAACTGCATGCTTGGAGATGAACTGTTTTGTTTAAATGAGCGTGGCCTTATCACTGAATTTGAGACAACCTGCCAAGTCAACTTCGTCTTCCATGTGAGTCTGAAAAGAGTAGCTGAGGTTTTGTCAGTTCACCTTACCTGCCTCCATCAGGGCCTGCAGAAGGTGCAAGAAGGTTTCCTCTTCCATCATTTATAGAGAAGATGCTGGATCATGGTCTGGGGAACACGTGCTCTCAGTCGGCCCTCTTTGTTGATTTCTTGGGGCTGTGCTGAATGTGACACAAAAATGATTCATGGTTTTCTCAAGACACGTGAAGTGTAAGAGCACAAATTTGTTGCCAGCTCTATATTTGCTAGTCATCGAGTAATACATTTCATTTCCAACGTGCTCAATCCTTTTTTTTTTTTAATAGATCTTTATTGGAGTATAATTGCTTCACAATACTGTGTTAGTTTCTGTTGTACAACAAAGTGAATCAGCCATATGCATACATATATCCCCATATCCCCTCCCTCTTGGGTCTCCCTCCCACCCTCCCTATCCCGCCCCTCTAGGTTGTCGCAAAGCACCGAGCTGATCTCCCTGTGCTATGCTGCTGCTTCCCACTAGCTAACCACATTACATTTGGCAGTGTATATATGTCACTGCTACTCTCACTTTGCCCCAGCTTCCCTCTCCCCTGCCACGTCCTCAAACCCATTCTCTATGTCTACGTCTTTATTCCTGCCCTGCCACTAGGTTCATCAGTACCATGGTTTTTTCTTTAGATTCCATATATATGCGTTAGCATATGGTATTTGTTTTTCTCTTTCTGACTTACTTCACTCTGTATGACAGACTCTAGGTCCATCCACCTCACTACAAATAACTCAATTTCGTTTCTTTTTATGGCTGAGTAATATTCCATTGTATATATGTGCCACATCTTCTTTATCCATTCATCTGTTGATGGACACTTAGGTTGCTTCCATGTCCTGGCTATTGTAAATAGAGCTGCAATGAACATTGTGGTACATGACTGTTTTTGAATTATGGTTTTCTCAGGGTATATGCCCAGTAGTGGGATTGCTGGGTCGTATGGTAGTTCTATTTTTAGTTTTTTAAGGAACCTCCATACTGTTCTCCATAGAGGCTGTATCAATCTACATTCCCACCAACAGTGCAGGAGGGTTCCCTTTTCACCACACCCACTCCAGCATTTATTGTTTCTAGATTTTTTGATGATGGCCATTCTGACTGGTGTGAGGTGATACCTCATTGTAGTTTTGATTTGCATTTCTCTAATAATTAGTGATTCCAACGTGCTCAGTTCTTTCTGAATAAGCCTGTAGATACTGACCCAAAGCTTCAAGCGTTCAGTAATGCTTTTGAATTAATTTGCATTTTCTCATCACCAAAGCATCTAAACACGCTATAAAAGTTAGACACATATATGAGTCAGACCACTCACTCTGTGAGGTGGCATGACTTTTATGCTTACAATTTTCAGAAAAATCCTGTAAGATAGGTACTAGGATTCCCATTTTACAGATAAGGAAACGGACTCAGAAAGGCAAAGTCACTTGATCAAAGTCTTACAAAGAGCAGGTTGTGCAGCTAGGATTCTATTCAGGCCTGGTTAAAGCCATAGCCAGTCCTAACCAGGTTGCCTTCTCAAATAAGGAAAAACCTCTATTTTCTTAAAATAATATTATGCTGTTATTCTCTTTTCTTGGTATGTAAAAGTTTTAAATCTTGAATTTTGTTTGTTGTAATAGGTTGAGGGTGTGAAATTGCTGATATTTGACCATTTCCGACCCTATGGTTCAATCTTATCGTTTCCTTCTTTGCAGGAAAGAAAAAAAGGAAGGAAGGAAAGAAGGAAGGAAGGAGAAAACAAAGTGTAGAAAAACAGAGAGCAGTAGAAAGACCAAAGAGCGGAGAGGAAGGAAGGAAATAAGGGAAGGAAGAAGGTATAAGAAGTTATTAGATTAGGCTAGCGAAGCTCTGTCGCTCTTTCCTAAATCCTGCTGCCCTCCAGCCTCTCCCTCCTCAAGCTTGGATTTCGTTGTCCAGTGCCTTTGACCAGCACTTTCACAGTCACCAGACCCCGTAAGTAATCAACAGAGACCAACTGTATCATATTGTCTTTCATTCTTTCTTTTTTTTTTTTTTTTTAACAAGGATTGCTCAGATTTCTAACCACCACCCCGAGGGGGTGAGAAGAAAGAAAAGATAGACAGAACAAAGCCTTGCATTTATAGGCGCCTATAAATATAACTTTCCCTTCCTGGGGGGGGGGGGGGGGTGGGGGGAACACTGGACCAAAACAAAATGCCCTCAATGTATGAAATTATAAAAATGTAAAATTAACACACATTGAAGTTTCAGATAGGAAACATGACCTCAATGTTGAAAGAAGAGAGACGAGAAAATGAAAAATGAAAGAAACCTTTTTTATTAAATAATTAGCTTGGAGATGATACGAAGTGTTTTCTAAATGAATCCATTTATAGGAGGAAATAAAAACATTTGAGCAATTTGATGAATGCATATGAATAACAAATGACAAAGCCAGTGAGCAGTTCAAGCCCTGGAATTGAAGTCTTTAAAGGAAAAATGTTCTCACCCCCTAATGCTATCTCGGGAATCTAAATACGTTCAGCAAGAGCTGGTAGGAGAGAAATGTTCTCTAAAATGATGATTATGATGTTGCTATTACCCCACACCATCAGCATGTAGAATCCCATTTGGCTCCAGCCCAATGTGATGTGAAAGAAGGAGGATTTTCTTTCCTTATAACCGTTAGCGATTAAACTGGATCAGAATGGCAAATCCAGGCGGCAGAGCCCCCTGTTTTCTTTAGAAATGTCCTCCCAGATGGCACTCCCTTGGACAGCGTTGCATCTTTGGCTCTCTTTGACTGCCCACAGAGGAGGACAATGGTGAGGCCCGCCCCAGGGCACGATGCTGATTACCTCTGTGCCAAGGCCCATTATTAAAAGCCTCTTTGTGAGGAGGGAGTTGCCAGAAGACACTTTCCCATTGCACGTGGCTGCTTTTTTGATGTTTGGAACTCTCCAAAAAAATTGGCCTGACAAGATCCAGGGTATGACATGATCGCAACGACTACTATTAATTACTATTATTTTAGGCTTTATTAGTTTGCTAGGGATGCTATAACAAAGAACCACAAACTGGGTACCGCAAACAAAGTCACAGACAAGGTGGCTCAAATAACAGAAAGTTATTTTCTCTGAGTTCTGGAGGCTAGAAGTTCAAGATCAAGGTGTCAGCAGCGTCAGTTGCTTTTGAGACCTCTCTCCTTGGTTTGGAGATAACTATTTCTCCCTGTGTCCTTGTACGATCTTTCCTCCATGTCCACACATCCCTGGTGTCTTTTTTTGTGTCCAAGTTTCCGCTTCCTATAAGGACACCAGTCATTTTGGATTAAGTCCCACCCTAATGACCTCATTTTAACTTAATTGTCTCTTGAAAGAGCCTTTCTCCAAATACAGTCTCATCTTAAAGTGTTGGGGATTAGACTTAAACAAAAATTTTGGAGAGGCACAATTCAACCCATCATAAAGGCCTCTGAGGCTATTTTTGAATTGGAATTACACTATTTTGTTTTTAAGTGAATTTTGCCTTAGTTTCAGAATGCTGTAGCTGTGTCTATGCAGTCAATGAATGTGGAATGGGACATTTATATCAGCTTTCCTTTGCTCTTGTGGGCCTGCTCTATCTTTTTCTTCCCTTATATTTTCAGTCTCTCCAGTGTCTTTATGTTTTAGATATGTCTCTGGTAGCATATAGCTGGAGTTTTAAAAACCTCTAATCTGAAGATCTGTGTCTTTTCAATGTAGGGTTGAGTCTCCTTACTTTATTGTGACACTGATATATTTGGTCACATGGGTCACCCTTTTAGTCATCTTAGGCTGAGTTACATTTTGGTAATATTCAACTGTCGAATACCATTCTGTTTTCCCACATGCTTCATCTTATAAGTTCATTGGGTACCTAATTTGCATTTCAGGTTAGCATAGGCAAGTTTTGGTCAATGTTTGGCCACTACGTGACGTGGATTATCATCTTTCTAGTTTCCACTAACATTTCCTGAGCACCCACTTCACATTCTGAAAGCCAATACTATGTACTGTAAATTTGAGGTTGTTTTGTTTGTTTATTTGTCGTTGTTGTTGTGATAGTAGCACTTTATTTCTAGGCATTAACTTCTGAATCACTCACCTTAGGCTAAGTTACACTACAGTAACAAACAACTGCAAAATCTAAGTGAGTTTATTTCTCATCCATATTACCTGTCCACTTCAGCTTTGGCTCCTTGTTCTTGGGCCCAGGCTGAAGGAGCAGTCCCTTTCTGGAGCATTGCTAAGGGTGTAGCACAAAGAAAAGAGAGATGGTGGAACTTCAGGATGGTTTTGAAAACTTCTGCTCAGAAAGTGACATATTTTACTTCCACTGACAGTTTATTGGCTAAACAAATCACCTGGCCAAGACTGATATCACCAGAGAGTGGAAATAGAATCCTCCCAAAGGAGAACAAACCTGATGTCAGGAGGGTGGGGAAATCTAATCCTCCCCCGAGGGGGGACACCCTATATTTAGGAATAAAAACGCAATCCACTGTACCTCAATCACTGCAGCCTCAAAGGCTGATAAATGGTCATGTGGTCGGATAAAAATTAAAGTTTCATTATTACATAAGAAAGGGACAAGGGATATAAGACACAGCTGGCAGTCTTCTTTTAGTGGCTACTCTAGATATTTTAACATATTTAATCAATATCTTTACCTTCCTCCCAGTCAATACGAGACCTCAGAACACTGTAACCCTTGTCACTTTCTCCACAGTTTAAAAGCTACCATATTAAGTATTTTAGTTATACCTTTTATTTAATCACATAATGTACACATTGATTTAGTGATTTATTCAGTCAAATCATATTTAGATTTACCCAATATTTACTAATATCTGACATTTTTTCCTTGAAGTGAATCTTTTAGAATTTTCTTTGTCAAAGATCTGTTGGTGGTAAAACTCTCAATTTTTGTTTGTCTAAATAAAGTATTTTGCCTTCGTTATTGAAAGATATTTTTGCTTTCTTTGAAAGTCTACATTAATAGCACTTTTTCTTTCAGCACACTGCATAATTTATTCCTGTCTTTTGTCTTTTATTACTACTGTTGAGAAGTTAGCCAGCTGTCTAATTGTCATCGCTTTGGAAGTGATCTTTATTTTCTGGCTGCCTTTAAGATCTTCTTTTGGCTTTAGACATTCTACAGTTTTACTCGAATATGCTTAGGTGTGAATTTCCTTTTATTTATTCTTCTTGGGACTTTTTGGGCTTCCTGGATCTGAGGTTTGGACTCTTTCAACAAACATTTCTGGAAAATTCTGTTTTTTTCCCTTCAGATATGCCTCTTCCCATTTTGTCTTTTATCTCTTTCTGGAACTCTGGACCACCTCACTCTGTCTCTGTGTATTTTAACCTGTCTTGCCTATCTCGACTCTCTGTGACATCCTGGGTAATTTAATGAAATCTATTTTCCATCTCAGTAACTTACTACTCAGCTGCACCAAATCTCCTATTTAACACATCCAGTGAATATTTTTATTGAGGTAAAGTTCAATTAAGTTACAATTAACCACCGCAAAGTGTAAAATTCATTGGCTTTTAGTACAGTCGCAATGTTGTACATCCACCAGTTCTATCTTGTTTCATCAAAACATTTTCATCAACCCAAAAGAAAACCCTGTACCCATCAAGTAGTCACTCCCCGTGACTCCCTCCTCTTAGCCCCTGGGAACCACCAATCTGCTTTCTGTCTATGGATTTACCTATCCTAGGCATTCCATATAAACAGAATCATATAATATGTGACCAATTGTGTCATGCTTCTTTCACTTAGCATAATGTTTTCAAGGTTCATGCATGTTATGACATGTATCAGTACTTCATTCCTTTTCATGGCTGAGTAATGTTCCACTGTGTAGATATACCACTTTTGTTTATCCATTCATCCATTGAGGGCATTTGGGTTGTTTCCAGCTTTCAGCTGCTATTAGCCCCATTTTTCAGATGGGGAAACAGAGAGGTTAAGTAACTGGTCAAAAGTCATACATCTGATAAAGTGATGGAGCTGGAATTCAATTCTAAGCAGTCTGGCACCAGAATCCACCTTCTCAAACATCCTCTCACTCAATAAATAGTTATTGAGGGGATACTATATTCCAGGCACCATAAAGTCTGGTCCAACTCCCCAAGCAAAGCTAATTGTTTCCTTCTCTGTGCTCATAAGGAATTATCTATATGAGATCGATTATCCTCTGAAACTGCAGCCTCATTCATAGTCACTGACTTTCCACTGATGTGACTTCTAGCTCTGGCTTTATCAAACTTGAGCAAGATACAGAAATGAAGACTGTAAACTGAGACTTTGAAATTATCAGATTCTTTCCTTGCTTCCTCACAATGACCCTGTGAGGCAAGTATTATTATTTTGCAGTGGAATGTCAATGCAGTAACTAAACCAAACTAAAAACCAGTAAAATGGAGTAAGAAAATTAAAAGAGTAGAGTTCAACATTATACCTCATGAGGGAAATGCAAATTAAGACAACAATGAGATACTAGTATTAATACATACCTATCAGAATGGTCAACATCCAAATCACTGGCAAAGCCAAATGCTGGCGAGGATGTGGAGCAATAGGAACTTTCACTTGTTGCTGGTGGAGGTGCAAAGTAGTACAGCCACTTTGGAAGACAGTCTGGCAGTTTCTTACAAAATTTACCATATGGTACAGCAATTGTGCTCCTTGGTATTTACCCAAATGAGTTGAAAACTTATGTCCACACAAAAACCTGCATACAGATGTTTTTTGCATCTTAATTCATATTTGTCAGTATTTGGAAGCAACCAAGATGTGTTTAGGTAGGTGAATGGATAAATAAACTATGATACACACAGACAATGGCACATTATTCGCACTAAAAAGAAATGAGCTATCGAGCCAAGAAAAGACATGGAGGAATCAATGCATACTAATAAGTGAAAGAAGCCAGTTGGAAAAGGCTACGTACCGTATAATTCCAACTATGTGACATTCTGGAAAAGGTGAAACTAGGGAAACAGTAAAAAGAGCAACTGTTGGCAGGGGTTGGGGGAAGAGAGGGATGAATAGGCAGAACACAGAGGATTTTTAGGGCAGTGAAACTATTTTGTATGATACAGTAATGATGTATATATGTCATTTATATGTTTGTCCAAACCCATAGAATGTTCACCACCACTCGAGTGAACCCTAATTTAAACTATGGTTTAAGGTGACAGTGATGTGTCCATGTAGGCTCATCAATTGTGACAAAGGTACCACTATGGCAGGGATGCCGATAATAGTAGGGGTTGGGGTGCCATGCACGTGTGGGTCAGGATGTGCATGGGAACCCTCTGTACTTTTTGCTCAATTTTTTTGTGGACCTAAAACTGAAAATGAAGTTGTTTTTTTTTTAATTAAGAGAATAAATCTTCCAGGAAGGCTGCTGCATGAGGGAACACAGGTTACAATGGAGGAGACTGGGAGAGAGAAACTTCTGAGCAGATTCTGAAAGCACTTCTGGGTACTTTCAGGGATTTGAAGCTCATACATCCAATGAGTCACCAAATGAATGACACGTAGTGGCGAATAGAATAGAAGTAGGTAGGAATTTTTATCCTCAAAGAAGTAAGACCTGAAGAGGCAAAAAAAAAACCTCACAAAAAACAAAAAAAACCCATGTCCATGATCACACCTAGCAAGAAGCAGCCCAGAAATTCAAAGCCCCATCTGCTTCCCTCTGCAACCTGCACTCACCTCGGTACTCTCCTCCCACCCAGAGGAAATACATGAGAAAGTGGGAAAAGTTCACTTGACAAAACCTTGTCAAAATGTTTCCTGAAAACTGACATAATTGAGACCTGTTGGCAAATATCAGTCAAGAAAAATTAATGCAATTGAAAAAGACAAATTACCTATTAAAATCATGAAATCTGATAATATTTTGGGTCCATGATATTTAATTTAAAGATTAAGAATATAAAAAAGAATGTAATCTATAAAAATTATCATGAACATAATAATATAAGAATGAGGATATCATTTTTCCAATTCCCTCCCCCCCAAAAAAGGTAGAAAACACAAATGGCCACCAATAAGGTAATGGCTAAATAATGGGGGTGTATATGTGTATACACACACACACTTTGGAATAACATGCAGCTATATAAAAGGGTGAAAATCTCTTTATATACGGACATAGACAATTTTCCATGAAATGAAATATAGTTGAATGAAAAAAGTAGCTCTGTAGCATGAGCCTAATGGAATCCTGTATTTTTTAAACAAAATTATATAAACTTTCATCTGCCAATTTATCTTCTTTCTCCCAAGCTAGGATATAGGATGCCCAGCAACTAGGACCATGTCTGCCACGTAAACATTTTTTACATAAATGAATATCTAATTCCAGTTCAAAACTAGAAGATTAATACTTAATGAAGAGAAGAAAGTAACATTTGGGGGCACCTACTCTATTTCAGCACTTAATTAGTAGCTTTATATTTGTTATTATATTTATTACTCATGAATCCCAATGAGATTAAGGCTTTGAGAGATTAAATAATTTATCCAAGGTTACACACTTAACCTAGGATCCAAAAGGAGGCCCTTTTTTTTTTTTTTTTTTTTATTTAAGTATAGTTGATTTATAATATTGTGTTAGTTTCAGGTATACAGCAAAGTGATTCAGTTATATATATATATTCAGATTATTTTCCATTATAGGTTATTACAAGATATTGAATATAGTTCCCTGTGTTATGCAGTAAATCCTTGTTGCTTATCTATTTTATGTATAGTAGTTTGTATCTGTTACTCTCATTCTCCTAATTTATTCCTCTCTCTCCTCCCTTTCCCCTTTGGTAGCCATAAGTTTGTTTTCTATGTCTGTGAGTCTGTTTTTGTTTCATAGATAAGTTCATTTGTGTCATATTTTAGATTCCACATATAAGTGATATCATATAGTATTTGTCTTTCTCTGCCTGACTTACCTCACTTAGTATGATATTCTCTAAGTCCATCCATGTTGCTGCAAATGGCATAATTTCATTATTTTTTTATTGCTGAGTAATATTCCATTGTGTATAAATACCACATCTTCTTTATCCATTCATCAATCTGTTCATGGACACTTAGGTTGCTTCCATTCTTGTCTATTGTAAACAGTGCTGCTATGAACTTTAGGGTGCATGTATCTTTTCAAATTAGAGTTTTCATCTTTTCTGGATATATGCCCAGGAGTGGGATTGCTGGATCATATGGTAGCTCTATTTTCAGTTTTTTAAGGAAACCTCATACCCTTTTCCACAGTGGCTGTACCAATTTTCACTTCCACCCACAGTGTAGGAGGGGTCCTAAAGAAAGCCTTCTTGATTGCACAGCTTCTGAGCACATTTTTGGGTATAATCAGTAATAGCATTCCAGAGTCTTCTCAGTGGTGTCCTGTATGTTACCTTGATATCTTGTCTATGTTATATTATGGACCCACTAATAAAAAACAAAATGGAAGTGTAAAGCTTGGCATGTATTATTCATAGCTCCCTAAGGAATCTTGCAGATGCTGTAAATTCAAAGAAGGAAAGAAGCTGTTTTTGAATATCTAAGCTTGTATGAGGCAGTATAACTGGTGTTTCCACATCAATCCTCTGAACGCATTGGTGGGTAGGTCTTACTCTCCCCATTTTGAGAGATGAGAAAACTGAGATCCTGGAAGTTTAAACCACTGATCCAAAATCCCATAAATGTTGAATGTTCAAGCTGAGACTTTACAGCCTTGTCTGACTCCAGAACTCCTGCTCTTCCCAAACTGCTCACTACTACCTTTCCCATCACAGGGTCAAGGCAGGTAAAGGAGTCAAAGACACAGCCTTCCTTCTCTCAACGCTGGGCCTCCTTCTCTCAAAGGCTCAGAACCGGCGAACCCACCACCGAAGGCCAGCGAAGAAGCCGGAAGTGGGCTCTGCTGGCCTTGCTGAGCTCTGGCTGTGTAATTTTCAGTTAATAACCCTTGAAGACTAAACGTATCAGAAAACATGAACCCTCAGACGAGAGCAGAGAGTCAAACAAGACCCACTGCAGAGTAAGCCTCATGTTCTCTGTCCTCGGCGATGTAATCCGTCATTAAATAGCTGTCAGTTTCTTCCAGATCACTGTATTATGTATGGGTTGCAGGGCTACC
Source organism: Eschrichtius robustus (assembly GCF_028021215.1). Lineage (NCBI taxonomy): Eukaryota > Metazoa > Chordata > Mammalia > Artiodactyla > Eschrichtiidae > Eschrichtius > Eschrichtius robustus. The sequence continues at coordinate 77,609,364 of NC_090827.1, forward strand.
AATTAGTTTGAGCAAGTGCTAAAAATAAATAAATGATGAGGAGCCTTCTATTTTCATCCAGGATAATGAGGGCCTGCGTTTGGGGTGACGGAGGTGGAGGAGGGGCGGGGGAGTCGAGGAAACACGAGGACGATGTGTAGCCCCTGAACTCCGCTCAGAGAAACCAACGGTCTGCTCTGCAGCTTCTGTTTACAAATGGACCAACTGCCCCAGCTGGGCCCCCTTCCTTGAGTCTGGGGCTGATGCCTGGAGAGAGACAGTTATGGGGGGCTCATGATTTTATTCTTTCTTAAGATCCTCTTATATAACCGATTTGTTGTGCAATCGAGCAGTTGGTGGTTCAAGGAAGCTGGCCCGTACCTTAGATAAGAAGTTGAATTATTCCCGGGGACGTTTGGAGTCAAGCCGGCTGGGACACAGTGAGGAGTGAGCTGGGCCTCCCACACAGGACACGGTATTGTAGCTGAGAAGTTCCCTATACACAAGCCACACGAGTACCCCATTTCCTGAGCATCTGTATTTGGGGAGCACTGGAAACCTCTTGCTCTCCCACCGAAGGCCTCTTGCTTCCTCTTGGTAAAGTCAAAAACATGACCCAGTTGCAACAGAGGCACAAAATAGCAGTTTGGCAGGAGGATGAGAAGAGGGGAGGGGGACGAGGTGGCAGGAAGTCTCCATCATTGAAAGGAGCTCGGAGAATCACAAGAGCTTAACGTACACCTTCAGGATTACATATATGCATAGATGTGCGCAGGCGCGCGCATACACGATCTGACAACCACCGCCTCTGGGACGATAGCTGGTGGTGGCAGATGTGAGTTAGCGGAGGAAAAGGGGCCATCGGAACACATCAGACTAAGAAGCCAAATGATCTATAAGTTGTCTGTGATGGTTTTCTTTTCATGAAAAAGTTGGAACGAGTACTAGAAACACTACATTAGAATGTTTATTTCCTTGCAGACTTGTGTCTCAGTCATAGGATGAGAGTGGTCCTCGGTTCCTGCCCTCCCACCGTTCCTCATCCTCACCTGGGAAATACCTGCACCCCGGGTCTCCCTGGAGCAATGGAGGAGCCTGACATCTACTCAGGGCTTTTTCAAAATCAGGTATAATGACAGAGAAAATGACCACACCAATTTCTCTCACCATCGCCTTGCCTTTATTGTGTTCCATTTTCAAATCCAGGGGGTTCACGTGGCAGAATAAATGTCTTCTGTGTATATACATTTTGATTAAAAGAAAATAAGGCCAAGCCATAAGATCCTGTATCCCAAGGGAGCCTTAATGACATGTTGGATGCATTCATCTCCATGTTTGTGGTCCCAACCTACCTTGGGTAATGAAGGTGTTAGAATATCCTGAGTTAAACTTTCTCTCCACTCAGAACTGGGTGTTCTCATTTATAGAGCCCCAGCCGTCTCCAAATAAAGACTTCCCAAGACCAAGGCAAGGCCAAAAAGGCAGCCCTGTACAGGGAACGGTTTCCTGCCACCTCCTTGATGAGGAGAGAGGCATTAGAAACTCAAACTGAGTCAAGGAGCTCCTTTTCTTCTGCACTGTTCCTGGCTGAAGGCAGGTGTACTCTGTCTCAGTACCTTCTCCCAGGCCTTTGAGAAATAAAAAGAATGGAGACTGGTGATTAGGGCAAAGGGAGAAGACAAAAGCAGAAGGATGTAAAAGAGCAGAGTGGAGGTGAGAAAGGTAGAAAATGGAGTGGGAGTAGGGTAGGTGGAAGTGTTGTAAAGGAAGTGGCCTTTGTCCTGGTTCCTAGGAATGAGGCCACGTAAGGCAGAAATAAGACTGTAAATAACCCTTGCAAGCATGCTAGCTCCAGGGACGGCTCCCCAGCAGGACTCTGGTTTGCTGAGGGCAGTGTACAAGCTCAGGGAGCGGACCTAGTGCTCCAAATGATGGCAGACGACAGTCTTTATATGGGGATTTTTCAGAGTCTTCTGGGGGGAGAAATGTGAGAAGAAGCAGAAAGCCAGAAACAGGTGGAGACAGGTGGAGAAAGTCTGAGATGTTCAAGGGGATGACTAGGGAGTTTTTCTCCCGGAAAATCTTCATCACTCTGCAGTGCTTTAGAGTTGAAATAGCATTTGGGGCGGGGGCTGGGAAGAGAGCTTGAGTCTGGACCCAGTGAAGAATAGAAGCCTTCCATTGCAGCATCCTCTGTTTATATCCGGGTTTCCCCTTGAAGATGGTTTTCAATGCGAAATGATCATCTTTATAGCCTCTCTTGTCTTCCTAACCTCAGCAGATACTTAGTTTGTCCTCAGATTTGATTTCCAGCACCTTTATCGTATACTCTGTCATTAAATTCCTAAGTGTCTTTAAGAGCCTACTCCACGCCCAGAACTGGACAAGGCAATTGAAAGGCGATGAAACAAGCAGAAAAAATGGTCAATGGCCCCAAGTTGATCACAGTCTCCTTGTCTCCAAGGAGACAGGTAATCCAGGAGGCAAAATAAGACAATGCAAATATGTACCATAATTACTCTAAGTATAATAGGAGTTTAGAAAATGGAAACAGTTGGAATACTATCCACCACTCACTGAGAGTAACAAGGTCCTCTGCATGTACTATATTCAATGCTTTATAAACATATTAGTACTTTTGATCGTCACAACCTAGTAGTATTGTTGTACCCATTTTACAGATATGAAATTGAGGCTTAAAGAGGTTAGATAAGTTTCCCAAGGTCTCAACACAAGAAAGTAACTGAGATGGGGTTTGAAACTGACCTAGCTGACTTAAAATATGGTATCTTAACCACAGCCATTGCTTCTACATTCCATCCAGGAAAAAAGGAAGGTAGGAAGTGCAGGGAAAAGACACGTGCCATCTGGGTATTACCTTTTATCAGGGAAACAATAGCTCTGCCAGAAATCTCACCTGGTAGAAGTGCTCATCAGCAGAACTAGATGCATGGATAACAGGGGAGATAACTTACCTGGGCATATTGCAACACCCCAGATAACTGGAGCTCTTTTAATAAGGGAAGAGGGGAGAAGAGATACTTAATAGGCAACCACCAGCATCTGCCACGTTGGACATCTTACATATGTGATGGCAGGATGTGAGGTTGCTAGAGTCTGCACTAGGATTTTGGAAGTCTGAATTAGAAGAAACTAAAAAGATCCAAGAAACATTTTAAAGAAAAAATAACTCACTTGGAAATAGATTGGGTAGAGGTCCTGAAAAAGAAGGATGAATGAAAGATGATTCCAAGGAAAATGGGAGTGTAATGTATAGTGAAAAAGCAGGTTACACTGGACTGATGACGGGTGAGGTTTTGTATATATTGAGTTTGAAGTGATGGTAGGACATCCCAGTAGATATGCCCTCTGAGTTGGTGCCAATCACCTGAGGGCAAAGTGTTAGTCAGGGCTGGAGGCATCAGCCTCAAAATGATATCGTAGGGATGGATGAGTTTCTCAAAGCAGAGAGCGGAACTGAAGCAAAACCGGGTCCGAGGACCTTGAGGAACATTCCCACTTAGATAAGAAGAAGGAAGTGAGCTGGTAAAATGAACAAAAAACTTTGCTAGGAGTTCACAGGAGAATCAGGAAAGTGGATTTTCACAGAAGACTGGGTTAGAGGGAGTTTGGGGGTGGTGGTTAACTGCCACAGGCAGCCGAGGAGTTAAAGAGGAAGAGAGCTAAGGAAGACACCTGATTTGGCAAAAGGAGATAATGATTATCTGGAGGCCACAGCATGGAGAGGAATGCAGGGGAACAGAAGCCAAAAAGATAGTTGTTGTTCTCAGCAGTGGCCCAGAGGGGCCTTCAGAAGTACCTTTGAATGACCCATGGTTTCACTACATCCCCTAATTATATATTATTTTGTGACACTGAGAATCTTTAAAATTTTGTTGTTCTTACATAGCAGCAACTTTTTATAAAACTGAATATTAATTAATTACTTCACTGCCATTCCCCTATCATAGCAGAAAACTTGTATTTAATAAGATTGCATAGATTAGGTAATGGGACAGACAGATAAGAAATACTTTTACACTTTGTGTTTTTATTTTATCCATAGTTCACTTCTATTAAAAACCATCCACCTGTCCCAGCCCTGAAAAGCATTCTCACACACTCCATGCCCACTTCAAAGGCCTAGCACTCCCCAAAGTCCAGATGCCTTTGAAGTCTTTGAAGTGTCAGTGGGAGAAACTGGAGTATTTGAGACAAAAAAATGCCTTTAGGTCATCTGAGTGCCAAGTCTCCATCACTACTTCTTGAGACTAAAGGTTATTTTTAAAGTGTGACGGACAAAGCACCATCCTGAGCTATTGATGCTACAAGGACAAGGGCCAGGGTGGCAGGAAAGCTGTAGTCTATGATTTGTCAGGATGTGGGTTATTCACAGGTTGTAAAAATTCCTTTCAAATAATTTCCCCGTAAGATGCAATCACTGAGTCATTTGAAAAACACAGAGATACCTTACAGTTGCCCCCTCATTCAAGCTTTCAGAAACCCAGAAATGTTTCTCAAAAGGTGTAAGATTCCCAAAATCTTTTTTTTTATTAATTTATTTTTTATTTATTTATTTTTGGCTGCATTGGGTCTTCGTTGCTGCGCATGGGCTTTCTCTAGTTGCGGCGCATGGGCTTTCTCTAGTTGCGGCGAGCAGGGGCTACTCTTTGTTGCGGTGCACGGGCTGCTCATTGCGGTAGCTTCTCTTGTTTTGGAGCACGGGCTTTAGGCGCGCGGGCTCAGTAGTTGTGGCTCGCGGGTTTAGTTGCTCTGTGGCATGTGGGATCCTCCCGGACTAGGGCTCAAACCGGTGTCCCCTGCATTGGCAGGCGGATTCTTAACCATTGTGCCACCAGGGAAGTCCTGGGTTCCCAAAATCTTATTATGTAAAATGACTCTAGGTAACATACGAATGGACATTTGATTAGTCAGCTTAGGTGAAATTTGGATGCGGTAACCAATGACCTGTAAGAAAAATCTCAGTGGCTTAGAATAATAAACATTTATTTCTCACTCACATACATGTAAGTTGCCAGCTGGTTTCAGATCTGCCTCATGTTTTCTTTATTTCAGGACCGGGTTAAAGCACAGATCCTGAGTGTTGAGGCAGGAAGAAAGAATCATGCAAGTCCAGAAAATGCCTCATAAATTGTCTGCTCGGGAGCACCATATATCACTAGGCAAAGCCAGTCACATGGCTAAGGCTGACCTCAATAGGGCTGGAAATACATAGAATCTTTCCCAGCAGAGCGGGGCTCTGGAGGGTGCAGTACTGAACATTTTGAACAAATAATTTTAATCGTAATATATATGTCATAAAAACATAATTAGATCTGTGATTTCATAGATATTTTTAAAAAATATTTAAGTGAAAGCATGAATAAATTTAAAGGTGCTTTTAAGTAAACAATTGTACATTTGCTCTAAAACTATGACAAAAACTATGACAGTGATATGCAAATGACTAGAGTCTGAAAAACAATACACTAAAATTTCAGGTGTTTTTTTCTTTTCCTGTTTTAGTAAAGAGCGTACGTTAAACACCACTGACTCATTTGTTGATTGAGAAACCAGCCATGACTCAGGATCCTTATCGTGCACCCTGGAGATTGTCTTCCTATACTTTAGAGAGATACAAATGGAGGCCAAAGAGGATGTTATGGGCTGAATTGTGTCCCTCCAAAATTTATATGTCGAAGCCCTAATCTCCCCCCAACCCCATGTGACTGTATTTGGAGACAGGGCTATTAGGGACATAATTAAGGTTAAATGAGGTCATAAGGGTGGGGCCCTAATCCGATAGGGCTGGTACCCATTTAAGGAGAGGCAGAGACCTCAGCGCTCTCTCTCCCTGAGCACAGAGAAGAGGACACAGCAAGAAAGTGGCTGTCTACAAGCCAGGAAGAGAGGCCTCACCAGAAACTCAATTTTCTGATACCTTGATCTCAGTTTTCTAGTCCCCAGAAATGTGAGAACACAGATTTCTGTTGTTAAAGCCACCCAGTCTGTGGTATTTCACTGTGGCAAGCCAAGCTGGCTAAAGCAGAGTAGTATTAAATAAGCATTTATACCAATTAAGTACCAATTAAGTCCAAAAGTATTATACTAGAGCCTATGGAGGATACAGAGATAAATCATATGTGTGCCCTATCCTCAATGGAAATTAAAGCATGTACATAAATCGTGATGATGCAAGTGGAAAGACCAGTACAGGGAAAATTCAATTGGAGTTCTGAGTGAGAACAAGTGGGATTATGGAAAGCATCATGGCAGGGATGCCATTTTATGTTTGGATAGAGTATGGATACATGAAGTAAAGGAAAGGTCATTCCAAGTGGAGGGAGTAGAAGATACAGAGGCACAGAGGTGGAGAAGCTTGGGTCACGATGTGGAGTCATAGAGGAAAACATTAGGAGGCTAGTTGGGACCTCCTAATGAAGGGTATGAGAGATGTTAGATACCATAACAGAATGCATGATTTTTTTTCTGTAGGTACTTTGAGAACACCCCCCACCCCCACCCCAGTTTAAGCTGGAGAGTGACTGTGAACAGATTTGGAGTTTGTAAGAGGATCTTAAGGCTGTGACGAGAATGTATTGGATGAGGGAGAGATGTTTGGTACAGGAAAGACCCAAGAAAAGAGGGTGGGAAGGAGGGAGAAAAGGAGGGGTCTAGACAGGAAACTTCACAATTTCCAGGTGAAAGGTGAAGAGGGCCTGGCCTAGGGAAGTGAGTATGGAAAATAGATGGAGACAAGACATAAACCAGATTGATGTGAGGGGCAGTGAAAAAGAGAAACAAGAAATGATGCTGGAATACAGGAACCACACAGCAAGACACACACCCTGGAACAGTGATTCTCAGGATCTCTTGAATTAGGACCCACTTGGAAAACATCTCGACCCTCTCCACAGAAACACACACACACACATGCACACACATGGGCACACACACATGCACCATTTTACCTTCAATTTCAAGTGGTTCATAGATCCTCTAAGGTCTATCTGTGGATTCCAGGTTAAGAAACCCTAGACACTGGTTGACTGCTTGGTTTCCTGATACCAGATTATTTTCCTATGATTATCTTTCTCTCCTACAATTTGAATAGAGCCCAGAGTGTTCTGGAAATGGAAGAATCTGATTAATCAAGGTTTTGCTCCTTCTATCCTCTTATTTATATATTGATATTTCTCTATAGCTGTATTGAGTCAGTGCACAAAGTGGTCCATAGGACAGAGACAGTGATCTTTCAGGAAGATGACAAAAGAGGCCACAGGCATTAGCCAGCAATCTAGAAAATCACTGGTCATTGCCGTGGGAGTGAGGGTCAACAGAGTAGAGGAAGAAGCAGCAGCTGGTAAAGAGAAGGCAGGTAAGGCCCTCAAGTGAGCGCAGCTCGTGTATTTGGCAAGTGTTGGAATACAAAAAGAGGATGAAGAGGAAGTGAAGTGACAACATAAGATAAGCCAGCGTCTTCCAGCCAATTAGCCCCTAGAAGGCTGAGTACTGGTGCCCTCTCATCCCCACCACACGTTCCCACATCAACCAGAGAGGTGACCTGTCAGCTCCCACAGCCTCCAGTTGATACGGTGTCTTCAGGGATCATTAATCCTGATGTAAGAACCTACAGTCATCCTTTGCTACCAGTTGTCTTTAACTCTGGCTTAACATTAGAATCATACAAGGATCTCAGAAGAAAAACTAAGATGTTAAGCCTCCACTCCCGACTTATTGAAATAAAACTTCTGCAGGTGGGCCCCGGGTATCTGTATTTTTTTCGCTCATCCCAGGTGATTCTGATGCACAGTCAGGATGAGAAAACCGAGCTAAACTCTCCACAAGTGCTGAAGAGCCATCACACGCTCCGTTGGTTGAAGACCCTGCCCTGTTCTCTATGGAGGCACCCACAAAACTTCTAGATTTCAGTGAACTTGGAGTGTTCTTTCTTTTCTAATTTTTTTAAGTTAAGGGAAATACATATTTTTTGCATAGATTACATATACACCTATGTATTTGGAAGAAAATACACCAAAATGTTAAGAATTTTCATTTCGGGGTAGCAAGATTATAATGCTGGGGTAGTAGAACTACAATGTTGTACACCTGAAACTTATATAATAGAAAAAGATTTTTAAATTATAGGTAATTTTTACCTTTTTATTTGTATGTTACATTTTCTATAGGGATGTTTTACTGAATGTTACTTTTTTTTTTTAGGGACCATGTATTTCTAAGCAAAAGTTAACTAAGTACATAATATGACTTAGAAAAAAATCCAGGAAATATTTGACATGAAAGTGCAGGGAACCCCAGAATCTAATATGTTCTAAGGAGAGGCCCTGCTAGAAAGAAATTTTTGAGCCAAATCAGGTAGAGTTCAGGTGAAGTTGGGGAAAACAAAGAAGGAAAAAAAAAAAGACAGAGGGAGAACACTTAAGAAAGGATGTGATAACAGAAGACCCTAGCAGTCCAGAACAGGAGGTGAGGGTGGATGTGAAAGCAGGAAGTCAGAGTTTCAAAGACCAACTCTTGAAAATAAGGGGTCTCTCAAGAACAAAAATTCCTCCTAAATGTGATGGTTTTTGAACCAGAGGTCAGTGGATAGTTTGACAACCACAAGATATGTTTGGAATCCTAAGTTGAACACTGAACACGGAAAATGAATTAATCTAAATCCTCAAAGAGACTAGCCCATTCATCTCAATGTGTCCCTCAGTCAAAAGCAAGCTGATGATAACTTAAGTTCTGCACTGGTGAAAGAATTTGTTAAAGCCAAACTGGAGAGAATAGTTGAAGTGAGGAGAGGCGTACAGGGGGTAAATAGAAGATGGATGATGGGCAGGGAAGAGAGATTTTTTTTTTTGAAGTCTGATGGCCATTATTTTACTCTTTAATTATCCCATAGGTATCTGGCATATGTCTGCTTTAAGTAAAAATTTTCCAATCAAAAATACAGAAGCAACAAGAAAAGCGAACGCTGACAGCTTTATCCTTTGAAGTTTAAAGCTGAGCCATCAGCAAGCCACAATCATTGTCCTGACCAATGGCTGATTCCTTTTTCTAAGCTTTCTCCTTTAGACATGAGTGGCACAAACATGACTTTTAACCCAGTTAGAGCAGCTCTCTAGATGCCATTTTCTGTCCTTGCACAGAGGGAACATTTGCTGAAAGCTGACACTTCACCTCCCGGAAGGCAGAACAACGTTTGTGGTCCTTGGGCACCCTGGTCCCTCGAGACTCCCTCCCTTGTCACAGAGTTGTCAGGAACTGTCCTCTGCTGACGTTTGGGCTGCTAACCTTTCCAGATCAGCACAGACCAGAGTAAATTGGCACTAAGGAGCTTTCCTTGGCTCTCCTAGCTACCTGAGAGAAAAAACGTGCTTGGTGCCCAATTAAAGATCCCTCCATAGAGGACCTTTCTCTTGCCCTGCCCTCCTAGAAGCCCACCCTTTCGGTCAGCCCACCCTTTTGGTCAGTGCTGGAGGTTACCAACTCCCTCTCGACGTTCAATCCTGTCCTGAACACTCTCCACGTGAATGGACAGATGGAAATGGTACTTTTTTTAAGTCGGTAATTTGTAGAAAGAGCTTTGGGGGAAAACCAGATTATTTCCAGCATTATTTTCTTTTTATAACCTAGTCTAACACGGGGTTACCTCGTTGCCACTTATCATTACAGAAATCAGATGTGATTACGTTCTGTTTATGGTCTTCTGTGGACATGTCGGACATCCCAGGCTGCAGGACTGGAAAGGACATTGACCTCACATAGGCTGCTGAAACCTTTTTCATTTTCTCAACCATCTGTTGATCCTGTCTCTCTTTAAACATCTTCATTAGTGGCAAGCTTATTATGTTCCAAAACGCTCTGGTTCTGGACAGCTGTGGTGTTGGAAAATCTCTCCTTTCCCGTGCCTCCAAATCTGGGTGCCCTTGTCTAGATTTCTTCTATCACCTCGGTCACTGCATCCTGACATTTACCTCTTTGTCTTGTAACTGTTCACTAGCTTCTGGGGTTCCACCCCTGCTTTCCCCGTGATGAGAAGACAGCACCATGTCCCTCTGCAACACTGCATCCTTAGCTTAGAGCACAGAGCACTTCCTTACAAGGTAATTAGGAACTGTCTGTCAAATGACTAAATAAATAAATGGTGTGCATGGGTCAGAATCCTTGCGCTTACCAGATAAGACTGGAGGAGAGTATTAACGACAGCTGTTTAAATAATATGCAGCAAATGTGTGAGCAGCGGCTAAGTGCCTTCTCCTTCTGGTGTCTTCGTTTTCGCATCTATACAGGAGAGGATTAAACTTCACTGTTTCCCACCAGGGGCACTACTAATCCTCCCCAGGGGGTGTATGGAAATATGTGGGGGGCATTTTGGTTGTCACAAGGTTTTACACATGAATGCTACTGGCCCGGGCCAGGGATTCAAAATGTCCTGTAATATCTGGGACGGTCTAGCATAGTAAAGAGCTGCTCACCTCCACTCCCACCTCCCACTGAACATCAGTGGCACCCCATTGAGAACCACTGTGGATGCAACACAGAATGTGAATCAGGGACTCAGATTCTAATCCTGCCTCTGCCACCAAACTAGGTATATGACCTTGTGTGCACTGATTCACCTCACTGTGCGTCAGTTTCCTCATCTATTGCATGAGCGTGAAAAAAAAATGCCTGATGTTTTTACCTCCCTGGGTAAAATCAAATAATGATGGTGAACACCCTGCAAAAATGTCAGCGTACCATACACATATGAGGCCTCACTGCCGCTACATGAGCAGTCTAGCAGTTGAGCCAGCATTTCTAGAAGTAGGAGGGATTATCCGTAGAGTGCCGCCCAGGACTGACATCTGTTAAGCCCCTGATTGTGTACCCTGACCCTGACCTCATGACCATCTCAACAGCACACTGACCAGAGAATGTGCGCACGTGGAAGGGGGCATACCGCTCCTCTGGCTGGAGCTGCCTGCTTCTGGACTTCCGCTGGCTGACTCCCGGGCCATCATAAAAGCCTGAAATCAGATCACACTCGTCTCCTGGTCTGAACCCTCCCACTGCACTGAGGATACTGTTTGCCACAGCTCATAGGCAAGGAGACCTTCCGATCTGACCTTATCTCAGACTATCCCCTCCCTCCCCACACTGGCTTTGGGGTGGTTTTTTTCAACTTTGTTTTGCTTATGATTAGACCAAGCTAGTTCTTCCCTTAGAACCTTTACTCATTTCCTCTGCCCAGTGCTCTAAACTCTGGATTTTTGCATGGCTTGTCTTCTATCCTATTATTCTGGTCTTGACTCAGTTTTTCCTCCTCTGGGGAAATTATCTACAAGAGTCTCTTCCAGCTCCGTGTCCTGGTCAGAAGCATCGCTCCCCATTTTCTTCTTAGCATTTGTCTTGCTACCTGAAGCTATTTATATCTATATATTTATCACTCACTCATTTATTTTCTGTCTCCCTTCAGCAGAATGTAATTTCCATAAGAGCAGAGACTTCATCTGCTTGTTCACCACGCTAACCACAATGCTTAGAGCAATGTCAGGCACAGAGTAAATACTTAACAGATATTTGCTGAATAAAGGCATGGCTGTGTGGAAGGATGGATAGATGGATGGGTGGATGTGTGGATGGATGGATGGGTGGGTGGGTGGATGGGTGGGTGGATAGATGGATGGGTGGATGGATGGGTGGGTGGGTGGAAGGGTGGGTGGGTAGATAGATGCATGTGTCCTTCCAGATTTAGCTCAGGCATCACCTCCTCCAGAAAGTTGTTCCTAATTCCCCCAGGCCCATAATTCTCCATGTTCACACACCAGTCACAGAGTTGACTAGCTCACACAAAATTATCTGTTTATCCATCTGTCTCCCCACCAGGCTATGAGCCCCTCAAGGGCAGGGATCATGTCTCCTTCATGTTTGTATCTTCAGTGGCTTGGGCATTGCCTTGTCCTTACTCATTGAACTGAATGGAACAGAACTAAACAATGGCCATGGGCAACACACATTCTCTTCTTGGCAATACGCAGTGAGGGAGTGGAACAGGTGGTCTTCTTACTTCGTAGTGAACAAACCCCGCAGCCCAAAAGTCTTTGGCAGGAAGTAGCATACATGGCCGGCTGACTCCAAGTTGTCCCAGTGGCAGGGGAAAGTGAGAATAAGATTTCAGATATTCTTGCTATCTGTTATAAACTTTCAGGATTTCCCTTTTTATTTTGCTTAATTGATACGTTCCTAGAGAAATACATATAAATTAATATTTTGCCCTTTTAGGTGGAAAATTATTTAAAATTCAAATTCAGAATTAATGCTGAAAATTTTAATCTTTCAGATTAAAAGATTGAAAAAGATTTTCAATATCCATTTTGTGCTGGGTATATAGTAGGTATTTTGAAATCTGTTACCTCATAGCAGCCTAAGACATAAGTACTGAATATGCCCAGAAGATGAGACCGAGGTTCAGAGTGGTTAAGTAACTTGTCCCAGGTCTCATAGCTGATAAGTAGCTGGATCTGGCTTCGAATCCATAACTCCTACATGTAAGTTCTCTGTATCTCCCACAGCACCACTGGAACACAGCAGGAAATCACTCCTAATTTACTTGCTTTGTTGGTTAGAATTCTTGTATTTGGGCTTTCTTAAAGAAATTAAGGAATCGTCCAGAATTCCCCACCTCACTGCATCTGTCCATCTCCACAGCTCAGCTCCTTTAACTGCTAGCAGGGGGTTAGCACCATGAACTATACCGACTACGTCTAACATATGAGTATTCCTACTTGAATGATAGATCGTTTGTGTAGCAGGTCCCTTTATGATAAAAATGACGTACTTGGGAAGATCGAAAGCAATTTGGGTTTAAGTCATTGTTGGCTTTGTGAGCCAGGGGGAATCAGCAAATGGACGAACATGTGCCTTCCTTAAAAACTGTATCAAAAATGTCATCACTGGGCAAAAATCAAACCTCCACAAAATGGAATATTTTGGTTTCAAATCTCTAGAACAACGATCACATCGTCTGCAAGTTCTGGCCGTACGTTATTAATAGATTTTCAGAGAAAAGGTTTTAGTAAATGCAGGTTTTATGGATTTGACTTCAAGCACAAATACTTTAGAGATGTTTCAGGTTACGTTTCTTCACTGGATGGGTTTTGGCCAGTGAGAAGTGCAGTGGTAGCTGGGACTCAAGAGATTAGCTCTGTTTTATTTTAGAATTCAGAATTTTTTTGAACGCTTGTATAAATACAATAATGTGGACTTCAGATCTAATATAAGTGTCATATTTTCTTTAAGCTGACTCTGTACCCTTCCTGGCATTCCTCCTCGACAGCCCTGTTCAGAATTCCAGCGGCGTTCAGGGTGGGAAGGCAGCGTGGTGATGTAGTGAGATGAGTGCCGGGGTCACATAGCCTGTCACCTGAGCACACCTCATTATATCAAAAGTGTTGAAGTGTTGTGTCCAAATCTTGGCTCCACCCTTTAGTAGCTGTGTGACCCAAGGCAAGTTGCTCAGCCTCTCTGAGCCTCAGTTTTCTTAACAGTAAAGTGGAGATAATAGTGTCTACTTCAAAATAATATTGCAAGGATAAATGAGATGATACATGTGAAAATGGCTGGAACGGTCTGAGACCTTGGGGGCACCCCTTACCTTGCCAGTTATGGGATAGAAAGTACTGGTACATGGACAGTGCAACCTTGTATTTGTCAAACTTTCTGACAAATTAGGTTCATGGGTTCCTGTTGGACTCACCCAAGGCCAGTCTTCGGAATGCATGTGTGTGTGTCCACATCTGCATGCTGTTTGGAAGAAAAAAAGATTGACTTGTGATACTTGGAGAAATGGCTAAGAGCATGAGTTCTGTAGACAGATTACATTGGTTTAACTCCTTGCTCTGCCTTGTACCTGCTGTGTGGCCTTGGGCAACTTCCCTAACCTCTCTGTGCTACAGTTTCCTTATCTGTAGAAGGGGAGAAATAACTTAGGGTTGTTGTGAAGAGTCATTGAGTTAATACGTATAAAGTACTTAGTAGCAGCTATTTTTATTTAACCTTATATTTGTGATTGAGCTGGAAATAGAGCTCTCTTTGGCTTTTAATCACCCAAATCAACAGCTATGTTCTCCATTTTTAGGATCACCAGGACATGGCAGAGGAGAAAACTGGGGCAATGAAAGTGACAGATTCCAGGGAGGCTTGTGCTCAAGGAGGTGCCAGGGCAATGATCTGTGATGGGCACAGGCAGTGGGATAGAAGCCAAGTGCCTGCAGAAGTACCACAAGAGTGGGGAGGAAGCAATGGTATAGGGCAGCATCCAGGACCCGTGGGCTGGGGTCACTCTCTGCCTCCCGCTGATGACTCAGGATTTGAGACTTGGGGTTTGGGAATATGGCAGGTTTCTAGGGTCACCCACATGGAGACGTAGTTAGGCAGAGTGGAAGAAGCTTGTAGCTCCTCCTTGATGTCTGTAGAAGTGTTTAGGTCTCTTCCTAAAGCATTGTGTTCAGGGTACTGGCTAGTGGGGAAGGGAGAGGGCTCCAGGGGGTGCATTTCCCCAGGAGCTGGAGGAATGAAGCCACTGGGGCGCTTGGTGGTGACCCGGGTTAAAGACCCCCAGGACAATTAGCAGGTGACAACTAGGGTTAAGACAAAGGAGAAGGATGATTACCTAAAGCTACCCCTGCAAAGCTCAAATCTGTGTTTATAGATTTACTGCAACTTAGACCATTAAATGTGCAGAGTTCTGGGAACTGGGGGCTCATTGTCAAGCTAAATTTATTAGAGATGATAACATGGAATGGAAACACGGAATGTGCCATGTTTCATTGCCTGGACTCAGGAACCAGACTTCTGCTACTTCCTCACTGTGTAGTTTTGGGGAAAATTACTTCTCTTCTGACTCAGTTTCCTCATTGTTATGCGCTGAATTGTGTTCCCCAAAATTCATATGTTGAAGCTCTAACCATAGTACCTCCGAATATGACTATATTTGGAGATAGGGCCTTTACATAGATGATTCAATTAAAATGAGGCCATTAGAATAAGCCCTCATCCAATCTGACTGGTGCCCTTATAACATCAGGAGATTAAGTCACAGACGCCAGGGATGTGCAGGCGCAGCGGGAAGGCCATGTGGGCAGCCACCTGTAAGCCAGACAGAGAGGCCTAGGAGGAAACCAACCCTGTCAGCACCTTGATCTTGGACTTCCAGCCTCCAGAATTGTGAGAAAATTCATTTCCGTTGTCTAAGGTACCCAGTCTGTGTTGTTTTGTCATGGCAGTCCTAGGAAGTCAATATACTTGTCTAGAAAATGAAAGTTTAAAATAGTACCAACCTTGTGGGTTTGTTGTGAAGTTTAAATGAGATATTCCATGTAAGGCACTTGTTATCTTGCCAGGGACATCGTTAACACTCAATAAACGTTAGCGTCACAGAAGGTCCATCTGCAAGTTCTGTTATATTGTGGGGGTTGGATGGGATGGGGAGAGGTTCTCCAAAATGCATAGGTGATGACTTAAGTGACACCTATCATGTACTAAGTGGTTATTATGTTTAGGGTCTTGTTTAGGATGAAATTTGACTGCAAGCAACAGAAAAATAATACAATACTTAGATGAAATGTATTTCTCTCTCCCCTGCCAACTTCTGGAGGCAAAAAATCCAAGGCAGTTATGGTGCTCTATTATGTTAGGGACTTGAGCTCTTTCTATTTTGTTTAATTGTCATGTGTGGATTTCATTCACTAAGTCTCCTCGTTGTTTAAGATGGCTGCAGGAGCTCCCACCATTGCATCCCAATTTTATACAAGACGAAGGATGAAAGGATAAAGTGCAAACCAGGGACTTCCCTGGTGGCACAGTGGTTAAGATTCCACCTGCCAATGCAGGGGACATGGGTTTGAGCCCTGGTCCGGGAAGATCCCATGTGCCGCAGAGCAACTAAGCCTGTGCGCCACAACTACTGAGCCTGCGTGCCACAACTACTGAAGCCCATGCGCCAGAACCCGTGCTCTGCAACAAAAGAAGCCACCGCAATGAGAAGCCCACGCACCGCAATGAAGAGTAGCCCCTGCTTGCCACAACTAGAGAAATCCCGCGCGCAGCAACAAAGACCCAACACAGCCAAAAATAAATAAATAAATAAATTTAAAAAGAAAGAAAGAAGTGCAAACCCTCAACTTAAAGACACTTCAAGGAAATTACCCACACCTCTTCCACTTGTGTTTCTTTGGCCAGGACTTAGTCCCATGGCCACACTTAGCTGCCATGGAGACTGGGAAATATAATCTTTATTCATTCCAGACAGCCAAGAAGCCAGCTGAAAATCCAAGATTCTATTATGGAGGATAAAAAGGAGAAGAGATATTCAGTAACAACAATTGATCTCTGTCACAGTGGAATGTGTGTGTACTTATGAAACAGCCACCATTATTATGTTACCTTTTTCGGATGAGGAAACTGAGGCTTGGTTTCTTTTTCAAGGGCCATAACAGCTAGGAAGTGGCCAGGGTTTGATCTGATCCCCAGTATTTTTCTGCTACAATCTGGCCTCTTAACAAGTAAGAGTGACTGCTTCTCACACAATCAAGGGTCCTCAAGGTGTTGACAACAAGCTCCCAAAGCCCCACTGCCATCAGATGGGAGATTATCAAGTTAGACGGCCATCACTTCTCAGACGTGAAGAATAACTTTCTATGTCTTACCACAACGATGCGTGGAAATGGGTCTTGAAGAAAAGTCTAACGTCATCTTGCCCTTCCTGAGAGATGCTCAGAGATGGGCAAGAGAAAACTGCCCGGGATCTGGGGGGCCCTCTCCCCTGAAAGTTAGACTGCTAGTGAATCTGTGATTAGAAAGAAAGGGGCATATATACATGAAGAAAAAAAAAAAAAATGACTGCTGGATCTGGTTAGCTTAAAGGTTTCCAGGGAAAAGTAAGTCTGACAGAAAAGCTGAAGGGGTAAATGTTAAATTGGAATAGGAAAAAAAAAAGCTTTCACCAAAATGTCAGGGGAAAAAGAAATGCTGGGAAGTGAGGCCATTAACAAATGAGCGCGGGGTAAAGCTGGCGACAGTTCTTCAAGGGGAGAGCTCCTGGGCTACTTTTCTTGAAGTGTTCATTTCTTTTGCTTTTTCTTCAGTTCATTTATAGGTGTCCATTACAGAACATCTACTCTCTTACAGGCAAATAGACTAACTGGAAAACATGAAAGAAATCTCACTCTGATGAATTAGGCCAAGATTGCAGCTCCAGGCAGCCCAGGAGACTCTATGGGGTGTTGGGAGTGAGAGTCTCAGAAAAAGAAAATCTTGCCAACTCCAAAGCCATCGATGAGGCCAAAAAACCAACAATGATGGATCGGACTAGGGGAGGATGGGTGGGGTGGAAGATGACTGAATCCAGACACTGTCAAGGTAGATGCACAAGAAAGAACAACCAGAATCTTGCCGGAAAGCTAAGACCTTTGTTGGACTTTTGTTTTAAGGTTTATTTTATTTTATTTTATTGAGGTATAGTTGATTTACAATGTTGTGTTAATTTCTGCTGTACGGCAAAGTTACACATATATGTATTCCTTTCATATCCTTTTCCATTATGGTTTATCACAGGATATTGAATACAGTTCCCTGTGCTATACAGTAGAACCTTGTTGTTTATCCATTCTACATATAATAGTCTGCGTCTGCTAATCCCAAACTCCCAATCCTTCCCTGCCCCATCCCCCGTTCCCCTTGGCAACCACAAGTCTGTTCTCTATGTTTGTTGAGTCCGCTTCTGTTTCGTAGATACATTCATTTGCGTTGTATTTTAGATTCCACATACAAGTGATATCATATGGTATTTGTTTTCTCTAAGGGGTTCTTTAAAAAGGCCCTGACTAGCTTATTCTTTCATTGGCTCGGAGGAAAGAAAACAATGCTAGGACTCATGGAACGATGTCCCTCGCATGCCAGGCGTCCTTCAAACGGCCACGTGTGTGGGGTGAAGTAGGCGGCCCCGATGTGGTCTGAGGGATAGAGAGCAGCCAGTACTGCACACAGATCTGTCTCTGGCCCTGCCCTAGTGTCTGATACCTTCTTGTGCTAACCCTCCTTTGGGGTGAAGTGTTGTTCCTTCAAAGCGCCTGTTGAAAGGCAACGATTCCCCAGGAGGCTAAGCCATTAGCCCTGCAGGGCATTTAGCAGGCAACTGTTTCTGAGATTAGAGGGCTACAAAGACCTGAAGTTGGGTGAGTTGACCTGATTGGAACATTAGTGAGGAGTAGGGAAAAAGGAGGGGTAGGGGAAGGGTCCTTACAGGGAGAAGCATTGGGCCCTTGAGATGGGAGGGACAGGAAGGGGGTGAGATCAGTTATAAATGGGAATATGTGGCGTTCCTGAAGGTTTCCTATTTCTCCCCACAAGTTCTACCAGGGTTAGACCTGTTCTCATCTAAGGGCTCTTATTCTTCCTCAAGCCCGTTTATGAATTCACCTTGGGGTAGTCCCTGGAGAAGAGATGCCTCGCTTTCTTTTAATTAATAAAACAATAAAATAACAGCGCAATCATTAAGCATTGGTTCTTAATTTGGGAGGGACGTGATCATTCAACTCCTCTGAGAATCTAATGAAAGTTATGCTTCCACTTCTCAAAAAATGCATTTTATGCAGAGCCACACAAAATATTACATATTTTCACTTGATTTATGGACACTGTGGGCGCCCATCTCTGGATCCCATAAGAAGTATAGTCCCCTGGTTAAAATGCTCTGATTTATTTTTTAATAGCTCTAACAGAGATTTCATTTTTGCACATTTCTTCTAAATCTTCTTCCATAGGCATGCATAATTGTTAGCATGCAATCATAATCTACATACAATTTATGTGTTCCACTTTATAAAATCTAACATTATCTTGTAAACAATTTTCTGTGTTGTTATATAGTCTTCATAATTATAAATTTGAATGAATGCATAATATTATATTGAATTGTGCAGCATACTTTTCTTAACTGTTCCTCAATGATTAGGTGTTTAAATGGCTTCTAATTTTGTAGTATAGATAACGCTGCTTTGAATATCTTTATACATTTATCTTGCTTCTGTTGAATGTTTCCTTAAGACACATTCCTAGGAGTGGCTTTACCGAATCAAAGATTAAGAGCATTTATACAGCTCTTGAAATATGATGTCACATTGGTTTCCAAAGCGGTTATAATTTTTGCTACTGCCAACAACATAGAAGTGTCCCAGTTTCACTACACCTTTTCCTATAATGGATATGGTTGGGAAATTTTTTATTCTAATTTAATGTTTGTCATACCATCAAGGGGACAGCCTGATGTTAGGTTGCCGAGGGGTGAAGTGGAGAATGAGAAGAATGGGTTGAGAGAGTGGGAAAAATCTGAGTCTATAATGGGAATGGGTAAAACTTCTCTATTTTTAAAAAGAGCTGGATCCAGGCAGGAGATGTGCCTTAAGGAGAACATCTACTCACTTAGGAAACAGTGTATCCCCATCGCCTGCCTGTTCAATCCCTTCTCAAGCCTTCATTGTAAATTCCACCAGTCAGAATGGAAACTGGGAGCTGAGGTTCGGGCAGGACCAGCAGAATTACCCTGGATCGCTTTATAAGGCTACTATGATACAGTCCATGTTAATGGTCTATCCTCATGGGTATGCTGTTCTCAAAAAATTGTCTTGTGCTCGATAGCAATGTTGTCCAATAGAAACATGCAAGCCACTGGTGGACTTTTCAATTTTCTAGTAGCCACATTAAAAAAAACCAAACAGGTGAAATTAACTTGAATAATGTATTTTCTTTAACCCATCATAACCAAAATACTATCATTTCAACATGTAGTCGATGCAATGATTAAGTGGATATTTCACGTTCCTTTTTTTCATACTAAATCTTTGAAATCTGATGCATATCTTATACTTACAGCACATCCCAGTTCCAACCAGCCACGTGTCCAGTCCTCACCACTGCACGTGAAACTGGCCTGAGTGCGGCTCTTAGTCTCAGCCCATCGTGGGTATGTGGGCTGCACCTTTTAATGTTCTGAGCTACTGGGAAATCAGAACCATGCTCTTAATGAGGAAAGAGCACTTCATGAAGAGTATAAAATATCCTGGATCAGAAAGCTCACAGTGGTTGTAGGGGAGACCCCAGGAAACACAGGCCATGGGCTGTGATACTGCAAGATATATAGACTCAGGTCCCACTTCAGACACTGAAACAGGATCTTTGGGGGGAGTCTGGAAGTCTGTACTTCTAAAGCAGATTTTTAACTACAGATTTTAACACGATAATACATGGTGCCTGTTATTAATAGGAGGAAATAGAGTCCTAGAGAGAGTGAGTGACTCACACGTATTCTCACAGTCGAGGGTCAGCCAGCCCTTGAACCTCAATCCAAACCACCAGGCTCCTTTCCACGCCACCAGCCCACACACACCCCGCCCACTCTTCTGCCAGCACAGATCCTGCCAACAAAATACCTGCTGGCGTGTGACAGGCATCAGTGGTTTTCAGAACAGTCAAAATAACTTTCTGGGAAGGTAAAATATGTTTGCCCAATTAACCCAAATAAGAGGAGGAAGAATGAATTTCTTCCTCTAATCTGGCTTTGTCTCCGGTTGAAATTGCTCTCTTGTCAAACAGTAATAAACGAATCACGTCATAAGATTAGTGGGCCAAAAATGACACTCATGGCCTGTCTCAAACAAAATCTATAGCCCTAGCCCCTCTTCTTGTTTTCACTGTAGAAATACGCAGTTGTATACTTAGATCATAAGGTTTGAAATAAATGCCCCAGAGAAGTTTCAGTAACAGAGATGACCTAGCCAAATTGCCTCTTTGGCTAGGGCCATGTGGGAAAATGCTCTTCAGACCCAAGTGTGATAATAAAACAAGAATGGCCAGAACAGCAGGTCTGTAAACATCCTGATGACAATGGGGAACAAACAGCTGGGCTGAGACCAAATCAGTTCAGGCAAATGTGCTCATGCTTTTGATCCAAGTGCAAGATGAACGGATACAGGGGAGGCGGCAGCTGCAACACAGCTGGACTCGGGATACATGTGATAGCGTGACTCGCAAATCATGCTTGAAAAATTCATTCTACTGAGCTTGGACATGAACATGGCCACATGGGCCCCCAATCAGCTTATACACTGCAGCCAAGAGGGAGACAGAAATGCAACTAGGCTGATGAGAAGCATTAGCCCTCACTTTGGGTTGGACATGGCTGTCTTTCAGGGAAGGAACTGCCCAGGAAATGTACTATATTTGGAAATGACCCTAAATTTAGAGTAATTTGAATGATGGACTGGCTTGAGTGGAGAGAGAGTTTGACCGAGAGATGCTTAAATGCATTCCCGAAGCATGTAAGGCATTTATGGGGGTCTCTATCCCAGGGTCTGAAGTGAAAGGTGATTCTGAGCCCTTCTATTGGTCCAGCACTTGGGGTTTGCAAAGAGCCTCACATTAACTTTCATTTCACAAATGAGGAAATGAGGCTCAGGGAGATTAAGTAAATACTGGATGTTGTGTTGTGGGGAGTGGTATGCGCACTGTTATATATTCACCCCATGAATATACACACTGTGTTATACACACGGTTGACCCTTGAACAACACAGGTTTGAACTATACAAGTCCGCTTGTATGTGTTTTCTTTCAATAAATATATTGGAAATATTTTTGGAGATGTGTGAGAATTAGAACAAACTCACAGATGAAATGCATAGCCCAGAAGTATCAAAAAACTTTAAGAAAAAATTATGTCATGAATGCATAAAATATATGTAGATATTAATCTATCCTTATGTAGGCATAAGGTGAGTGATATTTAATATAAAATGAATGACATTTTAGTTTCCCTACTGTTTTATAACTTTGCTTTCAAAGAATTACATTATCCTACATATGCCTCTCTCTCTAGTAACTGAAGAAATTGCATATCAGCCTATCATCACAGGTAAGTAGTTTTTTAAAAAAAAATGTAACAATGTTTTCAATACTATATTATGAATATGACTGTGATGCTGTATGCCATAAAAATTTTATAGTGATTCATTCATTAGTATATAGGTTAGGCTACCAGGAAGCAACCACATCGATTACACTAGGCTACCATAAAGCAATCACATCGCTGCCTCTTCGTTATCAGTGCATGAACGTTATACCTGTAAATATATATGAATTTCTTTTTCATATTATCTTTTCATTTTGATAAGTAGTGTTAATAATACATACGGCATCTACAGTGTTTTGTATCATATAGGACAATATTGATGTAGGTACTGACAGTCAGACGATTCATCTTGTAAACGGTATCAAAAAGACAGTACAGCACTGAAAATGTATTTTCTCTTCCTTATGATTCTCTTTATAATGTTTTGCTTTCTCTAGCTTACTTAAAGAATAGGGTATACAATACGTATAACATACAAAATATATGTTAATCGACTGTCTATGTTTTTGGGTAAGGCTTCCTGTCAACTGAAGGCTATTAGTAGTTAAGTTTGAGGGGAGTCAAGAGCTGTACACAGACTTTTCAACTGCTTGGGGGGGTTGGTGCCCCTAACCTCTACATTGTTCAAGGGTCAACTCTATTTATGCCTCCTACAGTATAGGACTATGTGCATACATTCTTATATATAGTAGTATAGCATTCATTCAACAAATATTTATCGAACAATTACTAGGTCCTAAGACCTGTGTAGCTGCTGTCTCAACAAGGGTAAGGGATACAGGTATGGCCGCAGCTCTCAGGGAACTTGCGATCCAACCTGGAAGAAACCATTACATAAATAATCGCAACCTAAATATATAATTAGAGTCTGGAGTAAATGCTCCAAATGAAAAGCACAGCGGTCCTGAGAATGTATCAGTATAAGAAGAGGGGTCTGGCCCCGCCTGAGGGAGGGGCCTTTGAGCTGAGATGTCAGGATGAGCATACGGCATCTACATCTACATACGGCATCTACAGTGTTTTGTACCATATACAAACTGTTAACTACAGTCTCTACGCTGTGTCTGCTGAGGATGTGGAAATAAAAACCACCACTCTGGGGTTTCACCATGGATGAGGCAGGAGATTCTCTGCAAAGTTCCAGTTTCACAAAGCAAAATCATAATTCTTAGCCCAAATCAAAAGGTAGGGCTTCATGGAAAACGGGGTTAAAGCACAATCAATTTACTAAACACTAAGAATGGGACGTACTATAAAAATGGAAATCTGCGTGCAGACGAGGCCTCCAACTTGTTTGCTGCCCTTAAAAGTTGCAAAAAGATACAAGCAAGAAGCACAACGCTTAGTTCTGGCGCCCAGAGCTCTCCTAGTTTTGATGTGGCCTGTTCTCTCTTCTCTCCTTCCCTTCGTTTCTCTACTTGTCTCCTCTTCCCTCTACCTCCTTGTTCACTTTGATAGATTCATGTCAGCTAGTCTATTCATCTTGACTATAAATAGCCATTTTTTCATATTAAATGCTTATCAGGCGTTTCTAGGTTCCAAAATTTTAAAATGTGTATACAACATGGCAAAATTTTTATTTTATCACAAAAGCAAGTTTTATTTATATTTACACATGCACACACACACACACACACACACACAGTAAATTAAAAGGGTTGCCTAGGTAGAGGCTAGAATCCAATAGTTTCTTAGTGTTCAACGCTTCAGGCCACACAAATTCTAGTTAGCTCAGCCTGTTTCTAGATGGCTATCTAATTAACCTTGAGGGTCTTTTTAAGCAAATAGTAAAATCAACATACTATCACAGCTATTTTCTCAAAAATAACAAGTTTGAATTCTCGTTGTAGTCGTTCCTCAATTAAGGAGAGACTTCCTGCCCCTGGTTGCTCAAATTCAGCAGTTTCCAGAAGACAAGGATGCCAAAAATTTGGCAGAGGCAGAAGGAAACAAACCAAACAAAACAGCCAGTGGAACCCAAGTGAAGTTTCAACACAGTGGTTGCCTTGGAACCCATTTAGAGGTTAACTTGCTCTTATTTCCCCAGCATTTCCTTGCTTAAGGACACTTGTACTCCAATTCCAGCAAACTCCAATAAAATCGAGATAAGATGCCCTGGAGGGTTGAAGGCAGGCCTGTGGGTATGAGCAGGGTCACATCACATCATGGGAACTAATGAGATGGGATTTTACAGAGTTTGAGTGTTGGCTGTTTTTCACTTGCCAACAGTGGGATGTTTGTTCTAGTTGTTAAATAATTAAATAGGCAGTTTGTATTCATTTAACATACAGATTCTAGCCAATTCCTGCTGACAGCTACCAAAATAACCCCACATTTCCTAGCTCCGAATTGCTCAGAAAACTGTTTCCTGACTGCAGAGGTACCACCGCAGAGCGAAACTCTCCTCCGAGTCTCCAAACACCCTTTTTCATCACTTCAAACAATAAATCAATTCACAGCCTGTGATCCAACAACAATAGCCCAGGTTTATTGGATGAGGATCCTTCTCTGAGGCTCTTCCCACTACCTGCGCTGAGCTGTCATGAAACTATGCTTGGCTGGGGACAGAAGAAAAAGTCGCCAAGGTTTCCTCATTTGTGCGTGTCCAGTAAAGAAAGTGAATTTTTTTTTTTTTTTCACAGAGAACAGTAACAATTTTATTCATTATTCTACATTTTAACAACATCTATGACAAGAAAGTGAATTTTGACTTGATGATTTAAAAAAGGAAAAAACTTGAAGCAGAAAGTAGGGGGTTTGGGAGAAGCAGACCAATTGGAGAGTCAGGAAAGGAAAATATTTAAATGCCACATTGGGTAGTCTGGGGAGCTTTGGAACAATCTATGGTAAAGTAAGGGCTGGTCCCCTGAGTGGGTAACGGTAGAGGGAGAAAACTGAGCCGCCAAAGACAGCGTCCTCTTCATTGGTGGAGGATGAGCTAAGAAACATACTGGGAATATTTATATATTATTAAGGCTTTTACCCTATCACATGTGCAGAAAATGTTATCAGAGGAGATACAGACCAGACCCCTCTTGAGGTTTCCTGGAGCTCATACATAGCGTTTGGGGTATTTAGGCAGTATGAATTAAAGAGAGGTCTTTAGTAGGAGAAGGATGCTATTTGCCTTGTCCTATTTGGCTACCCATCAGCCAGCCAGCAGAATGGCAATGTGTGGTACCACCACACTGTATCATCTTCCTCCTGGTGCCCTCACTAAAGTGGGCATCAAAGGACCACCCTGGGGGAAGAAGCAACCAAAGGTATGAAGCAGGAAGGAAGAGCCAGCGGGAAGAAAGATTCTTTTCCTTCTCAGTCACCGCCTCCCTGACTCTGGAATGGTCTCTCCACTGTGCAATTTGCCTTTGAGTGATTCTCTCAACTGGCGGACACTATGAAGGCCTCTGTGTGGTCAATATTAAAACTAAGCATTGATGAGTCAAAATGGCTCCACTTTGGAACTGTTCAATTTCAGCAGCACCGCAGAGATTGGAACTCGGGTAAAGAAAACCGTTCACACAAGTAAGAAGGAAGCAGCCTGTTAGGGTGGCATCCACATTTCATCTGGACTGTCTGAAGCAGGAGGTCTCTCTCCCTATTATCTGTGCATTTTCAACCATCTGAACTCAGTTTCCTCATCTGTGAAGTGGGTCTGCCCCACTTGTCCTTGTCACTGCATTGTTTTGGGGGTAGAAATGGAAGAGCTCTGCCCTCTGTTATTCATCGTTAGTCCTGTCCTGTTAATCAAGCTTGAGGCAACACAGAGTTCATTCTACCTCTTCCAGAGATGCAGAACTATGGATGCAAGCTCAGAAGTCGATTTTTTTTTAAGTTGTCACTCTGCCCCTCACTTTTCATTTGTATTATAAAAAGAAGAAAGTTTTATTATTTATTTATTTATTTATTTATGGCTGTGTTGGGTCTTCGTTTCTGTGCGAGGGCTTTCTCTAGTTGCGGCAAGTGGGGGCCACTCTTCATCGCGGTGCGCGGGCCTCATTATCGCGGCCTCTCTTGTTGCGGAGCATAGGCTCCAGATGCGCAGGCTCAGTAATTGTGGCTCACGGGCCTAGTTGCTCCATGGCATGTGGGATCTTCCCAGACCAGGGCTCGAACCCGTGTCCCCTGCATTGGCAGGCAGATTCTCAACCACTGCGCCACCAGGGAAGCCCGGGAAGAAAGTTTTTAGTAAGATCTCCAAGGTTTCTTCCAACCTTAAAAAAAAAAAGATGCCAGCAGTCCATTAAAAAATGTCAGTCATGGAGTCGTGACCTCCTTTGGAATGAGAGGCAATGTCTAAGTAAACTTCAGCCTAATTTCTATAACTCAGCCACAGAAACAGGTATTCTGGGCTTGGATGTCTCAGGAGCTGGGGAAGAGATTTTGGCATATTTCTGAAGCATAATCAAATGGGTGTGGATAACAGAGAAGTGTGTCATCCTTGCTCATTATTTGGGGCCATATTCCTAGGAGGCTAATTCAACTATTCAACAGCCAAGAAACATTTTTGATCACAGTCTCAAGTCTCCCATGAGAAACCTGCTCCTGACATATCACTTAAGGTGCTGTAATCCTTTCAATTCCCTGGATCATGAATCAAGTGACTGCTGTCGGAAGCAGTCAAGTTGCTGATTGTAGATTTTCTGTAAGGGTCCCTCATCTCTCTCTGCACCTGACTTCTTCTCTTCTCCCCTTCTTGCCCCAGCCCCTGGGACCCTTTACAATCTTTATCATCCCTTTTCTCCCCTACTCCTTTCTCTCTGCTCCATTTTTTTCCTTCCTCAGCACCTCTGATGGCAGATACTATTTTCCATATTTCTAAGTTTCCACTGGGATTGACATAGCCAGCTTCACTCACACTGCCCTCCACCCTTTCTTCCTTGTCCCATTTCAATTCCTTCCCATGGAGGACAAGGGGAACTGTGTCCAAACTGGGACTGAATATAATCCACAAGGAACCTAATGATCCAAGCCCCATGCCCACAGTGCACTATATTCCAGTACAATATTCAGCAGATCACAGGACCAAAGATCAAGCCCTTATTAGGATGGAAGATTGTGGCTCCCTGTGGAGAATTAGCATCTGTCAATTGAATCCCTTGACATCCATAATACAGAACTGGATAATGGGCAAAGAAAAAAAGAAGATCACAAGTTGGAGGTTATGAGAAAGAAGGCAGAGAAAGAAACCAAGTTAATCTAAATACTGAGGGAGAGACGAAAAGCTAAATGAGATGGAGAAGCGTTTTGTGGGAAGAGGGGCTGTTAGTGACTGGGAATGCAAAGTAATATGTGGTGCAAGAGACTCAGGGGAGAAAAAAGGGGAGATGAGTAGTGTCGCTCAGTTATAAGTTGGATCCTCATAACCTCTTTTTAAAGAGAGGCAATTTAGAGCCTGGTTTCCTTCTTGATTACTTTTGGCTGTTTGATCCATAAATCCTTGAATAAAAGTCTCTCTATAAACTGAGCCACGTGGGTCAAGGAGGCATACAGATTACACACAGAAGTTCAGGCAAGTATAGGGACTTCTGAGTTGTCTTTGGATTAAGGTCAGACCACTGAAGTTTAGAAACAATGATATTTGCAGGAATTTCCCCTACAGTACTCTCTCATCAGACAGATTTTTCAAAGGGCAGTCATTTCAGCAGAATTGGAAAGAGATAAATGGCAGCCCCATGTATTTGATATTTGATACATTCTTCCTCCACTGAGAATCTAATGCTTTAGTTCCAGACTTACCTGA
Organism: Eschrichtius robustus; assembly: GCF_028021215.1. Taxonomy (NCBI): domain Eukaryota; kingdom Metazoa; phylum Chordata; class Mammalia; order Artiodactyla; family Eschrichtiidae; genus Eschrichtius; species Eschrichtius robustus. The sequence continues at coordinate 77,637,040 of NC_090827.1, forward strand.
AGCCATCAGGAGACTCTCAAAGACGTAAAACTCCTGTTCTATGCTGAAAGGAAGTAGGTTTTAGAGTTAGAAGAATTGTCTCTCTCTGTAGTTCAAATGGCATTCAGAAATCCAATTAATGTTTGGTTTTTAAAGCAGAATCTGTAATTGTGTTCAATATTGCCAGCTGTTCAGTCTGATAATAAAATGGGCTACTCTAAAGATGGCTTATAGTCATTAGGGAAAGTCTCGCTCTGTAAGATAAACTTTCTCTTTGGAATAATAATATTTTATGTTTTTATAATGTCTTTCATCCAAGAATTTCAAAGCATTTTAAAATAGTTTGGGGTGATGGGAAATGTAATGCTTCATAAGTTAAGCTACATATGTCAATACTTTGCCTGGGGACAGAAATTAATTATTCCATGGAAGTAATGTTGGTACCTAATTTTATTCCATTTACACTTTAAAAGCATCATTATTATTAATTATGATAGCTATTATTTATTGCAAGCAGAATGCTTATTCAATTAGGCATTGTGTTGTTTTACATGTAGTATCTCATTTAATCTTCATATGGATCTAATGTCATTCTAATATGATTCTTTGAGAAAAGTACTACTTTTATCCTTCTTTCACAGATCGTGTAAATTAGGTTCAGAGAGGTTAAGTAACTTGTTCATTGTCATAAAGCTAGTAAAAATGATAGTGTCCTTTATTGAGTGAGGATCAGTTAGTAAAAGTTCTGGTGGTCAGTTTCCTTTCCAAATGTCATTTGCATGGCATTTTATGATCATGAAGAGATGGTTTTCTTAATCCTGGAACAGTGTGGTTGCAATCTTTGCTGATCCTTGAATGTGTCAGTGGTTTCGTTGTCCCTCGACACCTAGTAAGTAGAGAAAACTCAAGGGTGATTTCAAAAATGTAGCAAATGACACCCCTTCTCAACTGTCAGCCAGGTCTCTAGAATTACAATAATAGCACACACCATACCCAAAAATTCCAGGATTTAAGGATATAGGGCCATCAACTTTCCCCTGGATTGCTGTAAAGTCCTCCCCCAATTGGTCTCCCTGCTTCTACACTTGTCCTCTACAGTCTAATTTTGATTGAGCATTTAGAATGATCACCTTAATGTGAAAAACCAAGTCAACTTCCCTGCTTCAAATCCCCCAATGGTTTCTCATCACATTTAGAATAAAACCCATGGCTAAATGCTCTCTGTGATCCAGCAAAACCTACCAATAATCTGATCTCATCTTGACATCCCTCTCTTCCTGGCTCACTCCATTCCAAGCCGACTCACTCAGCCTTTTTCAGATCTGCAAACACACCAAGTTTGTCCTGCCTAAGGGTCTTTACACATGCTGCTACCTCCTGCTGAAATCCCTTACCCCTCTTCTTCTTCCAATTCCTTCCCCCTGTTTCTCAGGTCTCAAATGTTATAGTTGGTCTTCAGTGATACACACATCTCTCCCCACCATCATACACACATCTCTTCCCACCATCATACACACAGACACACACCACATCTAAATTACATCCTTGCTACAATTTCTCCTAATACCCTGTGTTTTCCCTTCAGACCTCTTATTCATATTGATCATTTTCTATTTTTTTGAGTACTTCTTTGTCTAATGAGCATCTCCCCAACTGGACTGTAATCTCCACGAGGGAAAATTCCTTATGCCTTTGATCACCATTGTATTCTCAGTGCCTGAGACCTTGTCTGAACATGTTAGGTACCGATGAAATATTTGATTAGTTGAGTGACTCTTAAGCCTGATTCCTTCTCAACCACCTAATTGTTATGTGACCTTTGGAAATATATTCAACCTCTTCTCTAAGTCTCAATCTTTTCATCTGTGAATGGACTTCATAATAACCATGTTACAGGATCTGTAGGGAGAAGATATATGATAATGTATACAAAATGCTTCATAGATCATTAAACCGTATTATAAAATTTCAGACATTAGATCCAGCATCATCTCTTTGAAGCAAAGGGCATTCCCTCCAGTCTACCAAGCTAAACTTGCAGAAGAAGCAAATGTGGACAACACGTGGGCAATTTTTACAAGACTTGTAACTGGGCTCCAGGGCACTCAGAGGTTCAGTAAGGAGAGAAATTGACCCAGCTCATGCCCCAAGGAATAAACTGGTCCCTTGACTGAACCTACAGACACATGTTGCTGACTCAGGCTTCATAAACTCAACCACCTCCTGTCTGACCTTTTGTTCTCTTTCCTAACTGACTTCTCCTCCAAAGCACAAAGCCAAAGGGAAACCCACAGGGGCATGTGTATCGACAGAGCAAATGCCCTTGGAGGATCAGAGTGGCTGGTGATTACTTTAAGGGACCAAAAAATGGAAAAGTTCTGCAGGTACATGACACATATGGTTCTCATCTGCCCTTAAGGTAGACATCGCTCTCTTAGATGCTTAGCGAAGGAAGGGCTGTGTCCAATGTAACCTAAAACTTTTCTCAGGGGTTTTGATGAAAGTCTTCTTCCTTTTTGTTGATCTAGATTTGAAAAAGCAGTAGTATTTGTAACTATGTTAGGGAAAAGGTCAGAATGGCTAGAGGTCATCTTCTGTGGGAAGGATCAGAGTAGGTAGAAGTCACCTGTGGAGACCAAGGTATAGGATATATGTTTTCCTTTGACTTCCTTCTTCTCAGCAGTGAGCAGACTGGTGACCTGGGCATCAGCATCCTTGGAACCTTCGAGAAGTTCTCTAATACCTTCCAGTATTTTGAGACGAACAGAGTGCCTCAGAACAGGCTAGATCCAGAGATCTCCATTCCCCATGGTTTGGCTTCTGAAACAGGTGAGAAAGTAATCCACAGTACAAGTGGTATTCCAAATAGTTATTTGGGGTTCTTTTCTGGTATTGAAGGGGGGAAAGCTTGTGAAGAGCCCCAGGGTCTGCTGGGCACTGGGAATCCACCCTTTCTTTTCTACCACCTTGAAACCTCATTCCAGGACCGCTCCTGACCCAGGTCCCCATCGTCTCTTGCCTGGGCCACTGCAACGGACTCCTAAGTGGGCTCCCTGCCTCTGGTCTGGCCTCTGCTCCACGCCACCGCTATCCATTCTCCACACTTCACACAGAGCAACCTTTCTGAAACTTACCCAATCACGCGGCTCTCCTGCTTCAACCACCTCTACTGTTCCCCATTGCTCTTGAGATAAAATCCACGCCATCACATGGCCTAAGAGGCCTGGCTACCTCGCCAGCATTATCTCTTGTTAATTCTTCCCTCCAATCACCCCCCACCTCTGCCTGCCTCTATTCCCAGCCATGATTCCCTGCCTGCAGGTCCAAAACTGGCCGGGCTCTCTTTCAAGAGTCTGGGGCTTCACAGATGCTACCGTCCATGAATTATAAAGTCCATCTTCTCACTGCTGTTTATTCCATATGTTTTCTCTGAGCCCCTACGCTGCGCCTAACACTGTGCTTGCTAATGAATAAGGCAAAATTCCTGCCTTGAGGAGATTGCAGGCCAGCAGGGCAGACAGGTGGGTAAACAAAGAATAGTTCAAATGTGATAGAGGGAAATAGGTACAAAATGACAGGAACCCAGAGGAAGGGGCCACTGAGGTGGTCAAGGAAAAGTCAAGGAACACTTCACAAGGAAACTATAAGAAGAATACAAATAATAATAACATGCATTTATTGAACATTTCTTTAGCTCTGTGCTAAGCGCTTTAGGAACATTATCAAATTTGTAAAACAATCCAATGAGAAGGGCGCTATTAGGAGGCAGGGGAGCATAAATGTTTAAGCACATGAGCCAGACCTTGGTTCAAACGGTCTCTTTCACGTATCAGGTTTACGGCCTTTGGCGAGTTATTTAATGCCCGAAGCATTCCATCGTCTTTAAGATGAAGATGATCATTTTAAAATAAATCAGTGTTGCTTGTGTGTATTAAGAGAGAAGAATACATGTAAATAGCATGGTGCCTGGCACTAAGCGAGGGTCCATTAAAGGTTGGCTACTACTAATATTCTTCTTCTTGGTTTCCAGAGAGTTTAAGTAATTTCCCAAGGTCACACAGCTAGTAAACACCGGAGCCAGGGTAAAAACCTGGAATCGTCAGACTCCAGAGTCCAGGCTCTCATCCAGGATGTTTCTCGTGAGCCTGAACAATGAGTAGAACTTTGGGATGAGTATTGGAAAGTATTTCTCAAACTAGGAGTCATGAAGAAAAAAGAAAAGGTGGTGTTGACAAGGCACCAGCTTGGGAACAAATACTTGGAACTGAAATCTGCAAAACGGTGTGTCCTGCCTAGAGAAGAATGTGCTGAGGCTGATTCAGCTCAGGTGAGCCGTGCACACCTGCTGGGCAAGCAGTCTGCAGTTTACACTGGGCCCAAGGCCAGCTGTGCGGGGCTTGGGCGGCCTCCAGGAATGCAGGACCAACTCTCTCTCTCCCTCCCTCCCTCCCTCCCTCCCTTTACCCAGGCTGCTGCTGCTAGGATCTACCTTAGTTCAAAACAGCTCCCTCCTTAAATACCAGGCTGGGCCTTTCCCTGCTACCCTGGCTGTAATAAAATCTGGACGGATGCACCAGTGAACCAGCAGAGACAGGCATCCATTCCGCAAACTTTAATTGCTCCAAAGGAGCGGTTATGGTGTGTCTGTGTGAAAGACCCTAATTATCTGTTAACCCAATAAAACAAATTTCAGAGGGCCCACAGAGACCTATTACCCAAATGTGTAGTCTGTGATTACAAATCATCCATTGGGCAATCAATAGACATTTTAAGCCATTGTTTGAAAGTTATGCCCTTCCGTGGGAGAGGGTTTTCCTGAGGACTTTTATATTTGTTTTTAAACTGAAATATACATAAAAATTGATCATGGGTATAAGTTACCCATTTTTATGGAACTCGCACATCACGATGGAATATCTGAGCCCTGATGAGTTTATTGAAATAGATTATGACGTTGAGAACAGTCCCTGAATCATACCAAAAGCAATGGATTTGGGGCCTTGAAAGTTGAAATTGAGTCTGCACTAATAAAATGCTGGTCGTAATCCAAGAACTAGCCGCTTTCAGTGTGTCCCAGCCATGAAGCCAGAGCATGCAGTCCAGGCAAAATGATCCTGGCTCTTGGGCTGAGTAATACCCCTGTGAGGTGCTTTCATTCACATCTTCATTCATTAGGCCCACTGTATTGTGTATTGTGGTCCCACCCCATGCCAGCCCCTACACTAGGCGAGGAGGATTAGATGGACGAGGTCCTGCTCCCATGGAGCTTATATTTGGAAGTCAGAAAGAAATAAGTAAATGGGTAAGATAATTTCAGAGAATGGTGGTGGCTATTAAGAAACTAAAAAGGTGATGGGACAGAGACTACCCAGTAGGAGGCTGGAGAGGGCCTAATTTAGATAGAACAGAAGGCCTCTTTGAGAATGTGATTTTTTTAGCTGAAGACTAAGTGATGAGAAGGATCCAGTAACATAAAGATCAGCTGCGAGCTTGCCATGTGCGAGAAACAGAGGCCACTGTGGCTGGAGCATAGTGAGGAAAGCGGTACCAGACAGTAGTGGAGGGGCAGCAGGGACTAGCTCATCTGGGGACTTGTCATGGTAGGGAGTTTGTATTTCGTTTTTAGTGCAGTGGGAAACTGTAGGAGTGTTCAAGTAAAGGGATGACACGAAAATATACATTTAAAAAGAACATTCTGGCTGCTGAGTGGATAATGGATTCTAGGAGAGCAAGAGTAGACAGGGAGACGGCTAAGAGACGATTGCAATCATCCAGATAAGAAAAAAAGCATAGGCTTAGATTACAGTGAGAACAGGGGAGATGGTGAGAAGTGGCTGGATTTGGAATTTATTTTGGCATCAGAGCCAACAAGACTTATTTTATATGGAAAATGAGGAAGCTGACAAATGGAGGCTAACTCCTGAGATTTTGAGGTGAGCAGTTGGGTGGGTGACGGAGGGAGTCACTGAAATAGGGGAAGATAGAGGAGGAGGAAGTTTCGGGGATGCAGCTTCAGGAATCAACAGTTCTGCTTTGGAAATGCGTTGTAGTGCCGGTTGGACTTCTAAATGAACACGGCAAGTTGCACTAAAGGACTTAGAGCCCAGACGAGAGGTCAAGGCTGGAGCTTTAGCATATTGAAAATTATCCCCATTTTAAGAAAACTGAGACTTAGGAAGGTTAAGGGATTTACCTAAGGCCATGTGGCTCATAAGTGTAACCTGTAAAGGCCCCCAGAATGGGGTCTCCTTCTGCCCCATCAGCCACATCCATGACTCCCTGGCCTTTGCTGTCAAACCTCTGGCCACGCGGACTTTCACTCCATTTCTCAGAGGTATACAGCTCTTTCCTGCCTTATACACAATCTATCTTCTGCCTGGATACTCTTCTAGTTTTCCATCTATATCTACCACGATGTCACTTCTCAGGAAAGCTTTTTCTGACCCCCTGAGATAGATCATGTATTCCTAAAACATACATGCATGGTTCCTTTTATGTGTTACATGTCATAATCAAATTTGAATATGTATAATTATTTGGTTAATTTCTGCTCATGTACTACACAGTACAGGCTTCATGAATGGTCTCTTACTACTGTATACCCAGAAACCTGGGTAATCAAGAAATATAAGTTGAAATTGATCATTGATAAATAATGGTAATCAATAAATATGTGTGAAAGAATGAATAATTTAAAAAATTAATTGATGACTAGACAGATGGATGATTTTATTATCTGGATAATGTTGGGGGAGTTATTTAGCTTATCTTCATCTTCTACCAGATGTATAAAATTAAAATGAAAAACGACAAGGAGCTACTGTATAGCACAGGGAACTATACTCAGTATCTGGTAATAACCTATAATGGAAAAGAATCTGAAAAAGAATACATATATATATATGTATATATATATGTATATATATACATATACATATGTATATGTATATATATACATATACATATACATGTATATATATATATATAACTGAATCGCTTTGCTGTACACCTGAAACGAGAACAACATGGTAAAAAAAAAAAATTAAGATGAAAACATCTTCTTTAACCTTTTGGGGATATTAAAAGGCTAAAGATAAAGTGCTTTGCTAGTTTAAAAATAAGACCTATACAAATACAGGGTATTTTTAAATCCAGAGGAAATACCAAGACATCCATTACTTAATAGCCACTCTACTTTACCAAACCTTTTCTTAGAGTTGCAAACAAATCCATTTCAACAGATCCCCATTCCCCTTGCCTCTACTCCTTTGTTCATTCACTTTTAGGAAGGAGAAATACTTTTAGAAAATGTACCAACTAAGAGCGGCCAGGAACGTCCCAAGTAATCCTCTAATAACTGCAGAATTAACCTCCAGCCAGAGGTTAGAAAAGCTGACTGCATTTTTCTCTCCTGTTACTTTTTTCATTGATGTCCAAACGACCTGGGACCCAATAAAGTTTTCATAGGGCATCTGTGGGCCATGAGAAATAAAGTGCCATTTATTTAATAAATGAAATGGATAGAAATAAAGAGCCAGTTGGAACCAGTCCAGCTACCCTGCTGGAAAGACCATGTGCAGCGGGAGAGGTCCTGAGACTACGTGGAGACTGAGAGAACGGCCCAGCCATCCCAGCGTCTCATCAGAACCCAGTCTTCCTGCCGTGCCTACCAAGTTACCAGAAATGTGAGAGAACAAAGTCTGGAGATTTCAGTCATCAACACCCCAGGGCTACAGGCACAACGGACACTATATGTGAAGCAGAAAGACTGCCAAGTCAGCCCCCAGAATCATGAGAAATTAAAAATTATTGTTGCTTTTACCCTCCAATTTGTGTAGTGATTTGTTAAGCATCAATAAATAGAAATAGAAATTGCTACTGGCAATGGGATGCTTCATAACAAAAGCCTAAAATATGTGGCTTTGAAACCAAATGGCAGGTAGGTACCAGAAGAGCCTTGAGAATACTTTTAGAACAGGCTGGATGGACACTAAGAACAATTTTTACTGGAGCCTAGAGAAAAGGTGACCTGCGTTAAGCAGTTGCAGAAAGTTTGGCAAAACTCTCACCCCCTGTCACAGGGAAGACAGAAAGGGTATGTAATTAGTTAGTAGTTGGTCAAGGAAATTTCCAGGCAGAATGTTAAAAAAGTGTCAACTTGTTTCATCAAGCTGCCAATGGTAACATAAGAAGAGAGGGTTTAAAGAAGGAACTGTGCAGTTTTCAAGCAGAATTTAGCGGAAATACAGAGATCCCAAAATACTTTTTCCAATCTGAAAAAGGTTCTGAGAAATTAAGAAATGTTCTCAAGGAAAGATCAAATCCAAGGCACTGCCTCAGATCAAATGCGGGGTAAGACTTTTTTGTTAAGACTCTGAGGAAGATATAAGGTAGTCCCTCACAGATCCTCCCAGCTGGGGAAAAAGGGACTTCTATTCTTCAAGCACTGGGAAACAAAGGCAGGTTTCTGAGTGTGTAAATGATGAGAAGAAAGAGATGCTTCATGGCAATTCCTCTGGCAGTGGAATGTAGGTTGGAAAATCTTGAGAAATGAGGAGACCAAATAAGAAATAACCACCTTGGTGCTGGAGATTCCTTCTCAAAAACAGTTGCAGTCTGTTTATAACTCTAAAAGAATACAGAAGATTCAGCACCTATTGTAGTGCCTAACACATAGTAGACATGCAAGAGATATTTATCAAATTGATGAATATATGAATTATTCAAAAATATTACACAATATTAACTGCGAAGGATAAATGGGGCTAGATTAACGCTCACAAAGACCCAGCTTCAAATCAGCTCATTGGATTAAGGTGATCCAACCCTAATCTAACTGCCTGCAGGAGCAAAAACAAACCTTCAAAATTTATAAAGTAAAATCTGACACAACTAAAAGAGGAAACGGAAAGATTCACAAAGACAGTGGGAGACTTTAACACATCTTCCTAGTTATTGACAAAATAAGCAGACAGAAATATTAATACAGATATAAAAGATTTGAACAACACTAATAAAATTGACCTAATTTATAAATATAACAGATATAAATATATAAGTGGATAATGGATCTAAGTTGACCATTTGTATATATATACATACTCATATAAGCATACATATATGTACACTATACCCAATCGTAGAATACATGTATTTTTAAAATGCACATGGAATATTTATCTAATGTATCCAAATACTGAGCGACAAAGCAAAGTTCAAAAATTTCAAAGGATTGAAATCATATAGAGTATGCTCTCTGACCACTGAAGAATTAAGCTAGAGATCAATAACAAAAATATCCCCAAATGTTTGGAAATTAAGTGACTTGATTAGAAAAAGAAGAGCAAATTAAAACTCAAGAAAGTAGAAGAAAGGTAATAATAAAGACAAGAGCAGAAATTAATGAAGGAAAAACAATATATAATACAAAAGATTAAAAGTTGAATCTTTGAAAAGACTAAAAACTTTATAAACTTCTTGATAACTGATTAAGAAAACAAGAGATAATGCTCAAACAACCAATATCAAGAATGAAAAAGTGATTGTCACTTACATCTTACAGACACTGAAAATATAATAAAAGGATATTATGATCAATTTTTTGCCAATAAATTTAAAAATTTAGATAAACGACAAATAACTAGAAAAACAAAACCTACCCAAACTGATTCTGGAATAAATAGAACAATCCAAACAATCCTGTATCTGTTAAAGTCATTGACTCTGTAGTAAAAACCTTCCAGATGGCTTCACCAGTGAATGCTTCCAAATATTTAAGATATTTAAGGAAGAAACAACATCAATCTTATACAAGCTCTTCCTGAGAATAGAAAAAAAGGGAGCATTTCCCAACTTGTTTTATTAGACCAACAAAACCTTGATAGTAAATCCTAATAAGCACATTGCAATGCAGGTCAGAGTGTTTCATAAACATAGATACAAAATCCCAAGATGATTATTAGCAAATTGAATATAAGAAAGAAAATACATCAGGACCAAGCTGGGTTCATTCCAAGAATGCAAAGTTGATTTCATATTTGAAAAGCAATAGATGCAATTTATTACATTAATAGAACAAAGGAAGAAATAATATAAATTATCTGAATAGAAGCAGAAAAAGCATTTCACAAAATTGAACACTCATACAAAATAAGAAACTCTTGCAAACTACAAATAGAAGTACACTTCCGTAATTCGGTGAAGGGTAGCTACAAAAATCCTACAGAAACTGTACCTTGAAATCAAGAGCAAGATAAGAATGCCCGCTTTATTACTTCAATTCAACATTATATTGAAGGTCCTAGCCAATATCATATAATAAATGCGATAATGTAATAAAAAGGAATAAAAGGTAAAAGAATTGAAAGACAAGAAATAAAACTGTCAGTATTTACAGATGATGTGATTTGTATCCGTACCCAAGAAATCTTCATATGAATTATAAATAAGTTAGTTTAGTAAGATTGCTAAATATAATTATTTATATTTTTATATACCAGTCATAGTTAGCAAATAAAATTTTTTTCAAATATCATTTACAAAAGCATCAAAACAATCAAATACCTAGGACTAAATATAATAAAATTTGTTCAAGATCTACATTCTGAAAATTATAAAATGTTCCTAGGGGCTTCCCTGGTGGCGCAGTGGTTGGGAGTCTGCCTGCCAATGCAGGGCACACGGGTTCGAGTCCTGGTCTGGGAGGATCCCACATGCCGCGGAGCAACTGGGCCCGTGCACCACAACTGCTGAGCCTGCGTGTCTGGAGCCTGTGCTCTGCAGCAAGAGAGGCCGCGATGGTGAGAGGCCCGCGCACCGCGATGGAGAGTGGCCCCCGCTCGCCGCAACTGGAGAAAGCCCTCGCACAGAAACGAAGGCCCAACACAGCCAAAAATAAATTAATTAATTAAAAAAAGGAAACATCCATGAGTCTTTAAAAAAAAAAAAAAAAAAATGTTCCTGAGAGAAATTTAAGAAATCCTAAATAAATTGAAGCATACGCCAATTTTCATGAACCAGAAGATCAATTTTATAAAGATGTAAATCTCCTCAAACTGATCTACAAATTTAATGCAATGCCAATCTAAATCCCCATAGGTCATTTCCTTAAAAATTGATAAGCCAATTCTAAATTTTATATGGAAATACAAAAGGTCAAGAATAGCCCCTTGAAAAATTGGGAAGAAGATCAAATTTAGAAAACTTAGATGATCAGACATCCAGGTTTACTATAAGCTCTGGTAATAAAGACTATGTAATGTTTGCACAAGGATATACAAATAAACTGAAGGAACATAATTGAGAGCACAGAAGTAGATCTATACATATATGGATAATTTATTGACAATAAAAGTGGCAAAGTAGAGCAGAGGGGAAGGCATTCTCTTTTCAGTAAAAGGAGCCAAGTCAATGAAATATCCATACAGAAGAAAATCCTGCTTGACTCTTACACCACATACAAAAATCAATTCCAGGTGGATTCTGGTTTTAACGTAAAAGGTAAAGCTTCTAGAAGATAAAATATGAAAATATTGTCATGGTCTTGAAAGAAGAAACTATTTCTTAAACAGAACACCAAGAGTAATAACCATATGCTTTGTGACCACCTAGAGGGGTGGGATGGGGAGGGTGGGAGGGAGGGAGATGCAAGAGGGAAGAGATATGGGAACATATTGTATGTGTATAACTGATTCACTTTGTTATAAAGCAGAAGCTAACACACCATTGTAAGGCAATTATACTTCAATAAAGATGTTTAAAAAAAAAATTAAATAAACCAAAAGTATGTATTTCAAAAAAAAAAAAAAAGAGTAATAACCATAAAGGAAAAAATTACTGTATTAGACTACATTGAATCTCTGATTCATCAAAAGATACCATTAAGGGAGTGAGTGAAGAGGCCAGCCACCGAATAAAAGAAATTTGCAATATAGAAAACCAACAAATGACTTAGTCCAGACTATGCATAGACCTCCTACCAATCAATAAGAAAATCTCAGAAAAAACAGTAGAACAATACACAAAAGACTTAAACAGGAACCTTACAAAAGTCGATGACCAAATGGCCAACAGGCCTAAGGAAAGGTCCTCAATAGGGAAGATGCATATTGAATCCACAACGAGATTGTGTTATTAATGCACCAGATTGGCCAAGTCTTTAAACTATAGTCAGTAAATTCAAAGTGTTAGGTGAGATGTGGAGCAAAGGGAACTCTCACACACTGCTGGTGTGAGTGAAAATTAATATAATCCCCTTGCAAAAATGTTTGGCAACATCTACTAAAGCTGAATGTATTCAAAGACTATGATGCAGGGCTTCCCTGGTGGCGCAGTGGTTGAGAATCTGCCTGCCAATGCAGGGGACACGGGTTCGAGCCCTGGTCTGGGGAGATCACACATGCCCCGGAGCAACTAGGCCCGTGAGCCACAACTACTGAGCCTGAGCGTCTGGAGCCTGTGCTCCGCAACAAGAGAGGCCTCAATAATGAGAAGCCCGCGCACCGCGATGAAGAGTGGCTCCCACTTGCCACAACTAGAGAAAACCCTCGCACAGAAACAAAGACCCAACACAGCCATAAATAAATAAATCAAAAAAAAAAAAAAAAAGAGACTATGATGCAGAAATTGCACTCCTGGGAATGTGCCCAACAGAGGTACATGCTTAGGTTCAACAAACTATATGTTCAAACCCGTTCATGGCAGTACTATTCTTAATAGCCCCAAACTACCAACTCAATTTGTCAATCAATTGTAAAATGGATGTACTGTGTTGTATTTTAAAATGGAATATTATACAACAACATGGATGGACTTAGAGAATATCATACTAAGTGAAGTAAGTTTGACAGAGAAAGACAAATATCATATGATATCCTTTATAGGTGGAGTCTAAAATAATGATACAAATGAACTTATTTACAAAGCAGAAATAGAGTCATACATGTAGAAAACAAATTTATGGTTACCAGGGGGAAAGGGAGGGAAGAGGGATAAATTGGGAGATTGGGATTGTATATGTCAATATATACTACTATATATAAAATAGATAACTAATAAGGGCCTACTGTATAGCACAGGGAACTCTTCTCTGTAATGTCCTATATGGGAAAAGAATCTAAAAGAGTGGATATATGTATATGTATAACTGACTCACTTTGCTGTACAGGAGAAACTAACACAACATCGTAAATCAATTCTACTCCAATAAAAATTAAACAAAAAGTAAAATGGAATATTATACAGCAGTGAAAATGAATGAACTACAACTATATCAATAATGTGGATGAATCTTACAAACATAATGTTGAGCCAAAGAAGACAAATGGGTCAAAACATATATATGACTCCCTTTGTAAACATACGAAAATAGGCAAAACTAATCTATGATATGTGAAGTCAGGTTAGCAATTACCTTTTGGGAAGGGGGAGAGAGGAAGGAGTGGCTGAAAGGAGACCCAGGATGGGGTTTAGGATGCTGCTAATGTTCTACTATGATCTAGGTGGTGACTATATGGGTGCAATCACTTTGTGATCTCCAGCTAAGCAGTCCATCAATTATTTGTGCACTTTCGTGTATGTATATTATGCTTCAACAAAAATGTTGCTTAAAAAGTTGCTTTGCCAACATGGGACAGATGGCTCTCCTCTGCCTTCAGATGTGCATCTTGAGACAAGCATGACATCACTCAGTAGCAATCCAGCCTGGAATGCGACCATGAATCTAACCTTGGGGAAATGTCACTCAGACCCCAAATGAGGAACAATCTACTAAAAAGGGGGAGGAAGGATCATATTATTAAAAAATATCAGTGTCATGCAAGACAAAGAAGACTGTGGAAATGTTCCAGATCAAAGGAGACCAAGGAGACACAATGGCTAAATGCAATCCCTGATCCTACACAAAAGGAGTACAATTATGAAAGGTATGAGGTCAACTGAGAGAGAGAGAGAAAGGGAGGGAGGGAGGGATGGAGAGAGAGAGAAGAGCCAATAGATGGCAAATGGGGCAAGTATTAACAACAGGTAAATCCAGGTCAAGGATATTAATTGTGTTTTATATACCATTCTTTTCTACTATATATTATTCTCTTTTTTTTTTGGCTGCGCCGCGTGGCCTGAGGGATCTTAGTTCCCCGACCAGGGATCAAAACCGTGACCCCTACAGTGGAAGTGCCGAGTCCCAGCCACTGGACTGCCAGGGAATTCCCTATATGCTATTCTTATTCTTGCATATTTTCTCCAAATTCAAAGTCGTTTCCAAATAAAAAGTTTTCAAAATACATTGGCTTATTGGACAACTTCACTGCACTGATGCTAGTTGACATGGTTTCTGAGTTTACAAGTATTATGAATAAGTCAGCGACTGAACATCCTGCACAGCCCATTCTATTCCATTCTATGTTACTGAGAAGTACGCCAATCCCAGCCATACAGCTAAAGTTAATGAAAAAATTGTCCCCAGTAACCCTGTCAGACTCCTGCCAGGAGAATTAGCAATGATTCGCGAGGCATTTTTAATACCCCTTAAGTCTGAGAAAATGTAATGTCTGGGACACTTGAGTAGCTTTACACACCATTTATCAATTCAGTTATTGAGCAGCTGCTATGTATGTGACAAGCCCAGTTTTAAGCACCAAGGGTAGTGCTGAAAAGTAGAGAGAATATATGCTACCTGAAGTCCAGAAGGGAACCTAAGAAGGTAACAATATAAGAACAATAAAATGCAACCAGTATTTAATCTACAAACACTTATCGGCTGAATTCCAGCATAATGCAAAAGGTTCCAAATGACAATTAAATACAAAGACAGTAGCGTTCTGAAAGTTTTGTTTCCCTAACTTACGGATCCAGAATTACCGTGCTAAGGAAGCATGTGTGTTGTCATTGTTGCTTTCCACCAGTATGTTCAGAACTACCCCATCACCATAGCTTCCCATGGAGTCCATACCAAAGAGAACAGAAAGAATAGGAGCGATCATTTATTGAGCAACTATTATGTACCAGGTAGTTAAAACAGTATCCCGTGTTGTGAGATAAATTGTGTTCCCACCAAAAGATATGTTGAATTACTAACCCCTGAACTGTGAATGTGATTTTATTTGGAAATTAGGACCTTTGCAAACATAATCAAGCTAAGGTAAAGTCATACTGGATTAGGATGGCCCCAACCCAGTGACTGCTGTTTTTTTTTTTTTTTCTTTCCTGGATCTATACCCAGGAGTGGAATTGCTGGGTCATATGGTAGTTCTATCTATCTATCTATCTATCTATCTATCTATCTATCTATCTATCTATCTATCTATTTATTATTATTAATTTCTTTATTTATTTAAAATTTTTTTCTATTTTATTATTTTTTTTTACTAAACATCTTTATTGGAGTATAATTGCTTTACAATGGTGTGCTCATTTCTGCTTTATAACAAAGTGAATCAGTTATACAGATACATATGTCCCCATATTTCTTCCCTCTTGCGTCTCCTCCCCTCCCACCCTCCCTATCCCACCCCTCTAGGTGATCACAAAGCACCGAGCTGATCTCCCTGTGCTATGCGGCTGCTTCCCACTAGCTATCTATTTTACGTTTGATAATGTATATATGTCCATGCCACTCTCTCACTTTGTCCCAGCTTACCCTTCCCCCTCCCCGTATCCTCAAGTCCATTCTCTAGTAGGTCTGTGTGACTGGTGTTTTTATAGGAGAAAGGAGAGGGAGATTGAACACAGAGACACAGAGGCATACAGAAAGGGGAGAAGAGAATGCCATTTGATGTCAGAGGCAGAGATCAGAGTGACGCAGCTGCAGGCCAAAGAATGTCAAGGCTTGCTGGCAACCACTAGAAGCTAGGAAGAGGCAAGGGAGAATTCTTCCTTAGAGCCTTCAGAGGGAGCCTGGCCTTGCCTACACCTTAATTTTTAACTTCAAACCTCTAGAACTGTGAGAGAACAATTTCTGTTATTTTAAGCCACCCGTTTGGTGGTACTTTGCTAATGCAGCCCTAGGAAACGAACACAACTCTGCTTTATAATTGAGGACACTGGAGCTCAAAGATCTTGTGCAAGTTGCTCAGGATCATACAACTAGTAATTAGCAGAAACAAAAGTCCAAGCAAAGCTCTCTGGCTCCCAAGCCCATCCTGCCAATTGCTATCTCCAACCTTGCCTACTCTCCTGAAGCATACCTGTAATATAATCATACCTGTACTGTCTACTTTATATTGTCATTTGCATGACGATAGGCATCTCTTCCATGCCGTGCTCTGGGACAATGTCTTGGAGAAGACTAGTCTTTTCCTGCCTTCAGACTTGGACTGAAACTTATGCCATAGGCCCTCTTGGTTCTCCAGCCTGCCAAGTGTAGATCTTGGCACTTCTCAGCCTCCATAATCATGTGACTCAATTCTAGAATAGAATAGAATAGATAGACATCGTACATCCTATTGGTTCTGTTTCTCTGGAGAACCCTAACATACCCACATACCCACCATTTGAATCAAGCTTCGGTGACTGCAGGGACTCTATCTGGAAGGCAGCCAAAGTGGCATTGGCTGGTGTCCAGTGGAAGTGTCCAGTGACAGGGATGGTAGCACAAGCACTAGCAATGTCAGTGTGCAGCTGCTGTCCCTTGCACTTGTCACTTTTCCACATATGTCCTTGACAATCCTGTGGGCTACCTAAGTTCCTTTCAATAAATGCCTTTTCTGATAAAATCGTCCAATCTGTCTCTGTTACTTACTGTTACTTACAAAGGGACTTGTAAATGTGTCTGATAAAACCTGGTCGTTTCCTGCTTATCCAGTTTCATCACATATCACCTCTCCACTAAGTCCCTACGTGCCATCCCTCTGGGTCTTTTTCTCCAAACTCTTCCCACCTTGAGTCTTTGGTGCTCGCCTTTCCCCAGGTGTACATGGAGGCTCCTTCGTGTTATTAAAGATTCAGCTCAATGGATCCCTTTCAGGGAGAACTTTCCTGACTGTACGATTTAAAGCGAACACTTCCCCACCAAGATGCGTTTACTAATTACTCTATTTTATTTTCTATATTGCATTTGTAACTACCTACAACTTTATTAGTGATGCTTTTACTTGTTCATGGTCTGCCTCACCCGTTCGAATTGATCCCAGCAGAGCAGGGACCCCTTCTCCCTTCTGTCCTGTCAGTGTTGCCTCCTTAGAGCCTCAAATGGCGTTAGGCACATGATCAACGTGCAGGAATCGTTTGCAGAATAGAGAAAAGGGAGGCCCCTCAAGGGAGATGCCCAGGCCAGACTTCTCGGAGGGAAGGGATCACTCTTCATGCTTGAGCATTAATTTCTGAGTGCAGTAAACTCGTGAATTTTGTCTTTCTGTGGATCCAGGCTTTGTCCCCCTCAGGGTGTCAGCAGGGGTGGTTCTGTCCATGTCGATTGCTGCCATTTAAACCCTGAAAACTGCTAGAGTGTTTGACAGTAAAAAGTTAGCAGGCCAAAAGCCGTGATCACCCCAAGCTACAAATGTCATCAAGAGAGCCCTGGCTGTGTTGGCAAGAAAGGGCACCCAGGGGTACTCTTCCCTGAGAAGCAACAATAACAACAACAAAAAAGATTTATTTCTTTGCTCTGGTCTGTCTTCATTCTATTCTGAGGCCGCTTGCTAGAGGAAGAGGGACGGATGAAGAGCAGAGGAAGGTCTGGTTTTCCACGCTTCGGAGAATGTTTATAGGGCCAGCTGGCCTGGGCTGGGTAGGGGCAGGAAGACCAGGGATACAGGGAGAGAGGCGGTGGGGAGAAAGGGAGGATGAAAAGAGCAGATATCAGAGGGCTGAAGGGAGGTGGAGGGAAGGAGAGGAGGGAGCAGAGAGAAAAATAAGACAGAGGGAAAGAAAAGAGGGTGGAGCAAGGGAAAAAGAGAAGGAAGGGAGGTGAAGGAGGAAAGAAAAGGAAAGGGAGGGATGGGGAAGAACATGAGACTGGGGAAGGGAAGGCAAATTCAGGGAACTGTGGATCCTGGGCCAGGTATTTTTGTGTTTTTTGTTTGTTTGTTTGTTTGTTTTTGAATGCTGATAAGAGCAAGTTCCCTCTGGGAGTTACTGAAAGGAACTCCTGTATTTTTAATCTGGATCCCATCTTCCCCTCCTTTCTCTACCCTACCAACTCCTGTTCAATACCCACGGTCATCAGCACTGACCCACTGACTGCGTGCCAAACATTGATCTGAGGACCTCACCTGCACCTGTGTTGACATTTAATCCTCATAGAAACTCTGTGAGCTGAAGTCAGTACTATCAGCCCCATTTTTTTTTCAGATGAGAAAACTGAGACACAGAGGGGTTACGTAACTTGCCAAAAATCTCATGTCTGAGGAACTGAAGGAGCTGGGATTCAATTCTAAGCAGTGCAGCCCCGAGTCCGCCTTCTCAAACACCCCCTCATTCAGTACGTATTTACTGAGGAGCTACTATATTCCACGCACCATAATTCCCCTTCCAATTCCCCAGGCAAAGCTAACTGAGCCCTTCTCTGTGCTCCCAGGGCACTGTGTGTACCCTGATCCCCTGGTAATGGGTTGTACACGTGTGATCCATCTCCTCCAGGAGCCCAGATGTTTCTTGAAGGCACCATCCACGCTTTGTTTATCCCTGTATGCCTGGCACCCATGCCTGAGCCTCCTACGGGGGAAGTCCTCGGAAAATGTTTGTTGGATAATTGGGATTCAATGATTGATTAATTAATATCACCTGCTGTGCCTTTGAAGCTAGTGCCTCCGGTTCTAGAATGGCAGGCTTCACTTGGCTAGCAGGGAAACGCCAAAGCAGCAGCTAAGGCAGCCAAGAGAGAAAGCGGACAGTTGCCTGTCTGAGTCCGGATTCATCTACTTCAAACCTGCGCAGCCCAGGGCAAGACTGGGGATGAAGGTGAGGTAAGCAAGAGAGAGCGATCGGATCGCCAAAGCCAGGCTAGGAGGCACTTTGCCAAAACTTATGTTTCCCAGGAAGCCGTGCACATCCCAGAGGGTTCAGTCCTGACATTGTGTGTCTGGGTTCTGAAGCCATGGCTGGGGCTGCACCTGTTATTTGCTCACGTCTAAGAGAGGGCCTGGGTGGGACAACGCACAAGAGAAAGGTCATCGCCCGTTCTTAGCAGATTCTGCTGCATTCACAGAATCACAGACCCCAGAGATCAACCAAGCCAGTGGTTTTTACAACCTTTTTCTTGCTTTGGGTAGCAGACATCTTTCTTCTAACCAGATATACGGACCAGATAAACGTCAGGTAGTTCTGGTTAAACCAAGGGTGGGAACTCAAAGTCCCACCCGCTCCCATCCTCCTGTTTACTGAGTATGTTGGAAATCGCTGATACATTGTGACCATTTCATTTCAAAGATGGTGAGTCCAACCCCCCCCCCCCTCCCCCCGCCACACACACACACACACACAGAGTTTAAACGACCCAGCAGAAGGCACCTGGGCGCCGAGCAGCCTTTGGTGGGATTGGGATTCGACAGATCTGAAGAAGTTTCCTCCATTATGTCCTTCTGCTTCTTTTGTAATCAATGCAAGTCCACTAAAAACAATGATGGGGACGGTGCCCTGTACTGTCGAGCATGTGGTTTGCAGGGCATTCTCTGGAGTCCACAGCTGATGTGCTGCTGCTTGTTGGGACCAGCCGACAGACGGGTTAGACAAATAGTGAAGCCCTGAGTTATATTCTGTGAACTTGCAAAACACTTGACAGGTCAAAAAACACTTTTTCAGATGTGGCAGTATAATTTGTTAGAAGGTTAATTTGTGTGACAGGCAGAAGCTGCTGGAAGAAAACATCCCCTCCCTTTTGGAGCCTTCAATTTTTAAAGCCTAGGTTCATAGAAGGCATTATGCTAGGTTTTCCCTGAAAGGGTGAAGAGGCAAGCGGGGACCTGCCAGGGAGGCTGGGGACGTATGTGGGGAGACTGTCTGAGACTCACAGGGTGGAGGAAATGGAAAGCCAGGCCCTCCAGGTGTCTAGACCCTCAGCCAAGGCTGCTCCAGGAAGACCATTAATTGAGTACTGTCCTGCCAGCACTTAACCTGGATTATCTCATTTAATTCTACAGACAGCCAGTGAGCTAGGAGCTGTTCTTATTTCTATTTAATAAATGAGGCAACCGAGGCTCAGAGAAATTACATGACTCACCTGAAGTCTTAAAGCTAATAAACGGCAGAGCTGGGATTAACATTGAGGTCTTCTCAACTCCAAACACCAAACATTAATCACAATAATGTTCTTTTTACAATTTCCTTAATCTAAGGTGGAAGCTGATGAAATATCCCAAAGTATAATTCAACGGTACAATATAGTCTCGTCCATGCACATAACATTCTTATGTTCATGGATAGAACTTGCATTTCATAGGGGAGGAGAGATGAACTGATTACTCTGTAGACAATTGTGCATAAGCATTGTTTCCATCAACTAGGATTTTGATGGATTCAGAATGTCAGGGAGTTGGAGGTTATATGGCCTGAAAGTACCTGGCATGCAGTTGTTTTCATCGTCGGTTAAGAGGGGGCTAAAGCTTTACTAATCAGCCCAAACAGGGGTAAGGACTGACATTCTTGGGGGTAGGGGACTTGCAATCATTGGAGAACAGTTCAAAGAGAAAGTGATAGCCCATTGTTGTCTGAGCAGTGAATATCTAATGTAACCCTGGTGTGGTCTGGCTTTATTTTAATCATAGGCAAATGAACTGTAGATGCATATGTGTGATTGGAAAATAACTCCTTCTCTTCCAATTTCCTTTAGACATCTGAGAAAAGCTAATAATCTTCCTTTTAAAATTCACTGAATAAAAATCAATCCAGGCACACTAATATACCTTCTACTTTCTCAGCCCTTTTTTACTTACTAGAGGATATTATACTTTCAGATTTAATTAACCTTTAATGAGCACATGCACCTTACCTGGCACTGCTCATCATCTTTATCTAATAAACTGACTAAAATCTATTATCACATACTTCCTCCTGACTCTGCTTTTAACGCAAACAAACAAATGCACTCCAACCTCTCATTTGTTAGAAGTGGGTCCCAAATATAAGGTATTAAACTTCCAGTAGCTAATGTGATGTTTCTTACCTGAAAATGCCAGGCTTTTGGTGTGTCCATGCAATGCGAAATTATAAGTTTCATTTACACGTAGTGATCTGGAGTGATAATCATGATACAGTGGAAATTAAAAATGTAAGTTGCAGAATATATAATAATCCCATTCCTTTAAAGAACAAGAAATATATATACAGAGAGAGAGAGAGATGATAGACAGATGATAGAGGTAGAGATATATTTGTATGAACTGGAAAGTTATGAAGGAACCATATCAAAGTTAACATTGATTACCTAAGAGAGAGTAACAGTTAATTTGAAAACAACAGCCTTTGTGCTGCAGAAGACTGGAAAACTTGCAGACAAGGAAGGTGTACTTCCTCCAGTATCTTTCTGTTGAGTCAAAAGAGGAGTCTCTGTTTAATGGCTGGGAAATGCTCCCCAAGTGCCTTTGGACAGGAAATCTTCCAGCAAGAGGAGACATCATCGGCCAGTCAACCACACAGAGTTGGGACGGGATTTTTAATCTGCTAAACTGCAGGGAACTTTCAGGGGTTTCCCAAGTGTGGTCTGTGATGGACTAGAGAGTCTGGGGGGTTGCTGTGGGAAAGGGAGGATAAGAGCCGGCCAGGCGGGCCTCTGGGACCCCATTGCCACTGAATGTTTTGCTTACTGGGATTTCCATTTAACTGGGGATTCAGCAGCGACCCCAGCAAAAGAAATTGTAAATTTCTGATTCCATTGAGAAGGACTTTGGAGTCAAACAAAATTTGCTTACACTCCCTGAGTCTTACAGTTTCCTCACTTGTGTAATGCAAATGAAGTCCTACCTCCTAGGGCTGTTGTGAGGATAAGATGAAATAATGCAAGTTAAGTACTTAGTGTTTAATAAATGGTTATGTGAAAGGAAAAAGGCTCACCTGAGTGGTAAATAGAGGCATGGGTAGGGCAAGTGACGGGCTTGGAATACCTTCCATGGTGCAATTATCTTCAACTTTTCCTGTCACCTTTAGACATTATTCATTTCAGAGACCTGGGTTAACCTGGACCTGTGGTTATCACCCACACATGCTGTGTACACCTGGGGACTTCCACCTTCACTGTCTGTTTAAAAAAGCCATCTTGTTTTGCAAGGTCAGATATCTAAGTCCTGGTCAGCCTGGGAGGAAGGAAGGGCAATAGAGACCCACAAAGTCCAGTAAGTAAGTATCATGGTGGAGAAGACCCCTTCTTGTATGTGATGCCAAGAAAAAATGTGAAGCTTTTACTGGATGAGGCTAACCCAGGTAGTCTGACTTGATTATAATAGGACAATTGAGGCAGTTTGACACAGTGGTTCAGAACCTAGACTCTGAAGCTAGACTCCCTGGATTCAAATCCTGCTTTGGCAATTTACTAGCTATATGACCTTGGTCAAGCTACTTGATCTCTCTATGCCTTCGTTTCCCTATCTATAAAATATTACATATGGTCGTTGAGAGGATCAGATTAGTTAATATACGTAAAGCACTTAGAACATAATTAGAGCTATATAAGGGTGCTGTATGGGTTAGCACATATACCGCATTCCCCATACCAATGTCTAGGCAGACATAAATAATCAACAGCAGCATTCTTTTTCACTCAACCTGTTTGAGGTCCCTGTATCCTTCTCAACAGTCACTCCAAGTAGTTGTTGATTGATTAGCTCACCAAGTGAAAACTGTTTTCACATCCTAGTCAACTGGAATATTTGTATGTAAGCAGTGGAGAAAGTCAGTTTACCCATACCAGTTTTCTAGACCACACACTCCCCAAGGATAAAGCATACCCTGATTAGCGGCAAATGATGCCATTTAAGGTCTGTTTGGCCCTTAGGCCCGGCAGCCTGTTGTGTCAACACAAGTGTTTTCAGCTGCCCTAGAATACATTTTGAGACAAGCAACCACGGCAAGAGTGCTTGCCTGTCCTCATTCTTCATTACCTATAGAACAAGAGCAGCTGCTAAGCCACAGACCACAAAGAAAAAGGTCAGTCTCATAAAATACACCAGGGTCCCGCTGATGTGCTTGAAAAAGCATGCACACTTCAAAGCCAACCACGGACGGAGACATCTAGGCGAGCCACTGGAGAACATTTATTTCAATTAGGAGCCTTTACCCTGAGGACCCAGCCCTTGTGAGGTTAAACCCCTCTTCGAACCCACATCATAAAAGCTGCATTTAACCAACAAAAGTGGAATCGACAGTGAAGGAGACGTATGGGTGACAGCTTGTTAATTTATAAGCCACAATAACAACTGTTGAAGCAAAGGCAAGGTGGTATTTTCACCTACACTCTCACTGATCTGCAATTCTTGATTTGCCCTCTTTCTCTAATGCCTCTCTCTGCACTTCAGACCCCAGCCCCTTCTGCAAACCCAACATTTTGTTTTTCTCACAAGGCTCGAATGAACAAGACTGTTCTTTGAAATATAAAGGCAAAAATGTTCTTGAAGGATATGAGGAAGGTCCCATGGTACATAAGGGAGGGGGCAGATCATGAACCTGGGAAATCAACAGATGATTCTGGAGCCTCACATTAACTTCAACCACCATTCTCAACAACATTTAGAGGAGTTGGTAATAGGGAGCAAAATGGTTGATTTGCTTTCTCTACATTTTCTTGTATTTTTGAAGGTGAACTGAAATGGCTAAAACATCATCCAAAGCCCAGAGAAGGACAATAAGGAGCTTGCCTATATACCAACTAGTTTATAGTGATTAAAATTCAGAGATCAAACAAACTAGAGCTTGCCTCTCAACTCCACTGCTCATGGCTGTGAGGTTTAGGGCAAGACAGTGAGCCTCTCAGAGGCAGTTTTCTCACCTTGAAATGGAGATAAATCATACCTACCTCCTAGTGTTATTTTGAAGCTTAAATAAGGTAAAATGTGTAAAACATCTGTTGGAGGGCAGGGAGAACAAAAAATTCCCACCGAACTGAGAAATTATCTTGAGACCCAAAAATGAGGCAGGCAGCTCCATTTAATGAATGGATCAGTTTATCATAGGGTAACTCATGGGGTGAATTGGGCGGACAATGATATAGAAGTATTTGCAGCTGCAGTCCACACTGCCAAGGGGCCACTGGGATACTTTTATAGATAACCTAGGGTATGGGGGTACGTGCTTGGAAACAGGGAGTGCACTCCTAAGTCGAGATTTATGAATGGGTAACTAGTCTCATGGGCGCCGGGAATACATCAACAAAGGATTTCATCATGGTTTGGAGACTACCAGAGCATAGAGGCCTGGTTGTAATGATTATTAAACGATATCTATTAACTACAAAGCCCTTAACAATGAAGAAGGGATTTACCGCACAGCATAATCCTGGGTAGGGACAGTGGAAGAACAGGAGGAACTGTGTGGGCCCAAGATGGCATCAGTAACGCTAACAGTCATACAACATCCAATGTAGGTCCAGGTAAAGAGTAGGTATTCAACAATTGGTAGCCATCATCATTATCTTCATCACCATTGTCATCATCATCACTGATAATATCCAAACAAGGCAACCTATCAATTGGCACTGTTATTTATATGACCGAAACATCTAGAAAGATCCCAGAGACATAAATGACTGCGTGCGTGTGCTATGAGCACCAAAAACGTGCTGTCATCTTACAAGGCAAGAATTATTGAAAATTAATTCATTTAAATTAGTTGAATACTCATTAACTGCAAACAAGCATGAGATAAATTTTTGGGATAATGTTCTAAAACTGTATCATGGGGATGGTTGCACAACTCTATAAATTTAATAAAATCACTGAATTATACACTTACAATGAGTAGATTTCATGGTATGTTAATTATACCTCAATAAAGGTGCTAAAAAAATGTCTCCATAGGCAGGCGCTGAAGGGGGATTCAGATAACAGGAAGAACAGAAATTACCTTGCATGCAGCATAGAAAGACAAAAAGAAGGAAAATATGAAAGATTAAGAGACATGGAGGACAGAGTGAGGGGCTTTAAGATGCAATGATTGGAATCCTAGATGGAGAACTAAAACAGGATGGGCAGAGGCAATTTAAAAAGGGCTAAGGATTTCCCAGCATCAGTGAAAAACACCAATCCATAGATTCAGAGTCCAGAGAATCTCGAATAAGATAAATAGAAAGAAATTCGAACTTATACATATAATAGTGAAACCAAAGACAGAATGTTAGAAGCAATAAAGAAAAAAGATAACTATCTTCAAAAGAACAATAGACTGATCTGGCTTCTCAACAACAACAACAATGGAAACCAGAAGAAAGCATGGAAATAAACATGCTGAAAAGTTGCCAACCTTGAGTTTTATATCCAGTGAAAATAGCTTTCAAGAATGACGGTGAAATAATTTAGACAGCAAAAACAAGATTTCCCACCTACAGACCTTCACTAAAATAAAAGTTCCTCCTCTGTTTTTAACAATCACTGAAACTCTTCATTTCTTCCACATGCTGGACCTTGAATAGCCCCAAAATCTAGACAAGGGTTATTAGATTTACCAAACAAAATACAGGACACCCAGTTAAATTTGAATTTCAGGTAAACAACAAATACATCTTTAGCATCTGTGTGTCGCCAATATTGTATGGGACATTTAACTGGGTGTCCTCTGTTTTATCTGGCAACCCTAGTCTATACAACAGGAGAAATGTTAGAGACAGAATTGGAATCGTCTGTTTGTAGGTGATGGCCACATCCCAGGGATGAGATGAAATAGACTAGGGCTTGATGGGAGATGTCAGATGAAAAGACATGAAGGGTCAGACTCTGTGCAACTCTGACCTTTGAAGGGGTGATGGAGGAAAACAGAGAGGAGGAGAACCAGTGAGGGCAGGCCAGGGGGCAAGTTCCAAGGAGAAGCATAAAACTTCATTCATTCAACAAGTATTGAGTGTCTGCTACAGACCAGGTACTGTTCTAGGCACTGTTCTAAGTAATCAAATAATTGAAAAGAGTGCTCTGAAATCGGCACAATGAAACGTAGTGATCATTTAAGGGTTACGGGTAAGTCTCTCCTTAGGCTAACTCCAATTGTCAAGTACAGGCTTCCTGGAGAAAACTCATTTTCTTAGTTTTTAGAGGGCCAATTTCAGTACTCTAGTGAGGATCAGGTCACCTGCCACAGTACAGAGAATTTTTTTTTGTTTTTTAAACATCTTTATTGAAGTATAATTGCCTTACAATGGTGTATTAGCTTCTGCTTTATAACAAAGTGAATCAGTTATACATATACAATATGTTCCCATATCTCTTCCCTCTTGCATCTCCCTCCCTCCCACCCTCCCCATCCCACCCCTCTAGGTGGTCACAAAGCACCGAGCTGATCTCCCTGTGCTATGCAGCTGCTTCCCATTAGCTATCTATTTTACATTTGGTAGTGTATATATGTCCATGACACTCTCTCACCCTGTCACATCTCACCCCACCCCCTCCCCATATCCTCAAGTCCATTCTCTAGTAGGTCTGTGTCTTTATTCCCGTCTTGCCACTAGGTTCTTCATGGCCTCTTTTTTTTTTTTTTTTTCCTTAGATTCCGTATATATGTGTTAGCATACTGTATTTGTTTTTCTCTTTCTGACTTACTTCACTCTGTATGACAGACTCTAACTCCATCCACCTCATTACAAATACCTCCATTTCATTTCTTTTTATGGCTGAGTAATATTCCATTGTATATATGTGCCACATCTTCTTTATCCATTCATCTGTCGATGGACATTTAGGTTGCTTCCATGTCCTGGCTATTGTAAATAGAGCTGCAATGAACATTTTGGTACATGACTCTTTTTGAACTATGGTTTTCTCAGGGTATATGCCCAGTAGTGGGATTGCTGGGTCGTATGGTAGTTCTATTTGTAGTTTTTTAAGGAACCTCCGTACTGTTCTCCATAGTGGCTGTATCAATTTACATTCCCACCAACAGTGCAAGAGTGTTCCCTTTCCTCCACACCCTCTCCAGCATTTATTGTTTCTAGATTTTTTGATGATGGCCATTCTGACCGGTGTGAGATGATATCTCATTGTAGTTTTGATTTGCATTTCTCTAATGATTAATGATGTTGAGCATTCTTTCATGTGTCTGTTGGCAATCTGTATATCTTCTCTGGAGAAATGTCTATTTAGGTCTTCTGCCCATTTTTGGCTTGGGTTGTTCATTTTTTTGTTATTGAGCTGCATGAGCTGCTTGTAAATCTTGGAGATTAATCCTTTGTCAGTTGCTTCATTTGCAAATATTTTCTTCCATTCTGAGGGTTGTCTTTTGGTCTTGTTTATGGTTTCCTTTGCTGTGCAAAAGCTTTTAAGTTTCATTAGGTCCCATTTGTTTATTTGTGTTCTTATTTCCATTTCTCTGGGAGCTGGGTCAAAAAGAATCTTGCTGTGATGTATGTCATAGAGTGTTCTCCTTATGTTTTCCTCTAAGAGTTTGATAGTGTCTGGCCTTACACTTAGGTCTTTAATCCATTTTGAGTTTATTTTTGTTCATGGTGTCAGGGAGTGTTCTAATGTCATACTTTTACATGTACCTGTCCAATTTTCCCAGCACCACTTATTGAAGAGGCTGTCTTTTCTCCACTGTATATGCTTGCCTCCTTTATCAAAGATAAGGTGACCATACGTGCATGGGTTTATCTCTGGGCTTTCTATCCTGTTCCATTGATCTATATTTCTGTTTTTGTGCCAGTACCAAACTGTCTTGATTACTGTAGCTTTGTAATATAGTCTGAAGTCAGGGAGCCTGATTCCCCCAGCTCCATTTTTCGTTCTCAAGATTGCTTTGGCTATTCGGGGTCTTTTGTGTTTCCATACAAACTGTGAAATTTTTTGTTCTAGTTCTGTGAAAAATGCCAGTGGTAGTTTGATAGGGATTGCATTGAATCTGTAGATTGCTTTGGGTAGTAGAGTCATTTTCACAATGTTGATTCTTCCAATCCAGGAACATGGTATATCTCTCCATCTATTTGTATCATCTTTAATTTCTTTCATCAGTGTCTTATAATTTTCTGCATACAGGTCTTTTGTCTCCTTAGGTAGGTTTATTCCTAGATATTTTATTCTTTTTGTTGCAATGGTAAACGGGAGTGTTTTCTTAATTTCACTTTCAGATTTTTCATCATTAGTGTATAGAAATGCAAGGATTTCTGTGCATTAATTTTGTATCCTGCTACTTTACCAAATTCATTGATTAGCACTAGGAGTTTTCTGGTAGCATCTTTAGGATTCTCTATGTATAGTATCATGTCATCTGCAAACAGTGACAGCTTTCCTTCTTCTTTTCCGATTTGGATTCCTTTTATTTCTTTGTCTTCTCTGATTGCTGTGGCTAACACTTCCAAAACTATGTTGAATAATAGTGGTGAGAGTGGGCAACCTTGTCTTGTTCCTGATCTTAGTGGAAATGGTTTCAGTTTTTCACCATTGAGGACAATGTTGGCTGTGGGTTTGTCATATATGGCCTTTATTATGTTGAGGAAAGTTCCCTCTATGCCTACTTTCTGCAGGGCTTTTATCATAAATGGGTGTTGAATTTTGTCGAAAGCTTTTTCTGCAGTATTGAGATGATCATATGGTTTTTCTCCTTCAATTTGTTAATATGGTGTATCACATTGATTGATTTGCGTATATTGAAGAATCCTTGCATTCCTGGGATAAACCCCACTTGATCATGGTGTATGATCCTTTTAATGTGCTGTTGGATTCTGTTTGCTAGTATTTTGTTGAGGATTTTTGCATCTATGTTCATCAGCGATATTGGCCTGTAGTTTTCTTTCTTTGTGACATCTTTGTCTGGTTTTGGTATCAGGGTGATGGTGGCCTCGTAGAATGAGTTTGGGAGTGTTCCTCCCTCTGCAATATTTTGGAAGAGTTTGAGAAGGATAGGTGTTAGCTCTTCTCTAAATGTTTGATAGAATTCGCCTGTGAAGCCATCTGGTCCTGGGCTTTTGTTTGTTGGAAGGTTTTTAATCACAGTTTCAATTTCAGTGCTTGTTATTGGTCTGTTCATATTTTCTATTTCTTCCTGGTTCAGTCTTGGCAGTTTGTGCCTTTCTAAGAATCTGTCCGTTTCTTCCAGGCTGTCCATTTTATTGGCATAGAGTTGCTTGTAGTAATCTCTCATGATCTTTTGTATTTCTGCAGTGTCAGTGGTTACTTCTCCTTTTCCATTTCTAATTCTATTGATCTGAGTCTTCTCCCTTTTTCTCTTGATGAGTCTGGCTAATGGTTTATCAATTTTGTTTATCTTCTCAAAGAACCAGCTTTTAGTTTCATTGATTTTTGCTATTGCTTCCTTCATTTCTTTTTCATTTATTTCTGACCTGATCTTTATGATTTCTTTCCTTCTGCTGGCTTTGGGGTTTTTTTGTTCTTCTTTCTCTAATTGCTTTAGGTGCAAGGTTAGGTTGTTTATTCGAGATGTTTCCTGTTTCTTGAGGTAGGCTTGTATTGCTATAAACTTCCCTCTTAGCACTGCTTTTGCTGCGTCCCATAGGTTTTGGGTCGTCGTATCTCCATTGTCATTTGTTTCTAGGTATTTTTTGATTTCCCCTTTGATTTCTTCAGTGATCACTTCGTTATTAAGTAGTGTATTGTGTAGCCTCCATGTGTTTGTATTTTTTACAGATCTTTTCCTGTAATTGATATCTAGTCTCATAGCGTTGTGGTCGGAAAAGATACTTGATACGATTTCAATTTTCTTAAATTTACCAAGGCTTGATTTGTGACCCAAGATATGATCTATCCTGGAGAATGTTCCATGAGCACTTGAGAAAAATGTGTATTCTGTTGTTTTTGGGTGGAATGTCCTATAAATATCAATTAAGTCCATCTTGTTTAATGTATCATTTAAAGCTTGTGTTTCCTTATTTATTTTCATTTTGGATGATCTGTCCATTGGTGAAAGTGGGGTGTTAAAGTCCCCTACTATGATTGTGTTGCTGTCGATTTCCCCTTTTATGGCTGTTAGTATTTGCCTTATGTATTGAGGTGCTCCTATGTTGGGTGCATAAATATTTACAATTGTTATACCTTCCTCTTTGATCAATCCCTTGATCATTATATAATGTCCTTCTTTGTCTCTTGTAATAGTCTTTATTTTAAAGTCTAGTTTGTCTGATATGAGAATTGCTACTCCAGCTTTCTTTTGATTTCCATTTGCATGGAATATCTTTTTCCATCCCCTCACTTTCAGTCTGTATGTGTCTCTAGGTCTGAAGTGGGTCTCTTGTAGACAGCATATATATGGGTCTTGCTTTTGTATCCATTCAGCCAGCCTGTGTCTTTTGGTGGGAGCATTTAATCCATTTACATTCAAGGTAATTATCGATATGTATGTTCCTATTCCCATTTTCTTAAATGTTTTGGGTTTGTTATTGTAGGTGTTTTCCTTCTCTTGTGTTTCTTGCCTAGAGAAGTTCCTTTAGCATTTGTTGTAAAGCTGGTTTGGTGGTGCTGAACTCTCTCAGCTTTTGCTTGTCGGTAAAGGTTTTAATTTCTCCATCACATCTGAATGAGATCCTTGCTGGGTAGAGTAATCTTGGTTGTAGGTTTTTCTCCTTCATCACTTTAAGTATATCCTGCCACTCCCTTCTGGCTTGCAGAGTTTCTGCTGAAAGATCAGATGTTAACCTTATGGGGATTCCCTTGTGTGTTAACTGTTGTTTTTCCCTTGCTGCTTTTAATATGTTTTCTTTATATTTAATTTTTGACAGTTTGATTAATATGTGTCTTGGCGTGTTTCTCCTTGGGTTTATCCTGTATGGAACTCTCTGTGCTTCCAGGACTTGATTGACTATTTCCTTTCCCATATTAGGGAAGTTTTCAACTATAATCTCTTCAAATATTTTCTCAGTCCCTTTCTTTTTCTCTTCTTCTTCTGGGACCCCTATAATTCGAATGTTGGTGCGTTTAATGTTGTCCCAGAGGTCTCTGAGACTGTCCTCAGTTCTTTTTATTCTTTTTTCTTTATCCTGCTCTGCAGTAGTTATTTCCACCATTTTATCTTCCAGGTCACTTATCCTTTCTTCTGCCTCAGTTATTCTGCTATTGATCCCATCTAGAGTATTTTTAATTTCATTTATTGTGTTTTTCATCGTTGCTTGGTTCCTCTTTAGTTCTTCTATGTCCTTGTTAAATGTTTCTTGCATTTTGTCTATTCTATTTCCAAGATTTTGGATCATCCTTACTATCATTATTCTGAATTCTTTTTCAGGTAGACTGCCTATTTCCTCTTCATTTGTTAGGTCTGGTGTGTTTTGACCCTGCTCCTTCACGTGCTGTGTGTTTTTCTGTCGTCTCATTTTGCTTATCTTACTGTGTTTGGGGTCTCCTTTTCACAGGCTGCAGGTTCGTAGTTCCCGTTGTTTTTGGTATCTGTCCCCAGTGGCTAAGGTTGGTTCAGTGGGTTGTGTAGGCTTCCTAGTGGAGGGAACTAGTGCCTGAGTTCTGGTGGATGAGGCTGGATCTTGTCTTTCTGGTGGGCACGTCCACGTCTTGTGGTGTATTTTGGGGTGTCTGTGGCCTTATTATGATTTTAGGCAGCCTCTCTGCTAATGGATGGTGCTGTGTTCCTGTCTTGCTAGTTGTTTGGCATAGGGTGTCCAGCACTGTAGCTTGCTGGTCGTTGAGTGAAGCTGGGTCTTGATGTTGAGATGGAGATCTCTGAGAGATTTTTGCCATTTGGTATTACGTGGAGCTGGGAGGTCTCTTGTGGACCAGTGTCCTGAAGTTGGCTCTCCCACCTCAGAGGCACAGCCCTGATGCCTGGCTGGAGCACCAAGAGCCTTTCATCCACACGGCTCAGAGTAAAAGGGAGAAAAAATAGAAAGAGAGAAAGAAAGAGGCTATAATATAGTGAAGTAAAATAAAGCTATATAATAGCAAAGCTATACAGACAAAATCTCACCCAGAAGCATATACATATACACTCACAAAAAAAGGAAAAGGGGAAAAATTAATATATCCTGCTCCCAAAGTCCACCTCCTGAATTTGGGATGATTCGTTGTCTATTCAGGTATTCAACAGATGCAGGCACATCAAGTTGTTTGTGGAGTTTTAATCCGCTGCTTCTGAGGCTGCTGGGAGAGATTTCCCTTCCTCTTCTTTGTTCGCACAGCTCCCGGGGTTCAGCTTTGGATTTGGACCCGCCTCTGCGTGTAGGTCGCCTGAGGGCGTCTGTTCCCCGCCCAGACAGAACGGGGTTAAAGGAGCAGCTGCTTCGGGGGCTCTGGCTCACTCAGGCCAGGGGGAGGGAAGGGTACAGAGGAGGCGGGGCGAGCCTGTGGCGTCAGAGGCGTCGTGACGTTTTACCAGCCCGAGGTGTGCCGTGCGTTCTCCCGGGAAAGTTGTCCCCGGATCATGGGACCCTGGCAGTGGCGGGCTGCACCGGCTCCCGGGAGGGGCGGTGTGGAGAGTGACCTGTGCTTGCACACAGGCTTTTTGGTGGCGGCAGCAGCAGCCTTAGCGTCTCACGCCCGTCTCTGGAGCTCGTTTAGGCGGCGCTCTGAATCCCCTCTCCTCGCGCACCAGGAAACAAAGAGGGAAGAAAAAGTCTCTTGCGTCTTCGGCAGCTGCAGACTTTTTCCCGGACTCCCTCCCGGCTAGCTGTGGTGTGCTAACCCCTTCAGGCTGTGTTCACGCCGCCAACCCCAGTCCTCTCCCTGCGATCCAACCGAAGCCCGAGCCTCAGCTCCCAGCCCCGCCCGCCCCGGCAGGTGATCAGACAAGCCTCTCGGGCTGGTGAGTGCTGCTCGGCGCCGAGCCTCTGTGTGGGAGTCTCTCTGCTTTGCCCTCCGCACCCCTGTGGCTGCGCTCTCCTCCGTGGCTCCGAAGCTTCCCCCCTCTGCCACCCGCAGTCTCTGCCCGCGAAGGGGCTTCCTAGTGCGTGGAAATCTTTCCTCCTTCACGGCTCCCTCCCACTGGTGCAGGTCCCGTCCCTATTCTTTTGTCTCTGTTATTTCTTTTTTCTTTTGCCCTACCCAAGTACGTGGGGGAGTTTCTTGCCTTTTGGGAGGTCTGACGTTTTCTGCCAGCGTTCAGTGGGTGTTCTGTAGGAGCAGTTCCACGTGTAGATGTATTTCTACTGTATCTGTGGGAAGGAAGGTGATCTCCGCGTCTTACTCTTCCGCCATCTTCTCTCCTCCCCAGAGAATTTTTGAGACACTTCTTTTATGGATTGAATAGTGTCCCACCAACTTATACTGAAGTCATAATGGTGACCCCCAGTACCTCAGAATTGACCTTACTGGAAATAAGACCTTTGCAGACATAATTAGTTAAGATGAGGTCATACTAGAGTAGGGTGGGACCTTAATCCAACATGACTGCTGTCCTCATAAAAAGAGGGAATTTGGACACAAACACACACACAGAGGGAGAACACCATGTGAAGAAGGCAGAAATCTACAAGCCAAGGAACACCAAAGATTGCCAGCAAACCACTAGAAGCTAGGAGAGAGGCAAGGAACAGATTCTTTCACAACCCTCAGAAGGAACTAAACCTGCCAACACCCTGATCTTGGACTTCTAGCCTCCAGAACTGTGAGACAACAAAGGTCTGTTGTTTCAGCCTCCCAGTTTGTGGTACCTCATTGCGGCAGCTCTAGCAGACTAATGCACTTTCCTTTACAAGTGTTCACCTGAAGGCTGCCCAGCTGGTACTAGCCAGGCTGGTCCCTGGGAGCAGGGAGGGGTTTCCTCATGGAGAGGTTGGCCCGGCTGATCACTCTCAAGGTCAAGCCTGGGGTGGAGGTCTCCTGTCTTTTTTCTTTTTCTTTTTTGTATTGCTGACCTTCATTTTTTACCTATAGTGATCTTTTAAGAAAATAAATCAAAAAAACTTTACAGCAAATACTTTACATAAATATAAACATGCATGTCTACTTCATAATTAAGCAAAATAAACTTTCAGGCGCAAGATTTTAATAATCATTAAAGAATGAGACAATGAACCCAAGGCAAAAATAAAAGGAGCAACAAAAAGACATTTCATAAGGCTTCAGCTGGTCTTGTCATCCAACCTACTGGTTAAGGCCTGAGTTTCATGAATCCTACCTTCCTCACCAAATGGAAATACTCAGTTTGGCTGTACCTAATGTACGTCCACATAACAGACGGTTACTCTCTCAAAACCATGTAATAAATACATCACATGCACACACATCCTACTTCACCAACCTCTCAAATAGGGAACTAATAAGGATTTTGGAATTTTCAAGTTTTCCTACCACTGAAGCACATACATATTAATACCACACATAGAAAAAAAAAATAGTTCTGCTACAGAAATGAGTGGCATCGTGAGAAATCTCTAGTTTGTTAAGTTTCCCCAAATCACGTCTTTACTGTGGCTTGCTTGCCATGGCTCCTCAGGTGCTTCGGACTTAAGTCCTCACACCTCGCCGGACGAACCACAGTGTGGCAGGCGTTACGCAGAACAAAGAAAAGGCAATTTTAACCATTCAGTTAGACTTCAGAACCACGAAAATCAGCATGGACAGCTTCCAGCTGTCTCCAAACACCTGGAATGTTTCCTCTACGTCCGCCCTCTGTGCTCCACTGGCTGGTTCCCTCTGCCCCCAGGGGCCTCTTGGCAGCCCCCACACCTCTCTCCATGCTGCATGAAGAAGAGAACTTCTGCCACTTTCCCTTCTCTAGCCTTCCCCGGCCACCCAAACCCTCCTTTTCTCTACTTCTTTTCTCCTTGTTCCCACAAAGCAGCTCTGCATGCCTCAGTGAGGCTGCCCAAAAGAACTTTCCCAGTTCCCTTCTCTCTTCTCCCCAAAGCCTCACCCCTACTGTGAAATGAAACTGCATTCCAAGGTCCCACCCACTCTGGGTAAATGTTGTATGTTTCCTGTCTTTTCTGAACCCATTTCCTCCCAGATGGCTCTCCCTTACTCCATGCTGATGGAATGTTTAATTATTCATTCCATAAGTATTAATTAATCACTCACGAACCACTGTGCTAGAAGTCTCAGCAGCATCTGAGAACACCTGTGCCTCAAGAAATCCGAAACGTAGTGATCATTTAAGGGTGACGGGTAAGTCTCTCCTTAGGCTAACTCCAATTGACAAGTACTGGCTTCCTGGAGAAAGCTGAGACTTCTAAGGCATCTCCATGGGAAAGAGTGCTGTGCTACATGAGTGATGTCTGCACGGACATGGATAGGGAGATGCCAGCATGGGAAGACCAGGTACTTGCCACCACGGAGGTGCAGGGACTTCACATACCACTAAGCGAACTTGGGCAAGTCTTTACCTCCTGCAAACTCTTGAGCAATTTAACCTCTGGAGTGTCTAATTTTAACAAGTGAATGATAACCAGAGAAACTAGTGACCCACCACATACAGGTATTTTATGTTAATTAATTTTAACACTGACTATAGTATCGGTGGGGAGGAGATAACACAAAAACCAAAATAATTACAGTACCAGGCAGAATAGATTGTTAAGAGCAATAAAAATGATGGGTACCAAATGTCATGGGGATTCAAAGGCAACTTCCAATTGAGATTATTTCCCTGGTCTTGAAGGGTGGGGGACTTGTTGGGAGAGAAGAGACAACATAAAGTCAGAATGGATGGAAGCAGAAGAGTGGGGCATATTTATGAGTCGAGGGTAACATGAGAGATGCGTGGAGGGAAGGCTGGAGCAAGAATAGAGAGCCTTGAATTCCTGGCTAAAACGTTGGGATTTTAATAAAACAGAAATCTCTATAGCAAAGTCAATTTTCACAGCAAACTAGTATGGTACCGTTTGCATTTTAGAGAAAGACAACAGCTAGAAGCACATTTTTGACTGTAGAGTTCTATGCGGGGTAACCATTGGGTTACGTTGGTACGGGAGCATCTTATTCCTTCCTAACGAGCCTAATCAGCCATGACAAAGGTCACCTTTTTTTTTTTTTTAAAGTAAGCATTCTTTTTTATTTTATTTAATTAATTAATTAATTAATTTATTTATTGGCTGCGTTGGGTCTTCGTTGCTGCGCGTGGGCTTTCTCTAGTTGCCGCGAGCAGGGGCTACTCTTCCTTGTGGTGCGTGGGCTTCTCATCGCGGTGGCTTCTCTTGTTGCGGAGCACGGGCTCTAGGTGCGCGGGCTTGAGTAGTTGCGGTGCACAGGCTCAGTAGTTGTGGCTCACGGGCTCTAGAGCGCAGGCTCAGTAGTTGTGGTGCATGGGCTTAGTTGCTCCGCGGCATGTGGGATCTTCCCGGGCCAGGGCTCGAACCCGTGTCCCCTGCATTGACAAGCGGATTCTTAACCACTGCGCCACCAGGGAAGCCCCAAAAGTCACCATTTTTGAATGCTATTTATGTAATAGGCATATGAACAAGGTGGTCTGACAGCTTCATTTTAGTACATTGAGGCAGTTACCACAGTTTTGGAAAATGAGAGGAGTTCATCTGCCCAATGTCACAGAGCAGTAAGGGGTCGAGACAAGGCTGGCACCTTTGAACCCAGTGAGAGACTGGACACCAAGCATCTACTTTGTGACTAAAAGCTGGGCCAGTGAAGGTAACAGCTACACTAATAACATAAGGGCCAGGGACTGCTTCTAACTCTTGATTGCACACACATGAAAAAGTCTAAATGACAATGAAACCATTCATAAAGGATTTCTTTGTTTTGTGGTCAGTTAGCATTCATTCCTGTCTGTAATAATATAACGGAAAACGCTTGACTGAAATGTGGGTCTGTTTTTCATTGATTATTGATGTTTCTGGCCACACCATTCCCTCCTGATTTTAAAAGGATTCCTCTTCATTACAGTTCACCTTTCACCCCTTTTCCCTCTCCTTCCAGGAGTTACTTCTGCAGGTGTAGATGCCATGTCAATAAAGAAAATAAAACTGATGGTGTTTTGTGTGCTTAACTCATTTTTAATAGGATTTTGTGGTTTGGGGTGATTCTTTGTTTTAAGCTGGAATAACACTCAGGCTCTATGCAGGTTCCAATGGTCTGGACAGTCCCTCCTGATCACAAAGGTTGCTCCAGCCACAGGACAGTACTGAATTAAAAGGCACAAGTCCCCTCCCTCCAAGCAAGCGATAGAACTTCACTTTGTTCCAGAAGCAAGTGAGAATAAAGATTAAAGGGTGGGGCATGAACATCTCAGGAGGGATGTTAAAAATCCAAGCCAACAAGAATACAAACCACGTTCTTGGGATTCCTCATGTCAACCTTGTGAATTACTTTACTGTTCATATTAATTTTTAGACAATCTCTTTTAGGAAGAAACATGCCAGTTATATTAGATTGAACCACATAAAATTGCTGCTTACCAGGATGGTCATTTCACATGAATCAACCTAATAATCATCATTGCAATGTGCAGCAATCTCAATGTGTTCTATATTTATTTCTCAATTTAAATGGAGACCTTGGGTTGTAGAGATAAAATGAGAAAATACAGCACATACAAATTCTTAACAGATGTCTGTTGAATCTTTAAGATATAAATCCTAGCAATCTGGTAGCCTCGCATGTATCTTATGCATACTAGGTACAAACCATTCTAATGCCAGGGTGAATGCACTTTAACACTTTCAAGTTTAATTTCCCTGAGTCTGAAATAATTAAAAATTCCACTTCATTTATATATTTACACTTTTATTAGAATTCTTCAGAACTGTGAACAATTGGACAACATATCAGAGAAAAAACATAGAGAACATCAACATCCTTTAAACTTGCACCGCTTACATATTTACACATAAAGTTACTTACTGTATATATAAAAAATATTTTCAAGGACTCATGGGCTTGGGAATAGTCAAAAGACATTATTGCTACATTTCAATATTTACCAAAAAAAGCCACAAAATAATTTCAAACATTAAGCCACTGCCAAAGAAACATGGGATGTAAAAAAAAAAAATTATAAAAATATAAACTTTCAAGAATATCCAAGACAAAACTCTCAGTGAAGTGCCCCTGAAGTACCTAGACATCTACAATTAACAACCATTTTTCTTACTATAACCAAGGTCAATAGAAACACAAAGGAAATTTTTCAAAGTATGGCAAACAGCGACAACTTCTTACGTGACAACAAAACGCCCCAACCTGTTACCTTTGGAAAGGTGCGAGAGCATAGAACTCCAGTGCAAATGGTTACTTCCAGATAAATGGCCACAGTTCTCTAAATGAAAGCTAAGGGACCTACGAGGAGAAAACCGTGAGGGCAGCATACCTGAATCTCACGAGATAACACACAAACCTTGCCATGTACCCGTGGATCTCTCATAGTTGGGCAGGAAAAAAAAAAGGTAAACTCTAAGAGTAATATCCAGGCTACAGCCTAAAGTGTAAAATTTAAATATGTTTCAGTGGGAAAGTAGCATTAATAAGGTCTAAGGAACAGGTAGAGTATGTTGAGTATAAATAACAGAGTGCCTTAAGTGCAGGTGGATTGCAAATAAACAGGTACTTAAGCACTCCACTTCCTATATGCCTCTACGTAAGCTTTTGGTAAGCTTCTCTACACAGCTAGGTGGAGCGAAACAAGAGCTGTGCTGAAGAAAGCCAAGCGACTTCCTGGGTACTGAAGGACCCTCTTGGGCTCAAGGCAAGACTACTCCCAAAATATTTGTCTACAAGCATACACACGCGCGCACACATACACACTTATATAGATACTGGCCCAGTGTCTAGGACATGCCTGCGACGGAGGCTGAATCTAAAGTTTATTTCCGGCTACAGAAGAATCCAACTAAGACAGTACTGCTTTGTCACTTCTGCCGGAGTCATGCAGTAAATCGGTCACTTTTTCAAACGGCATCAAATCCACTGAACACAATGCCATTCTGAAGCTGGTCAGCTTGTTCTGGACAATCTCTAGAGCAAGTTCATCGGCTACAAAGGAGATCTCTGTTAAGATTGTGCTTGGCAATTATGTATTTTCTTTAAAAAAGGAAAAAAAAAAAAAGCACTAACTGTTTCCTTCAAACTTGTCTGGCTCTTCAGCTATTCCTACACACAGCAGACTCAAGCCAGAATCGTATCCAGAAACTACACCTTGTGGGTTTCCCCCCTCAAATATGTGAATCTGTACAATTTATAGATGAGTATATACAAAATGCAGGCTGGGGAGGCCTTCTCTCCAATTCAGCTCCCTAATTGTGAACTCTATTTAGAAACCAGGTCAGGAGCACAAAGGCTCTCACCCAGCAGTCTATGCGTGCCTGGAAAGCATTTTTCCACGTCCTACGTCTCATTCCCAGCATGAAATACTAGATTTCTTGAGCCCAGATACTCATAGGCTTCTGCCCTTTGAACAACATTCTATTTTCCACATCAAGGGATGAGCTTTCGGCTTCTAATCTTGCTGCATCATCACATCATTACGGATGATTATGAGGAATGAAGGTGACTACTGCCATGTATTCAAATAAACTATCAACTATACTTTTCAGGCAGAAATTGGAGAAGCCCTGGGAAGGACTCAGGGTGTCTATAGCCCATCCCACCCACCCTTTCTCCAAGTCTGAAGTTATTCCATTAACGGGGGCTAGCTTGCTATCGGGAACATATGCAGCTCGATGGTAGCTGATGACAGAAATCATCGGCCACTAAAGTGTGCTCATAAAGACAGGAGTACAGTGGGGTGTCCACTACCCTGGAGTAGGATTCGAGTCGAAGGAAAAGAAAATAACCATTATGAAAACCAAAGGAGTGGGGGCCGTTCTTGTCGGGGGGGGGTCCCCCCCAAACCCTGGATGCGCATTCTGCTTCAGACGTCTTCGTGCACAAGCAGAGGCTGCGTGGAGGACGCGCTGCTGCCCACCGAGTTGATCCGCACGGAACGGTCCACCGCGGGGGTCTCCCGATGGGGGCTGCACTTCGCTAAGTTGGAATAAATCTGAGGAAAACAAGTCCGCAGTTAATACGCCAGTCTCCATAACGAGCACAGCAACAAAGGGGCACATCTGCGGCCTCAGAATCACAACTTATGAAGACTCCTAAAGCCAGGAGGGTTGACGAGACCTTACAGCCAAGAACCACATCATACTGACCAAAGACAAG
This sequence comes from Eschrichtius robustus, assembly GCF_028021215.1. Classification (NCBI taxonomy): domain Eukaryota; kingdom Metazoa; phylum Chordata; class Mammalia; order Artiodactyla; family Eschrichtiidae; genus Eschrichtius; species Eschrichtius robustus. The sequence continues at coordinate 77,677,122 of NC_090827.1, forward strand.
CTTTGTTCTAGCCCTCATTTTCCCCCAAGGTCTGATTACCTAAGAAGTGATGGTGCAAAATGTGCTTTTCTGCTGGGACACATCTGGGAAAGAGAACGATCTAACTTTTTTTTTTTTTTTAAAGAAATTCACGTTCTTTTATTTATTTATTTATTTATGACTGTGTTGAGTCTTCGTTTCTGTGCGAGGGCTTTCTCTAGTTGCGGCGAGTGGGGGCCACTCTTCATCGCGGTGCACGGGCCTCTCACCATCGCGGCCTCTCTTGTTGCGGAGCACAGGCTCCAGACGGCGCAGGCTCAGTAATTGTGGCTCACGGGCCCAGTTGCTCCGTGGCAATGTGGGATCTTCCCAGACCAGGGCTCGAACCTGTGTCCCCTGCATTGGCAGACAGATTCTCAACCACTGTGCCACCAGGGAAGCCCTAACTTTTTTAAAAGGTGTATAAATCTCTACAGCCAACTCCATTGCAAAGGCTGATGTCAGTCACTAAGAAATCGGTGGTCCTTCCAGGGGTCTTCCATTGAGAACTAGGCTCTTGGGTGTGAAATGATGTTTAATTCAAAAATGTGCTTTGACACCCGGAAGAACAAGCTTCGACCCAAAAGTATCAGTGGTATATGCTGAAGAAAAGACAGCTCCAAACACACAAACCGGAAAAAGAGCAGCTTAAAAAAAATCTGAGTCAAAGTAAGGATCACTCATTCTTCCTTAACAGCCTAAGAAATGATGGATTTGAGTTTTGATTTCCCCTCTCCTCAAATCACTGGGAGGGATCTCCCAACTTCAAACAACTCTTCATTCTCTATGGCTTGTGGCCATGACAGCTATCTGCCATGTTCTGGTTATGCTTTCTTGAGCTGAAGGTTTATTTTACTGCAGCAACAAGCTGTCTTTTCTCTGATTTTATTCTAGTGCACATCACCCCAACCCTCCAAAGGCTGAATAGCCTGACACGTGAGGCAGAGCGCATGCCGACCCCATGACCAGCACTTGGGGTGGAAGAGGAAACGTGGCAAATCCTTATGGAAACATCTATGTCCACACTTCCGAGTGCCAAGCCCTCTACTCTTTCACCTCCTCATCTCATAGCCCTTGGCCCAGAATGGGGGGTTGGGCCAAAAAAGAAACTGTTTCCATTGCTTTACTTTCCTACCCAAAGCCCAATTTGCAGCCTAAGCCAAGGAGAGAAGGGGTGGGTAGCTTAGTCCTTACCCCCAGAGCCTGAGAAGGAGGACACGCTTGGAACCAAGAGAACGGAGGTCCTATGCCTGGCTAGAGTGTACTCACATGACTGGTGCTCTCTGAAATCTGCTTCTCAATCAGCTGCACAATCTGCTGAAATGTTGGCCTTTTCAGGGGATCAGCATCCCAGCAAGTCTTCATGATGTCATACCTGCAAAACGAGGGCCATTTATCACTCCTCAATGCCCTTAACTGGTCCTCAGGTGTATGCCATGCAGCAATTTCAAAAATAATTCCAGGGCTACGCAACTGGACATAGTGAATGACATGGGCATAAAATAAAACTCTGTCTACGAGATGCTGCCAAAACTTTCTGTGTATTTGGTGACAAGAATTATGAAAATCAGCTACAGAAATGACATTTGACCAGGATGTCACAAAGAGGGAACCAAGCGACATTTCAAACTGTGCTAGTGAAAACCCTCAACATCGGAGCTTGTCTTTAAAAAGGAAAATAAAAGGGGAAACATTATCTGAAGGAAGAATGTCTGGGCCCTTACATTTCCGCAGGTGCGTGCTCAGGGCTGAGCATTCGGAAACCTTCCTTGATCATCTTGTAGAATTTAGAATCGACTGGCATTCCAGGGTAGGGGCTGCTTCCTGAGGCACAAACAGTTTGCAAATCAGTGTAACAGTAAGCAAGCAGGACGCTGACAACACCTTAAAGAAGATACTCTGAGTCTGATCAAGGAGCCTTTGGCAAGGCTCGTTTTACCTAAAGAGAACAGCTCCCACAGAAAAATCCCATAGGACCAGACATCACTTTCAAACGTGTACACACAGTTGAAAATGCTCTCTGGTGCCATCCACTTCACAGGTAGCCGAGCCTGCAATGGAAGCATAACAGAGTCAACAATGTTAATTATGAAGCTCAAAAAAAAAACGGAACAGAAAATATTCCTATAAATGTTGCTTCTGCTGAGAGGTGGAGGTGAGAACTTGACGGGCATCTCACGAAGGACTTCCACCCACATAACCTCAGATGACCCCGACTGCCTCTGAAATAGGTGGATCACAGGTACAGCTGCCCCTTGAACAACGAGGGTTTGAGCTGCATGGGTCCACTTACACATGAATATTTTTCAATAATAAATGCTACACGGTCTGTGGTGCGTCGAATCCAAGGATGCAGAGGAACCGTGGATACGGAGGGCTGGCTCTAATTTATACTGAGATTCGCCCCTGCATTGTTCAACTGTATACTATCCCCATTTTCAAGACGGGGACATTGAGTCTGTACAGTGTGGTGGATAGGAGCACGGATGTCAGACACAGATACATGGGTTCTAACCCTGGCTCCACCACTGGCCTTGTGTAACACAGAGATAAGTTACCACTGAACGCTGTTTACCCTTTTCCCTTAATAGAAACATGGCCTCCCACGGTAAGGACTGCATGACCCAGCTCCTTCCCAGCTGCGCGCAGCCATGTGGCTCACTTTTGGCCACTAAGGTATATAAGTGTTGTGTGACAGCTTTAGGAAAACTTCCTTAAAATGAAGCTGGCATGTGCCCTGTGGCCTTCTCCTTCTTGTCTCTTCCTCCATTATCCTGCCTTCTGGATGTGTTGGCTGGCTCTCTCATGGCCATATCACGGGCCATGAAGATAAGGGCTACACCAAGGATGGTAAAAAGAAAAAAAAAAAAAAAAAAAGAAAGGTGGAGGAATTCGCTCCCCTAGTACATCATGGAACCTCCATACCAGGCCCGGCCTGCTACTCCTATACTTGTTTTCCTTTTTTTGGGGTGTTCTGTCATATGCAACCAAAACTATCCCTTACTAATACAGTGGGAAAGTCACTTATGCATCTATAATTAAGCCTCAGGATATTCTTCTGTAAAGCAAAAATAATACTTCAAATTCCATGAGTTGTCTTGTGGGTTAAATGAGATAATATGGGTACCAGTGCTTAGCTGGGTACTGCTGACTCACTAGTGTCTGAAAAATTGCCCTGTATAAGCAAGCATGTGATAGAGAGTAGCAGATATGCTGACTATGACTATTCCAAGGTGGTGAGTGGCAGATTCGGGGTTTAAATTCAATGGCCGAACTTCACATCCTGAACTCCTCCCGCTAACCTCGAGCCAAACTTTCTGTGACTATTCCTCTTAGAGACATTTCTGGATTCCTGGATCTTAATTTACCATAAAAAGGTGAATCAATCCTTCGCTTAATCCATTTAGGATTGAAAACTGGGAAGACAATTTTTTCTGGTCTTAAAGTTATTTCAGTCAGTAGGAAAAAAAAAATGCTTTCCAGTATCCCCTCCCAGATTTTGTGCTAAAGCTCTTATAGAGGGCCTTAACCTGAGATTTACAAGGTGTCTTGAATTCAGGGGCTTGTGAACTTGGAAGGGAAAAAATTACATTCTTGTGTTCACTAACTAAAGTTGAGCATTTCCTTAAATTATGAATGCAGGCAATAAAGCACCAGGTCTTAGCAGTGCCTGTGACTTTGTCACCAACAGTAACATAGATACCTTCATATTACAGTTCTATATTCATCACTTAGAAATTACAGTAGTTGTTAGACCCACAGTTAGAACATGTTATTCTGTGTAACAAAGAAGCACGCGTAATGAATATCACAGAGGTACTTTTTAATATTTTAATAACTTCATTTCCATTTAACGGCTTTTCTCAGTATCCTATGTATTTTATGCATTTAAAACAGTGTTCTGACAAGGGATCCACAGGTGTCACCAGACTATGATAGGGGCCACAGCACAAAAATGACCAAGAACACGTGTGAAGAACTTTCAGAGGAACTGACACAACGAGGAGGTCTCAAATGACTATAACGTAAATTTGGGGCCAATAACATGTTGTGTGAGTTTCCCTGCTTTTAATTTTGTCCCATTAGGTCCCCTTACCCAGTAGTCTGGTGAAGAGTGATATCTGTGACTGGTTAGTTGAACTGGCTTAGCTGGAGTCCACAATCTGAAGCCTGGTGGGACCAAACCACCTGACCCATCCTTGTTAATTCCAACTAAGGTCACTAGCCAAGAACGGGCTATTAAGAAGCTGCAGCATAACTACTGTCATGATTATTTAGATTCCAAATAAGACATCTAGCCAGAATAATAAGTGCCTCATGTAAGTATTAGCCACAGTGTGCCTGCCACTATTCTAAACACCCTACTATGTATATTAACTCATTTAATCCTCACAACAACTTTATGAGGCAGGTGACAGTATTATTACCAAAAGGAGAAAAACCAAGGTTCAGAGGTGCTGGGGTAATCGTTGCCAAATATTACACAGCCACTAAATGATAGACCCAGGTTCGAACTCAGCAAGACTGGGTCCAGAACCCAGTAGCCTTTTGTCAATACTCAAAGGCCTGGATAGAAAACCACCTTTCATTCTTCCTTCCAATAGTGTACCAGGACGGAGAGGACTTGGTGTTATTAACACTCGTAGCCTTAGCGAGTTACTAGAAATGCATGCAATCATCAGGAAGTAAATCCAGGAACGTTTCTGCAAAAAAACAAGTCTAATACAGCCCACCCACAGAGATGCCATAGTGATGGAGAAGGAAATATTACATCATCATAAGGCACACAAGAGCTACCTCCAGGAATAGCTCTGGACTATAGGTATGGGCCTGGGAAAACAGATGTAGAAGAATATATGTTCAAGACTATTGGCTTCCCATACTAATGGGATATTCCTCTAGAAATCATAGGCTCTAGTTTCAGCCTCTACTGACCTGTGTCATCTCAGACAAATATCACTAAAATACACTGTGTTTTTAGTTTCTCCAACTTTTAAAATGTGAAGACTTGCATTCTAATGCCAAGGGTTTGTCCTGATGATACAATGAAAATTGGCAATGAAAGCACTTTGAAATAAAATCACTATGTTCCGTAAGCCAATTGTTCCTTATGAATGTCTTTAATAAGCTCTCTTGATTGTAAGATTCAACATTCTATATACCTAACTCTGAACATTATGTTAGACTTAACATTATCTTTTTCACATGGCATGTCAATCTCAAAATAAAATTCTCCTGCTGTGACCTTCAGGTCCACATTTGTTTCACTTGAACAAAATCAAGTTCATTGCTATTCTCAGGCTATAATGAAAATTAAGGCTATTTCTGTTTCCTTCACATGCTCCATAATTACACAATTAGAATTAGGATTTCTATTATTGGAATTTTGCTAAAGTACACTTAATTTGACTGCTAAAATGCATGGTACCGCAAAGGTAGGATTTGCATTATGAAAATCATAAAAAGCAATACTTAAGAAAACTTGAAACAAAACTCCTTCACTGGACTGTCAAGAGAGAGTGGGTACTCACGTTTCCTTTGACCACATAATTAGAATCATTCTTGATGTCTCTGGCTAGACCAAAATCACAAATCTTTGTGATTCGACCATGAGTAAGGAGGATATTTCTGGCTGCCAGGTCTCTATGAATACACTATTAGGAGAGTGGGAGACAAAAGAAAACCATTTACATTTATTTTAAACTTTTAAAGAGTGAAAGCTATGTTTAATACTAGAATGCTGCTTATGTCATACAGTGCCAATACTTTTGCTTTACGTTTAAACTATTCAGTGCACCAAAAATAAATATCTAGATTACACTTTGAATGATGTTCAAATTTGTGTTTCACATTGTTAGGACCTTAATTACTATAATCACTTTCAAAACCAACTTGAATAAATGCTTCTTTTTTTCCTTAGGACTACTTTCATTCATAGGAAAATACATTATAAATAGTCGCATCATTTTTTTAAACGGAAAACCCATTTTACATGCTTCTCTTTGAATGTCCTTTTAAAGAGTTTCTAAAATGTCTACAACTTCAATTTGATACCTCCTAAGGACAAAGGGAAGAGGCTCTTTATTTCAGCCATCCTATATCCTCTTTTAGTTTGGTAATTGTTTGGAAATGTCACCAATGATACTTAAGGGTAGGTTCTGTAACCTCATTCTATCCTGCTCGTCCCATTTCCTAAGGAATTCCTCTCACCCTTCCAGAGACCATGTTCCTTGTTTTGGTTCCATCATTCTCTTCCCACCCCCAACCTTCTGATCAAATGTTTATTGCTCTCTCTTGATTCCTTACTCCCCTGCACTTTATAAACCATACGTGCAATATTTGAGGTCTAACGTCAAAAAGACCCAAGTATATGCTTCACCGAGCACTGCAACTACATGAGTTACCCCCTCCTTTGGCTGATAAAAATATTTATCTCTTTATTTTCTAAGAGCAGCTCCTATATCCTAAAAGCCAAGTTTTAAATGAATTCATTGCATATAAAAAAATATATTCATAGAAAGCTCATTTAGACAGGCTTGCACTTTAAAGCTTATAAATGAGAACATGAATTCCGAAGAGACAGCAGTTAGAACATGAAGAAACTATTTCCTCTGCTTTTGGTTACCACATTTCAAATGACACTCTGCCTTCTAACTATGGCTCTAAAATGCCCCTTGGGGGCCATGGGGGCAAGGAGAGGACTCTTCTGAGAATCACCCCCACTTACATTCTTTGAGGCAAGGAATGCCATGCCCTTTGCCACCTGGTAAGAAAAGCTCAACAAGTCCTCCAGGTCTAGGGCCAACTCATCATCTTCCATGATGGCAGGAGTCATGTCTCTTTCTATGTATGAACCTGTTAGGAGGAGAAGGGATTTTCCTAGCAATTAGTACCTTCAAGATAAGGAGAGTAAAAGACAGTGACAACAATACCTCCAAGGGCTGGTAATCAAGGAACTGATGTGAACTTGCAGGCAAATCACCTCTCCAGTGTTAAGGACAGGTAGGTACTGAATCACAAAACTAATATTCCCAATCCTGGGCTAAGTTACTAAATCTTCAGGGAAGAAGAACAGTGGATGAATACAAAAGTCTCATATTTTTTATATGCAAAATATGTATGTGATATATTTTGACATGCATGTTATCATATATGCAGTAAGATGCTCAGATACAATAACACATGCCCTGACCCCAAATATCCACTTGCAACCCTTAACTGCCATTGACCACTGGCATTGCCACTGGATCCTATGGCAATGGATCCTATCCTCAAGGAAAACCGGTCACTACAGGAATGGTGTTAGATTCCACAGTGGTATGAGAAACCCTCTGTCAATGAAGTTGTTTTTATTGCTTGATAGGTACCCACCTATTCTTGCAGATCTCCTTTTGTCTGCCTTGGTTGGTACAACATAAGAAACTCCGGGTTTCATGTCCATGTACTCATTAGTACTATCACCGCTGGGAGAGATGAAACATCCATCAAATCATGATTAAATAAAATGGGAAATGGGGGAGCACACAGGGCCAGGCTCTATCTCCCCATCCCTTTTTGAACATAAGAGGCTGCTTTTATTTAAAGAAAGTGTTGCCAAGTTTCAATGAGGAAAATCTTGTTCAGTAAGATCTGAGTTTTTAATATTCAACATTCGGGTCCAATCCCCAGGAATTCGATGGCCTTTTTTGTGTTCAACAGTAGATGGAACTCAAGTCAGAAATTTCCCATCTCTTGACACCAGGGATTTAATGAGAAGCAGAGAACCAAAACCATTATCCCACATTACTTCAAACTCTCTAAATTAGCCTCAAGAGAGACAAGATGAAAGAGACAAAGAACCAGAGCTTCTGAGATGTGTTATTAGTGGGGGAAGACAGAGATCGCTAACATACAGCAACTGATGGAAGAAGGTTTAAAAAAACCAAGTTTGGTTCAGATAAACACCAATAATTTGGATGATTTTCTGAACCATCTGGACCTCTTGAATCTGCAACATTTGGCTGGAGAGTCTTCAAGATTTCTAGTACTTCCTGCTTCTGATTAGCATAGAAACACCATGACAACAATCTCCTTCAGAGTGTGCTGGTGGTTCCAATCCCATATGGGATCCCAAAGCACAAAAAAACACAAACAGGACTGAACAATTTAGGCCATTACTTCAGAAAGTTAAAAAATATATAGGGGGCCAAGGTTTTAGAAAAAAGGCAAAGTGGCTCATTTATTCATATAAAGAGGATGTGCGCTACAGAAACTAACAAAAGATGGTTTGGTTTATACTGTATTTTACTTCCACTTGTCACTACTCAAAGTTTACAGGATTGAAAAAAGAATTAAAAAGCTTCACCAAGGATTTAAAACTTTAGCCAGAGGTATAGAAAAACACTTTAGGAGGTAACCACCTATCAACAATATTTACCAAGGTCTCCTTGAGGGCCTGGGGTTAAGTTTAGGAGACAAGTCTTGCCTTCTCAAAATGTAGGGGATATAGTAAATAAAAAGGAAAGAGGAAACCCACCCCACAACTGCAGAAATATAAAGTATAAGGGATTGGGCATGATTACTATGATTTCTGTTGGGCAGGGTGAATCTAGGAAATCTTAAATGGCGGATCTTAACAACACTTGGAAAGAAAAGGCAAGACATGGCACAGAATTCTATTCTGGTTGTAAACTACACCAATTCTCCTTAAAGGAACTTGAAGCCCTTGACACATCATTCAAATTCAGAATGGTGTCAAGGATGAAAGAGATGAAAATAAGGCACACAATTTTTTTAAATGTGCTGGAGTAGTTGTGTCTTTTGAGGGCATGAGTTAAGAAAAGAAAGGGTAAGGCATACAGAAATAATTCAGAGGTAGATGGTGAGAAACCTATGTGCAGAGAGCTGTCTGGAGCTCTTCGCCATTCTGTTAAAGGTTTTAAAGGAATTCACTGTGACAACTTGGCAGCCTTTCCCACTTTCCCTATAAACAGTGTCTCACTGTAAAGATGCATATAGTACCCGACTCAACAGTATAAAGAGAATGACACACGAGAACAGAACGATGATAACAGAAATAGGTACAGAATTCATTCAGTTGAATAGAACTAAAGCTTAGAAAAACACTAAAGATGCATTTTTAAGAATCAACAAAAATTTAAGTTCAACACTATCTGAATCTTTAAAAACACTATTTGAACTTTCTAAACCGTTAATCACATTTAAATGATTTAATAATTCTGATTTTGTACCTCAAAGTACCTCAGGTTCACTTTTTTAAAGAATCAACCTTGATTGTAAACCCTCGTGACTCCATGAACTGCCTGTCAACAGCTATTTATGTGAATCAGTCTTACCAGGAAGACTCCTTTGAATGGAGAAGGTTTTTATAAAGCGCCGCTTCTGCATGATCTTCCTGCTTTGAGCAAATAAATGAATCACGCTTTCTTCTCAAAAAATTCAGAAGATCACCATAGCAACAATATTCTGTAATGACCAGGGTGGGCCCTATGAGCATTTAAGAAAAGGTTAGAAAAAGGTGAGATATACAGACCATCCAGCCTCCCATAAAAATACCCAAGGGTGATCACGGCCATTCACACTCAGGTTCAAGGCTAAGCCTACTTAGTACAAGTACAATCCTATCTATTAACACTACTTAGCAAAAAGCAGCAGAGTAACCTTTTTGCCTGAATTTCTAAGTGATTAGGGGCCAGGCATGACTGCTGGTTTTAGACAGGAGTTATAGCTTTCACCGTTATATTATTATCAAGCTTCCTATATGAATCCTTTGATTCATTTCTGTTTACAATGGGGGCTTCATGCCTCTTGGTAATGTTATTATGGAAATGGTGATGAGTACACAAAAAAACTGTGGCATAATAGGAAAACCAACCACCAGAACCACCAGCTGAGACTGGGAGGTGGGGGAAACCCTGGAATGACAGGGCATCACCTGTGTTCCAGGGCCTATCTGTCGAACTTTTTTTTTTTTTGGTGTTGTGAACGCCTAAAAAACTGTAGCCCTGAAGTTAACAGGCAACTAATTGACTCGGGCAGAAATCTCTCAGGAACAATTCGTCATGTGGTGAAGCAACATTTATGGCAGCTGTTTTAAGAAATTATATAAACCTGTCAACTTGACAGTGGATCTCTCCAGACCTTGAGGAATGGCTCATTTTACACATCTTTGTTCCTTTTGACCAAAATGCCTTCTGGCAACATCACAGAAAGCCTTGATGAGAGGACTAATGACTTGCTTCCGAATTGGAAATTTCTTTTTTATAGAAGTGAAGTGTTTGCTCATTTGGTGTATATTTGAGGGCTGGAAGGCTTAGAGGCCTATTTTTAATGATGGTATGTACATGAACATTAACCCTTTAGTGGCTAAATGTCATCCAGCAAAATATAAAAGCTCACAAGGTAAAAGAAAAGCTTTCTGGAGGAGATGAGACATTCTCGAGATATTCAAGAGGTCAATGTCAGTGAGACATACACGACTGTAACTAGGGTATGTCCTGGGCTGTTCCGCCCCATGATGATAAAACCTGAAATATACATTCTTAAGAACAATAGCTTGGGTGGTGGGGTGCAGGAATCCAGCAAGAGGTTAGCTGCCTGGGTCAAAATCTTGCAAGGAGCTTATAATCAAGCATTGTCAAAAATCATATCAGAATCTCCCATCTTTTGATAATTTGACCCATAACAAGAGTCAGGTTGGGGCTTCCCTGGCGGCGCAGTGGTTGAGAATCTGCCTGCTAATGCAGGGGACACGGGTTCGAGCCCTGGTCTGGGAAGATCCCACATGCCGCGGAGCAACTAGGCCCGTGAGCCACAACTGCTGAGCCTGCGCGTCTGGAGCCTGTGCTCCGCAACAAGAGAGGCCGCGATAGTGAGAGGCCCGCGCACCGCAATGAAGAGCGGCCCCCGCTTGCCGCAAATAGAGAAAGCCCTCGCACAGAAACGAAGACCCAACACAGCCAAAAATAAATAAATTAATTAATTAAAAAAATAAAAAATAAAAAGAGTCAGGTTGGCCATGGCCTTACCTCCAATGGTGCATGCTCCAAGAAGATTCACAATATTCACATGATTACCGAGGTAGCTTAAGACTTTGAGTTCAGACATTAGGGCTTCTCGTTCCGTTAAATGGGCACTTGCTAAAATTAGAAACATCTTATTTTAGCAAAAAACAAATCTGGGGTGGGGGGGGCTTGGGATGAACTGGGAGATTGGGATTAACACATATACAATAATATGTATAAAATAGATAACTAATGAGAACCTGCTGTATAGCACAGGGAATTCTACTTCTCTTCACCATACAGTAGAAACTAACGCAACATTGTAAAACAACTATATCCTCCCCCCAAAAAAACAAAAAACAAAGCCAAAAAAGGACAAATCTGGGACACTGACGGTTAGCACGCACAGTAGTTTGCAGGAACTTACGTTTGAGCATCTTCACAGCAACAGTCATGGCCGCATCTGACTTAATTAGGCCGTATGCAGTGGCCTCAACAACTTTCCCGAAGGCGCCGGCACCCAAGGTTTTCCCTATAGAAAGGAAGACAAGGAAGTAAGTGGCAATGGTGTGGTGGGACTGAAGGACTATTTGTGTCATTTCAAAACCAACAAAGGATTTGCGACAAATTTGTCTAGATACACTTCCTCAAAGTGTGCTCGATGCCAAATCTGTCAAAGGTGGTGAAACACTTATTGTTTCAGGTGAAATAAAACAAAGGAAGCTACTGGGGTTCCCTAAAGTCACTGTCATGTGTACACAAAAAGGTTACGTGGAAAGCCCCTGTTGCATACTGACCAAAACTCAGCCTGTTTCTGGGAAACTCCCATTTGTGATCATAAGGAAGTTGCGTTGGGTCTATGTAAACATAATTGTTTCCATTTATCTCCTCAACAACCTTCCACTGTACTTCATACATGGGTTTCTGGTGGAGGGAGAAAGGGAAAGAGGCATCATCTTCTAATGGTTAATGGTTCAGCCATTACAGCGTTCAAGGCAGAGAACAAATAAATGGTTACCTGCAAATATTTGTATGTAAGAATCATCACGATGATACACATCATACCAGCTGCGATCACAAAACCAATCAGCAAAGGCGTGAACAGGGTATGCGCATGGATTTGTTCTAAAATGAAGGAGGAACGTGGAATCACAACCTGTTAGTGGGGTCGGATCTTCACCACGACCACCTTGCCCCCAACTCACCCACCTCCCACCTTACTGCCCATCACGGCAGAAGTCAAACCAGTTGCATCTGAGCTCCTTGCCTTGATTATTATCTTATTCTTGTTATTCAAAGCAATCTTTTAAAATAACAGCTTTAAACCAGAGGACTGTGGAAAAGAGGTTGCAATTTCCATAGCACAAGAATAACGTTACACTGTCAGTGAAAAGCAACATCTCAATGAACTTTGCACTTCAAATTCCTGCCTTGAACTTTAAGGTGTTTCCTTTATGGATATTTTATAGTTTCTTCTTTATGTTTTCCTGATTTTCCAAATTTTCTACATTGCACATTGAGTTTCTTTCACAACCGAGAAAAACACTTTTAAAGTGTTCTTTTCATTGCACTACCTGAAAAAAAACCTATGATAAAGAACAATGTAAGATTCTTCCCCTCGTTACTCAAAAACTGAACAAACACCACTTTCTGGCACTCGTCTTTGCCAACTCAAGAAACAAAAACCAAGCCCTAACAATGTAGGTGTCTAGTTCCTTTGTCTTTGACTTCATACCAATTCATCAATTCATCCACATGGATCATTCAACTTATGTTAGGAGAGCTAGTCACTCATGAATCAAATTTTAAAGATGGTAAAGAAATAGCTCACTAACATGATTTCATAAAAGGTAATGTTAACTTTCTGATATGGTGTCTGGCAATCTGTTAAAATAACTGATTTTAAGTCACAACTTAAATAATTTTTAATTGAATTTAAATCTTTAAATTGCCCTAATTCTGTTTGTTTGGATATAAAGTAAGTCTACTACTTCTCCTATTTTCTTTCTCTACCCCTTTCTAATGGAAACCGTTGGAAATACACAATTAATTTTATATTGATACATATGCACACACATACATACGTGCACACACACATAAAATACATATAGTACATGGTTACTGCACACATTTTATTAACAAACTAGCACAGAATGAAACTGAGTAAGTTTGATGACAATCAAATGTGCAATGTGACTATTACCAGAAATGACATGGCCAGTGATGGAATGGACTTAAAATCATGATTGACATGGCAGGCAGAGCCTAAACATCCCCTTAAATTGGATTAAAAAGAAATATACCTTTGCTGTTACCTTTAAATGCAAAGTTAAAATAGGCAGAACTCTTGCCCACATCGTTGTAAGCCCTGCACTCCACCGTGCCATTGTGCTTAAAGGCGCTGTCATCAATGGAGCTGTAAACCACTAGTTTTCCAAACGGTGACACAGATGAGTTTTGGATCTGCACATCCACTGGCCCAACGGGGACAGAACATCTAGCGGGAAAAAAACAGCAGTGCAGACTTACTCTAGGAAAAAGAATCAATCGATCAAACACATTGGATGTGGCATACTTTTAAAACTAAGTCAGAGGTTTGTAATCAGACATTTCCTTTTACAGCTGAAGAGTGTGATGACGGATGAGCACGCCTGTGGCACCGTGAGCAAGAAAAGCGCTTGGAAAAGAAGAGGTTTCAGAGTGAGAAGTGGGTTCAAAATCTGGACTCAAACAGATTCTATTCTATTCTGCTGACTTCCGACTAGTACTTAAACTCTCCAAGACTCAGTTCCTACAGCCGTAAACTTGGGGTGGTAATACCCATCTTGGAGGGTTATCGAAAGGATCAGAGATGAATTCAATAAGACGGTTGGTTCATATCCTGGCACACAGTAGCCTTTATAAATAAATGGTGAAAGAACGTATGAAGGATTGAAAAGGAAGAGCGTGGAGGAGGAAAGCAGTCAAGTCTGTGAGGATGAAGACAGGGTCAGCCGCCAAACACCAGAAGTGAGGACCCTACCGGCTCGAGGTTCCATGGAGGGAGATGGAGATCGTGCCGCTGGGCTGGACTCCAGGTGGCAAAGACTCAGATGACTCTATTTTAAATTATCCCCCCCATATGCCTAGCAATTTTCTATTCCCTTACCTTGCTCTTTACTTTCCCCCTTAGCACTTAACACCTGCATATGGTAGTTACTTATTTCATCTTCTGTCCATCTCTGCCCATTAGAATATAAACTCACAAATGGGACTCAGGTGTTTTGTTCACTAGACCCATGTCTGGCCTAGAGGTGGCACTCCATAAATATTTGCTCAACAGATGTCTAAAACTACTGTGGTTGCCTCCCCTGTGGGCATACTTCCCAGGGGTCTTGAACCCCCTATTACTCCCCAAAGAAAACACTCCACTAAAACTCAGCTGAGAACAACAATCCTATGTAACCTCTTCCAACTTGGTGTTGATAAAAAAGGTCTATTCTGTGAAAAATGAAATTTCTATTATTATCCTGACTATTCGATTGTGACGTTACACTGGCCCGAGTGTAAAACAGCATTTGATGGATAAAAACAGCAATGCTGACCCCATTTTCATCTTCAGGTAATGTGAAAGGACAATTTAAGGTTTAAGTGTGGATTGTGAGGGAGAGGAAGTTCAATGCCAGATGTGCTCTGCTCAGGGCCTGGGCACCTCAATCAAGGAGAAAACCTTTTTAAAACACATAGCTCCCAAACGCCGTATGTACGTGGTAATTGTGCGATCATTACTTTTTGGTAACTTGGCAATTAACTTCCGAGGTAATTTTTTTCATGATAACTACAGCCACATTTCCCACACATATTACCTCCTGTGTATAGATTGGAAATCTAATTACCCTGTCCTGGAAAATTGCTTTATCTACCTGCAGCGTGGAAATTGCATGATAAATCCAAGAAGATAACCACCAAAATAGAGAAGTCATTCGGTAATCATGTTTCAGCAAACAAAATTCATGTCTACCAAGAAAACTATAGCAATTATGCCCTTTAAAAAGCCACAAGGATAGAAAAAAATTAATCAAAACAAAGTTTGGTTTTTTTAAAATCTGAAAACATCTTTGAAATTCAAGTGAATTGCAGTCCTTCCCTTATGCATGTTAAGTAGTACCCAAAATAATCATCTCACCTCTGCTCGGTTCCTGGACAAAAATACCAATCGATGGTGGGCTCTGGGAATCCTGCTGCTACACACTGCAGCATGCCATTCATGAGCCTGTCACGAGTCAGGATTTCAGGCTTTGCTGCAGGAAGAGAGAAGTGGCCTTATGTCAGACTGCTGGAAAACCTCACCAAGGCTCACTCCACTCTTTCTGAATCCTCAAAAACTTTTTCGAGGCCGAAGGGGACCCTGAGGAACATGTTGTTCAAAGGGGAGAATCTGAACCAGTGAGTGGAAGGCACAGGGAAGGCAGATGTGAGGGTCTGACCAAGAAAGGCTTTCCCGGTTAGAGCTGCCCAGACCCCGTGTGGACTGTCCATCCCGCGGATGCCGGTGTGTCCGAGATCTCCCTGTCCCAGGGATGGCTGAGGTCGCAGGACCACCGGGAAGGGTTTCTGTTTCCAGTGAGGGGGAACCTGAAAGACGGCTTCTAATCAGGATTCCAGGATTCCCAACTATCTTAAAGGTAGAAATCCGGTTTAAAGGTTTCCTGCCATCAGGATTTCAAATTATTGAAACTTTCATAGGAATTTCAAGTTATTGCAGGAACTAGCATAGAAGAAATGAGGAGGAGCTACAGGAAAAGAGAAGTACCCCTCCCCTCAGAAATTTCCCCTTTCTTTCGGGCGGGGGTGTGGAAGGGGTGGTGCAGATAAGGAGCTGAATCACCCTTTTACAGAGAAGCCAAAACATAAGACGGGCTTTTAACTTCAAACTTTTATTTCAAATACAAAACAGGAACAGAAAATGAGAAGAGGAAACCAGCTCAAGAGTTTTATTTATACATATGTCTAAACCTGAGTATAATCACTGAAAAAGTAAACTGTATCAGCAGGAATGCTCTAATTTGACATTTCTGTGTAACTATAATAATCAACTGATGTTCAATCAAGGGTGCCCTAAAGCACTGCAAATTCTTGAGATTATTTCTAAAGTGAACGGAAGATGAATTTACATACAGTTGTTCTACTGGTAATATATGTGAAGGATTCTAACCCTTTGAGAATGAGTAAGCTCCACCGTAAGCACCTGATGGGCAGGGATGGTGATGGGCTCATCCTGCATCCCTGGTACAGCATCGCGTGTGCCGACGCCAAGCATGAGCACAGAGCTACAGGCGGCCGTGTGCGGCAGACAGACCTGCACCCCAGCTCCGACACTTAGAGATTCTCTGCCTTCCACCAAGTCTCCTCGGGTGTCCAATGGGAATAACCAGAGTACCTATTTCATAGGGATGCTGTGACAACTAAATGAGATGGCGCACACAAGGAACCAAGAATGATTCACAGAGACGAAACAATAAATGTATTAATTACTAATTTATTAGTTATTCATTTATTCAGTTATTCTTTTCTATTCAGAGTACCCATCCTCCTTGGTTAATCAAGTTTGCTACCAATTAGGTTAACTGTATTTGCCACTCTAAATATTCTCTTCAATATCTAAAAACTCCTTCAAGATAGCATGATAACGTGTGTGTTTTAACCCGATGCACTGGGAATTTGACATTGATTATGTTGCAACTGATAGGAAAAATATACGTGGTCAGAGGAAAAGACTGACAGATCAGAAGCTTATTTCCTCGAAGGAAGGAAATAAGCTGAGAAATGACATCTTTGTAGAACAACCTCTCAGCACCTCACCTCCTTGCAGGCAAATGGCCTGGCAGGGATCAGAGTGTCTGCATGCATGGCACACCCACCTGTCATTCAACCTGCTGATGCGCAGGCCATTTGGCTAATACACACAAAAGAGCAACACTCCAAAAGCAGTCTCAAGGTAGGGGCATCCTTGAGAGTTTGGATCCACTGCCAGCTTTCACAAATAGAGCAAGAAGACAAGCCATCGTCTTGCGAAAGCATCCATCTGGCAAGTTTCATTTAATTATCATGGGCAACTGTGTGATCGGGCTGGAAAGTAGGACGTAACACAGAAAGCAGTGGAACTTTAGGAGAATGCTATTTGCTGAAGACTGCAGGCACCATACGGCAGGTCTCTCTGGACTCAATTCAAGTGTCACCTTCTTTTCCAAGCCATCCTCAACTCTCCAAAGCCAAGTTGGATAGTCTCGCCTCCCTACACCTGAAGCCCTTTACAGCACCTGACGCGCTTACACGATATCCTGGTGTGCCTCCTCCGTCAGACTGTATGTTCTCAAGGGCAAGGACCACGTCTCACTGACTGTACCTCTGACTCCTAGCAGAGTCTGACCTATGGCAGACATACAGGAAGAGCTGTTGAATGATTAAGTCCCCCCAGAGGAACAAGCCCCTCATATTCCAAAGGAATTCAATTAGAGTCACAAAAAGGGATCTGGAAGAACAGCCTAATGGTGATTTTCCTGTGTAGGGGCAGGATTTACACTATTTTTGCAATAGTGGGCCATGACATAAGAAATCCACACATATCCCTGGCTGTGTGATTTTTTTTTTTTGCATACTGAGATTAATGATGAGAGGGGAAAGTCTACACATAGGCAGTAAAGATAACTGGATAGGACTCAAATGGGAATCAAGTTCATAAGACAGATTCTCCTCATACCAACCTTCCTTTTGTCATTCCGTCTTCCTAACGCTACATGATGGACTTTTAGTGGAATTAAATACTACTCAGCATGGGGGAAAGGGCTGAAAGGATGTCTCATGATGTTCACAGTGGTTATCTCTGAGTAGCAGGGTTATGGATAGTTTCTATTTCATTCTTTTGACTTAGTTTCTAATTTTTTTTCTTTTTTACAGTGAACACATAGTTAATAACAAACCTATAAGACATTTTTTAATTAAAAAAATTGGAACAGCTGAAAATTACATAATCAATTGCATTTAGCTTTGGTTACAAGTGCTCTGAGATCCAAGCCTTCCAGCATGACACCTGGTAGCAGTTATACAACGGCCAGGGCTGGCAAAAGGTACGGTCTGGCTGACCTACTTGTTCCTGTGTGCTGGTTAATTAGGCAGATTTTTAAGCTGTTATCCCAACCTAACCTAAGGCTAATAGAGCAGCTTTTGTCCTGTTGGACCTTAGGCTGGCAAACCAAGCTCAGAGGGCTCCTCAAACTTCAGTGTGCATTTGAAGCATGAGGAGACGAGGTTAAAATGCACATTACCGGGCCCCACCTCCAGAGATTTAATAAGTTGAGCATCTGACCCAGCAAAGGGCTTTTTTAGAGAATCTTCAAGGGACCCTATCAGGGCCGGGACTAGAGTGAGGCAAGAAAAGCACCTAAGGCGAGGAATTTAAGAAGGTTCTCACCCTCTAGGTCTTGCAAATACAGGTTGGCACCCTGAGTGAGCACCTCCTTAAATTTGGCAACCTAGGCATCTCTCCTGCCTCATCCTAATTCCAGCCCTGTCCCTAATGTTGGGGACAAGAGACCTCATTCTGAAAAGGCTAAATTACATGAGTACAGTTTGGGCTGTACATGGCACGTTGCCCTACAAAAAAATGTTTAATGCATAAAGAATGAGCTAGGTATAATTCTGATTCCTAAAAATGAAAATCTGGGCTCATCTGCATTTTGTAAGTGCCTCAACGCACCGTCTAAGGCATTAAATATACATTTTGCTTTTAAAGACACATAACTCCCTGCAATTCTCCAGGTTAAATCTGAGCTGTGTTTTCTTAGATATTCTGCAATCAGCAGTATACCAAATGACACATTCCTTAATTCCTCCCAAGTTGGAGGTTTAGATAAGCCTAAGAGGTGTATAAGCTATGTATTTCCCGTGGAGATAAAAATTAGCCTTGTCTCCTTTCAAAGCATTGTGGACCTCAGTCATCTGGCGTCTCCAACAACACTGATCAGCTCGTAGGCAGATTTCAGAGTGCTTATAACTCTTCTGAGAATTTACTGCTCACACAATTAAAAATCCCAACCATTTGCTGACTTACCCCACAGATACGTGATCTTACAAAATATTCCTTTTCACCAACATCATGTCCATACGGAAGGCAAGAACAAATCGAATTTTAAAGAACACAGCACAGATAACAAGAGGTGGGGTGGGGGGGTGGGAAGCACTGAGTATAGTTCTTGGCTCAACTTAACTACCTCCACCAATTCCCGCTACAAATGCGCATCTGCCCACACTCTCTAATCAGCAAAGAACACAGACTTAAGTGTCCATACAACAAAAGACAAAATGAAGAGGGATCTTATGGTTGAGTATGTTTTTACAATTGTAGGTCCCATGATATTTAATGGCAATACAGCAATGCTTGGTAACAATTTGTCACTCTCCTGGTTTGGCTCTGAGTCAAATCTACATTCCTGCCATAATATCGTTATAATAAAGGAATTTAAATCAACTAAAATAGAAGTATTAAAAAAACTCAGGTTAACTTTTACTTATAAAAGGAATATCATACTTTTTTAATACTTAAAAAAAAGATCCCCAGAACAGATATTTTGAAAATACATTTTGGATACAAACTATTATATATAAAATGGATAAACAACAAGGTCCTATAAGGGAACTATATTCAATATCCTGTAATAAACCATAATGGAAAAGAATACGAAGAAGAATATACGTACTATATATGTATGCACAACTCAATCACTTTGGTGTACACCAGAAACACAACATTGTAAATCAATTATACTTCAATAAAAAAAAAAATTAAAGAAAATACATTTTGTTTTATACATTCTTAAAGATATCCAGCAACTGGCGTATGGGTACTTTAATAGAAATCTGTTTAACAAACGAAACAAAACTTCAACTATAGTGTCCTACATCCAGTTCTGTTTAGCAGAGTGTCTATCATTTAAAAAAAAAAAAAAATCATTCTCCTATTGAAGTGATGTCCTAAATGAAAGGTATGCAAACTTTTAATGTAAAAGGTGAAACAGTAAATATTTTACATTTTAGAGGCCATAGGTCTCTCACAAATACTCGATTCTGCCACAAACATAGCCATAGACATGTAAGCAAATGTGCAAGGCTGTGTTCCAATAAGATTTTATTCACGCACACTGAAATTTGACTTTTATTTTCACATCTCACAAATCTTCTGGTTTTTTTTTTTTTCCAACCATTCCTACCACCCACCGGCCACCTCAAAGAAAGAAAGAAAGAAATTCTCAGCTTATGGGCCATTCAAAAACAGGATACTTGTCAAATCTGGCCAGAGGGCTATAGTTTGCCAATCCTTATTCTAAACAGCCATCAAAAAAGATCTCCCTATCCTGAAAGTTAGCTTTAAAAAAAATGATGAAACTACTTGGAGAAAGCCTTCCTCAGCCAGAATCACTGTGCCCAATTTACAGGAGCACCATTGCTGGGTGACCTAGACAGGGAGGGGGGATGTGTACACATATCACAATGCAACCCTCCCTGCTGCCAAGGAGTGCAGGCATGTGATAAAGTGCTATTTTTCTACTCTGTATGAGTAGTGAATTCAATCTGCCACATAATTCAGAAGTGGAAGAGAAGGGTTACTGACACAATGCCCATGGAAAGATTATGTACCTATTCTTGGATTAATTTAAATTTCCACTACATTACAGATGACGCTGTATACATTTGTAACTGAAGGGGGCTAATTTGTTGTAAGAACACATGTGGCTCAACTGGGAAGGAAATTTCCATAGAGCAGAAGTTCCACTAATATGAAAGGGACTACTCATGTTATTTTTACAAAAGTATATCCCAAGTCCAGGGTCAATTCTAGCTGAAGCTTACATGGTTCCAAACCTAAACCTCTTCTCCTGCTTTTCCACCATAAACATGGAATAATGGCCAGACCACACCAAAAAAGGGCCTAACGATCTAGATGGGTTACCCTGTCCTCCAACTGGTTCAGCATTTCAACAGATCTCCAAATTACCAACAGACCCCACCAGACCAACTTTCTAATGAGACATGAAAGAAAAATGATACCAACACATTTCCTAAATTTTGTCAAAATATAAGCGAATCAAACTCTAAAGTAGGTTGCCATGATATTCCTTTTTTCTTCCAATTTAATGTCTATAGCAATTCTTGCATCCACAGAGATCCTCTTCATAAGGAGAAGGAGATATTAAAGTGTCACATCAAAAACAACACTCATAACTCCCAAGCAATTTAAGAACAAAAACTCATTTCAAGTTCAGGAAAAGAAAATAAAAACAGACTTCAGATACTGTCAAGTATCTCAAATTACCTATACAAAAATTAATGTAGAAAGATAAGAAACTATTTTTACATAGATTAACTACTAAGAAGATCTGAAAATTATTCCTTAATTTGGAACTGTCCTGCAAGCCAGCACAGTGTATCTTCCGTGACATATGTTCGAGACATAGGAGCACGAAAGATGACAGATGATAACCTTATCAACTTCCAGGCACTTAGCTGAGGTCGCTCATTTGAGATTAAACAAGATAATTATAAACTTTAAATAACCATTTGGTTGGTTTCTTTAAAAACTCAGTCACATCATTTCAGAGTCCCACCCTCACACACCACAATGTCTCAAAATGGTATCAGATACAGGTTAAAGAAATTATGAAATAGCCATGCAATGAGATTACCAAGGCAATACTGTAGAAGAAATATTATGGCATGGAAGTTTGCTTACAATGCATTCACTGCTCAGCACCAAAACACACAAGGTTAGCAAAAGAACCTCATTCTTGTTCCCCCGCCCCGCAAAAAAAAAAAAAAAAGGTTTTAAAAATGGTCTGTAAAGATATATATAAGAGATATATTAGCACTGGTAATCCATAACATGTAAATAAACTTCAAAAGGTACAATTAAAACTTGTTTGATTCTTATTTTTGCCTATTTGTATTTTCAAGTTATCCTATCCTTCACATAACATTTTTATAATAAGAAAAAATTGTTTTAATCTAAAAACACATGTATACAGATGTTTGCACAAACCAGGCTACATTCTGGTTACTGTGGTAGCCTTACAGCAAACTCTCAAAAGCAAGTAAATAAATCAGAGAAAGGACGTCTATTTAGCACTAGCTTTATTTAATGTTGAAGAATTCCAGTAATTTAGTATAGGAGTAGGTCTAATAGAATCCACCGAGTAGGAAAAAAGAAAAGAAAAAACAGAAAAACACTGAACGACAAAGCTTCTCAAGTAAAACTTGGTAAGTGTGTTAGCAGTCAAGTCTTAAAATTTTAGCCTCTAACGCACGTATGGTTTGGACACCCAAATGTTTGGAAGGCCCTATCATCTTTAAAAAATGGAAATAGAAAGGCTAACAGGTTAAGACGTAGGAAAACATTTCCACCTTCCCAAAAGGCGAAGTCCTAGTAACTTTGTTCTCTTGACTCATGTGGATCTGGAAAGGTGCCCCAAACCCCCAAACTGGCACGGCCACCACGGGTATTATTTTACCCTGGATAAAGTCACTGAAACTTCCAGCCAGGTGGATGACCCAGATGGCTGGCTGGCTGGCTGGCAGACTGTCCAAAGCCATCTAGCTACACGGCTGTCCTGTTAGGTCTACCCTCACCTACGGCAAATAGTGGGTTGCGCATGTGCTTTATTTGCACAGTGTTGCACTTAGGATGGCTTCTCCCTGGAAGAAGGATAGTTTAGCTATCCATAACTGGATTTAACTATGACCAAAAATAAAAAATACATAAAAAGCAGCTCAGATTCTGTAGATGTGGTCAAAGGGAAACATTCCCATGAAGAAGCCTCGTTCTGGATGATTTATTACTTTGACTGTTTGGGTATATTGTATGATCTATAAATAATCGCTTACACCAGACAGGATGTTAATTATATGATGCCGTGGTTTAGAAATAATACATTATTTAGCATTTCCTTAAATTGTTTCAACCCCGTTAACACTCTGCCATAAATGGAGGGAAATCGGTGATTTTGAGAATTAATTTGGTGTAGAGTTCAGCAGTTGTTTGGCTATCCAATCGAGCTTAACATTACGTGTGTTCTGTGTAATCCCAAAGATGAAAGGCAAGCCCTTTCATTCTCTAGACCTTACTTGTCCTGATGGCCTTCCTGTACCACCAGCTGAGTACCACCATACTCTCACTCAACTGATAGGTCTGTCATTAAAGGATAGACCTTTGAGATTGGAGAGGGATCTATTTATGGCTCCCGGATTATCATTTGTTACAAATTTTAAATTCATAATACTGATCTGGAAATGCTACCAGATAACATTTTATAATGCTACT
Organism: Eschrichtius robustus; assembly: GCF_028021215.1. NCBI lineage: Eukaryota > Metazoa > Chordata > Mammalia > Artiodactyla > Eschrichtiidae > Eschrichtius > Eschrichtius robustus. The sequence goes on from NC_090827.1 coordinate 77,700,492, forward strand.
AGTGTCATTTTAAGTTACTGGCCAATCAAAACCATAATGAGATATCTCCTCACACCTGACGGCATGGCTATTATCGAAAAGACAAAAGAAAACAAGTGTTGGCGATGATGTGGAGAAAGAGAACTCTTGTATCCTGTTGGTGGGAACGTAAATTGGTATAACCATTATGGAAAACAGTATGGACGTTTCTCGAGAAATAGAACTACCATGTGATCCATCAATCCTACTTCTGGGTATAAATTCAAAGGAAACAAAACTACTATCTCGAAGGATATCAGTACTCCCACGTTCACTGCAGTAACATTCACAACAGCCGAGGTATGGAAACAACCTAAATTTCTTTCAGTGGATGAATGAGGAAAGAAAATGTGGTATGTGTCTGTGAGTGTGTGTGTGTGTGTGTGTGTTAGAGGAGAGAGAGAGGAGCCAAGTGGAAAATGAGGGTTAAAATACGTGTTTGGCCTTTTATTTGTCCTGGAGCTGATAAAAACCTTTACTGCATGACATTTATCATAACCAAAGAGACCATAGGTTTCTAATCCATTATCACAGGCTACCTACAGAATCTTGGTGATGTCACTTTTTCTAACATTTGCAGGAATTTTGGAAAGAGTAGTGCCTATTAAGAAAGCACTTTTGGGTAGTTTTATAGTTCTTAGAACTCTATTTTCCTCCCAATTTTGATCTGAAAGGGAAACAAATGGCCATTTTCACCGAAGATATCAAACTTCTTTTTAGAACTAAGAATCTGATTTCTGTATACATCTTCAATAAGCAAGTCAAGAGTAATTATAGTAATGCAAGTTCAATGCAAAGAATCACTGATTTTTTTGTTTCATTTTTTGGCCATTATAAACCACCTTTAATGTCAGTGAGCCTACTTACCAGACCCATGTAAATCATGGCTTGTTAGAGAAGTTAAAAACAGTATTAAAACATTTTCAAGTTTAACATGTACATATTTTTCTCTTAAAGGCTCCCACATAAGTGATTAAAACACAAACACACACACACACACGCACAATATCCTCAAATCTACACATGGAATTTTCAAAACAAATGGATTCTTCAACCACCAAACATTTAACTATTCAAAATCAAGGATCTTCCTGAGCATTTCTCATAGCTGAATCTATTAAGCAATTATGCATCCCCGTCCTGAGTGAAAGTAGCCTGAATTTCTACACTAATAGCATGCATTTATTATTCTGATTTTTATTCATTCTAGTTTTTGCAGAGCACAATTCCTTTCACCCTCGGGGCTAAGCTTATTTACAGAATAAAACATGCAGCAGATCTACATATGTATTTGGCTCAGCTAAAACGGTATGTCAAAATAGACACAACTGGTCCAAGTTTAAATTTTAAAACTATTTTTAGCTTTTGATTTTAAATTTAACATTAAAAAAAAATCTTGCCCCATGATACATCAACTAGAATTTTTTTTTCAATCCAAAAAATAAAGTTAACAAAGAAATTAGCTAACTATATCTGTGAAGAGCAATTGGGACATACTTCATAAGAAACAGATAAAAGATTCACACAAAAATGCTACCTCTGTCAAAGCATTTGGAGATCAAGAAATCCAGCGTGTTAGGTAAGTGAAACAAATGCCTTTATAGTCAGCTTAGTGTTTGTAATAAACTGACATCGATGCAGAGACTCCCTGAAGAGCTTAACCTACGAGGGCAGACACTACTCACCCTCATCCGTGTGCCCAGTGCCATGAAGCAGGAGCTCAGTACGTGCTGGGAGGTATTTGTGACCCGGGCCCCAGAATATACAATAGAAAAGGCCTCCTGCACTAACAGGGAATCCAAGAAAGGATCATTTGGGACAGTTCAGGCCATTTCCTCTCTAGTTTCAAACAGGCGTGAATTCACCAGCAGAGGTCATTAACAGCAATCCTATCGGATGGCAAATTAGGCTGGTAAGTAAAAAGGTAGCAATTTTGTCACCCTGAGAAAAGTTAAGGGTGACTTCAGAGATGTCTTTCTAAGGTCAGTGACTCATGACTGACTGGCAGACCACACACACTGGCAAACGGAAGCAGGAAAAAGGGGGAAAGAGACAGATCTTAATGCACCCTGGACCTTGAAGCCAGGGAAAGAGAAATGCAAATGACACAATTTTGTAAAATTCCCAACTACTAAGCTTCTCAAAGTGAGGCCTGTCGGGTAGGCCATGTCCATGATCTACTGGTACTGGTCCACAGGACCTAAGCATAGAAACCGAGACTAAGCATTTAGAAGGAGCAATTTGACTTAATTGTATCTGTTGAATCTAATAATAAAAAAATCCATTCTTGGATTTTATATATCTTTGTTCTTTTCCATCTCACTTTCCTAGTGACTGGTTCTTTCTGTATTTTATAAGAAGTATTGATCCAGAAGGAATTGGAAATTAAAAATACAAAAGGTCCTTTACCACAGACAGTTTGAGGAGCACTGCCCTAGAACACCCTAAATAAAGTTTTGTATGGACAGTACAGATACGATGCTTGCAAGCATATTGATTTACCTGCAATCATCTCTTCAATTACTTGAACGGTAAGCAGGTAGTTTTGCCCATGTGTAATACACTAAACTCTTCTGATGAACATCTGAATTAATCTAGAGATATCTGAATTGCAGGCCAATGAGATACCATATAATCAAAACTGTTCCCAGGAACTGAGATGTTAATTAACATGTTTCCCTCGGAAAAGGAGAGTTCTGTGCTCATACGAATGTGAGGTGTATGCTCATTCCCATGCCTCCTCCTGGGCAGGCAAAATACGCGTTAGCGTATGAAGGATGCTGAGAAGGTCCGCAGTTAAGAAAAATGTTTATGCAGATGTGACGCTCTTTATCTAAATACGTGCTAACACCTTGTTCGGGAAATACGATTTTGGAAATGCTGGAATTGACAAAAGACTCCAGATGAGCCATCAAAAATCTGTCTTGAGTGTCACTTGCTAGCTGCTTCCTGTCTTCATTTGTAAAGGGATCACGCTCGCCACCACGCTAGTGAGTGGCAGTATCAGTGAAGTAACGATGGAAAATCACTCCATGCAGCAAGTGATAAGCTCCTGGAGGACAGGGAATTGGCTCCCATCCTGCAGCCCAACACACACAAACTGTTACCTAGCTGTTCTCTAGGGACTGTTCCAGGTTGTCTCCTCACGCCCTCCCCACCCCCCACCCCCACCATGCCCAGGATGGCTAATTCCCGATGGTCATTTTGTGGGCCGGTCCCTTGGGATTCCGCGTCTTTGGAGGCCTCCTGCCTCTGGTCCCCTGGCTGGTGTGGTGTGGCAGGCACCTGTCACCCTTCCTGGGACATGCAGGTGGCCCCAGAGCAGAGCCAAGAGCAGGCCCTACACTTGGCAGAAGTCCCAGCTGGTGGGCACAGCCCCAGGCATCAGCCTCTGTGCACAGAAGCTGCCCCAAGACATTGTGCGATGTGGGCCACACAGGGCTCAGGTGTTCAGGTTCCCAGGTCCACTGCCATCCTCCCACCCCAAACCACCTGCTCCCTTCTCCCACAGTCTCCACACGATACGCAGTAGGGACCCACTGGGCTGATCGATACTGCATTCATCTCACACAAAGAATACCCCAACCCCGAAAGAGAAAGCGTTGTAACGAGAAACTGTTTGTCAGGGCTTGATAGCACTTCTTTCCCACCTAATACCATCATCTAGCTCCTATTCAACCTCCGCCTCCCCATTTCAACAATCAGTAAGAATACATTCTCCCGCAAACTGTTGGCTATTTTTAACTTCTTTGGCTCCTCTGTTGACTTCAAAGGCAGCACCCAGCATCTGAGCGCCAGCTACAAGGTCATGTGGTCAGTGAAATGTATGTAGGACAAGGAATTGGTTTCTGTACACAGTCTTCCAACCACCAAACCACGAGGTCTTTGTTAAGGTCAAATTATCATGAAACGTTATTGACCCAGTACACAATGAACTCAGTGCAGCAGCTGTTACAAACACTAGCCACAACTTAAAAGAATAAAAAAATAAAAAGATAAGGAGCCATTCGTTCTACTCACTGTTCACGTAAACATTAAATGTCACGGAAGAATTCGCATCAGAATTGGACACGAGAAATGTGTAAGTGCCTCCTTCGGTCCCTTTTAATCTGGTTAGATGAAGTTCACTTACATATCTACAAAGAAAGGACAACCCATCAGTCACCTGTGGATGGCCTGCCTCGGAGCGTGTGGCTTTATCAGTTTCTACCTGGAAATACATGCTTATTTTGGAAAAATATGCCCCACTTAATTCAGTATTAACAAGATCCACATGAACAAACACGAACACACACATATATTTCATTTGGGACAGATGCCTGGCGTGTGAGAATACAGAGTGGGGAAAGGCTCTCTCGGCATAAAGCCAACCTCACAGAGATGGCAGCCTCTTCCTCTTCCTGAGCTGTCCCCACGGACGCATCCTTCTCTGCCCTGGTCCTCTGTTCAACCTCCCTCTCATCAGTGCCCTGAACTCGCCTGCCCTGCTTTAGCAGCACCTGCCTGGCAAAACGCCAGGCTGGCAGGCATCTCCATGTAGGTGTCTCCATGCAGATGCTTCAGGGTCACACAGCAAGGTCAATACCGCTGCCCTCACCTTCCTTCTTGTGACACCACCATCTCCTGGCTTTCCTCCTACCCCCCCGCTGCTTCTTCCCAGTGTCCTCTGCAGCATGTGCTATTTGACCTTCTGTTTCACAGCAAGGACATCATAGATGGCTGTGATAACTGAGCACGCAGTACCACCATCGGGGGCGTTACTGACACGGGCTCCAGCGTGGATGGAGTGCCCTGGGCGCCCCTTGACCCCCACAACAGACTCGACACGCAGTGGCTGGTTCAGTCTCTCCTCTCACACCGCACGTGCTCCCTGGGCAATCCACGCTCCCCTGAACTACTTACTGTCTGCTCACAACTTTCAAATTCTGACCTCTAGTCCAGACCTCCCTGTCCTATGCCTTCTTCCTCTACAGACTTATGCTCACGTCCCACGCCCCCAGTCCAGAGTGTCCCTGGGACCGGACTGTGGCTCACCCACACCCTTTCTTCTCTCCCCTCCCCTCTCTACCTTGTTCCCCCCAACTCCCCGCCAGGGCTCTCTCTCCTTTAATGAAGACCTTGCCTGTGAATCCCTCCCGCAGGCGCTGCATCCAGGGAACCTGACCTACGATACATTCTACCTGAACATCCCCGCTCAAGATCCCACAGTCAACCTCAAATTCAACAAACCCCAAGCTGAGCTCACTGCCTTTGCCCCCTCCCTCTCCCCTCCCCCTCGAACAGTATTGCCTCTTACCATCCAACCGGGCTGCCACAACCAGACTCCTGAGAGCATCTTCAGCTCCTGCCTCTTTCCTACCCCTTCGATCACCTTTAAGGAGGAAGCCTGGACACCTTCCAATCCATCCTCTTCCCTCCCACCCTTAGACCGAGGCCCAGGACAGCATCCTTTCTTATCCACACTCTTACAACAGCCAAGAGCTCCTGACTAGGAAAAAATACTAACTCTATCTAGGCACCTACCTCTTATCAGCCGTGGGCTCTTGGTCAAATTAACCCATCTAGGTCTCAGATTCCTCTTCTATAGAAAGAAGGGAAGTAAGAGTGCCTCCTCATCGGATTTGTGAGGACCAAAATTATTGAGTTAATGTACATGAAGGACTTTGAACAGCACATGGCAGGAAAAAAGCACACACAGCTTACATGAAGTGTCACTATTGCTACTGTTTTTATTATAAGTGTTTTTAGGATCAAATGAGAGGTCTGGGGCTTCCCTGGTGGTGCAGTGGTTAAGAATCCGCCTGCCAATGCAGGGGACACGGGTTTGAGCCCTGGTCCAGGAAGATCCCACATGTCGCAGAGCAACTAAGCCCGTGCACCACAACTACTGAGCCTGCACTCTACAGCCCGCGAGCCACTACTACGGAGCCCATGTGACACAACTATTGAAGCCCGTGCACCTAGAGCCCGTGCTCCTCAACAAGAGAAGCCACAACAATGAGAAGCCCATGCACTGCAACAAAAAGTAGCCCCTGCTCACCGCAACTAGAGAAAGCCCGTGCACAACGAAGACCCAACACAGCCATAAATAAATAAATAAATAAGTAAGTAAAAATTAAAAAAAAAAAGAGAGCAAGAGGTCTGATGTAAAAGAAACTTGGGTTCACCGCCTGGCCCAAAGATGCTTAATGATTCTTAGTTTTCTTACAGTTTTAAAAAAATGATTAAAGGCACTAACATTTCTCTTTCTCCGAAGAGAATTATTTAATGTGTCCCTAGTATATGCTAGTCACTGCTTTGAACTATCCTCAGAACTCTAGGAGAGAACTATCCTCCAATTTACAAACAAGAAAACTGACGCATGGACTTTTCTGTGTGCTCTAAACACACAGCAAAATGAAATGACGACTCAGGAAGCAGCCCCAAACTTCCTTCTGTATCAGCTGTCCTCTCATACATTGACGGGTCACAGAAATAGGATCCGGTAAGCCAAGGGGACGGGGTGGGGGGAACGTGTAATTCCCCAAACAAGGCCCTTTTCTTACCTGATGTTACTTTCATTCTCAGACTTGGGGTAATCTTCCCACTTGTCAGTGGAAGTTCTGTTCATATATATCCACTGTCGGTGTTCAGGTTTGGGATATGCCTCATACTCAACAACCAGATCCACATTCTCGCCATCGTTTACAAATACTGTTGTATTCATCATAGGGAAGATATTAATGAATCCTTTATCTAATCACAGCAGAATGAGACAGAAAGAAACTGTTATCCCCAAAATCTTGACAAATAACATAACTTCATCTTTGGATTATAAAGATATTGACTGATTTCCAGTATTAATTGGCAATGTCAAGTAAGAATTTTGACTAGTCATTTTACATTTTATTTTGCTCTTGGAGAATCACGGTCATAAAGTGAGAAAGGACACACATTGGAAATGTTTATTCTCTTATCTTCGTCTCTTAAGCAAGTCTGTTAAAGATCTATCACCATCTTATAAGTCTTCTAGAACTACCAGTCCTGATGTTTATTAGGCTAAAAAGTATTTGGACTAAATAGTTAGCCCATACCCAGATCCAATATAATTGTGTATGTGATAAGAAGATGTCATAAATCAAGAAGGGGAAGAGAGCCCCAATATTTAATAAAAATGTTGCAAGAATGTCATTTAGTATTTAGAGAAAAATAAACTTAGATCTTCTTATGATATCATATATCACAAATGAATCAAGGACAGTATTTTAATAATTAAACCATATTTTTAACTAAACAACGGAATTTACTTCTATCAAACTTTGTGGAGGGGAGGGCGAGGGGAGTTTTCTAGGCTTTTTAGAAGCAACCAAAGAAATAAAAATCATAAAAGACAAACCTGAATACATAAACATTTTCAAAAAATATCTATATATAGGAAAATTAATTAAGGTAATAGGAAAAAGAGGACATGAAAATATAGAAGGAAAAATAAACTACTAATTTAAATAAGGCATTCCTTTTCACATATTAAAAGTAGCAAAACTTCAATAAAGCTGTTAAAAAATAATGTATACCCACTCTATGGAAAAATAGCAAAACTAATCTGAAATAAACTCAATAATTTTGCAAGTGTAATTAAAGTAGCACACTGAATTACACTTTGTAAACGGGCACAACTCTTTTGGAAAGCATTTAGCAATATAGATTTTTAAAAATTATCTATTTTTCAATTTAATCCGAGAACTCTTCTTAGTGAGGTAGATGGCTATGTGCAAAAAGAAATGCTATTTACACTAGTCATAATAATTTTAAAAATGAGAAAATAGAGAACTGGTTAAGTAAATAAAGCAGCCCTTAGAAATTATTATATAATAATAATAATAATAATACAAGGAAGAGCTTGAAAAAGACCATAATAAAATAATTGCCAATATCATATTTATAGCCTCCATTTATGGAATGCTTACTATGTGCCAAGAGCTGCCTTAAGTTCTTTAGCATACACTTTATTTAATAATTATGACAAACATTTAACTTATAACAATACTGAAAGAGAACGCTTGTAACCCCTAATTATAGATGAAAAAGAAATCAAGTCCTGGAAAGCCATATAGCTGGCTACCCAAAGCAGAGCCTACATGTGAATACAGGTCTGTGAGAAGCCAAGGCTGGTCTCTTTACTGCAGCACAGCCTAGAGTCTCCACGTACTTTAAGTGAGAAAGAGAGAGAACATAAAATTGTATGTATAATTAAAATCCTGTTGCATATAAAAATATAACCATATACCAAATCCTAAAAATGGTTATATCAAGTTAGTGGAATTATGGAAGAGCTTTAATCTTCTATTTATTTTTCAAAATTTGAAAATTAATTATAGCATTTTATATTATCATTTACCCAAACAGTGCCATTGTCTTTGGCACTGTTTGGTTAAATATATTGATGGCCCACATGAGGTTGACATTAGAGTATTTAACTCTCCTTTAGTTTCCTACAGATTCAGAATAAAAAAATGGAGTCAAACTGTCCTCTGTATCAATGGAAAAAATACTTTTCAGGTGAAAATCAAAAATCATCCAAATGAAAGGAGAACACCACCTTGTTCTAATACCGGAATCATAAATGGTACACCCCTGCCATTCTTTAAGCTAATTTAGATTAATTTTGAGGAAGTAAATGTTTTGTCTGAATGTTACGTTAAATTTTCAGGTACTCAAGGTCATAAATTCAAAGATATCACACAATGCAAAATATTCAAACACCACAGACCAGAATATTTCCACTGATTTCTCTCCGTATCATCATATACAAAATACTAAAGTTCTCCTGAGTTTTCTATAGTCCAGTTTGCTCAATATAGTTTTATGTCCTATAATAGGACACAGCTTCAAATTCATGAAGTGTAAGAATTATTAGACTCAAAGAACCCCACCTGGGTTGTTACAGAGGATGATTTAAGAAATTGATGAGACATTAACATTTAATCAAGTGCAAACACTGTGCCGGGCACATCTGCAAAATATATGGCCTTTCTCCCTCCACAGCCTTGGGAGTTAGAGGCTATGTTTCTCGGAAGAGAAAATGCAGGCAGAGTTAAAGTGGGGTGCATTTGAAAGTTAAGTGGCAGAGCTCCAACTCAAAACCAGGTTGGGGCCACCCCAAAGCCTTGTGTTTTGCGCCACTCCACACTGTGTCCAAATCCTACTCCCAGCCCCTAAAGAAATTACTTTTCTCTTTGTCTCTTACTGTTCGTCCCATCCCAACCCACTCCTGAAACAGTACAAAGCCAGATTCAGGTTTCATGGCCTCAAGTCTTTCCAGTTATACAGTTATATTCTTGGAAATTGATGAATGGATTTTAAAAATCTGATTACATACAATAATAAGCTCCAAACATCCCTACTAATTGCTTTCTGGAGCTGAAGCTGATATATCAACATGCTCCCTAATCAACTTAGCAAATTAGCACTTATGGAGTTTAATATTTTAAAAGCATAGCCTTTTATTCAAATTAATAAATGGTTCACAATCACGTTTAGGGACAGAGTAGTACCCTTTCTCTGGGCTGGCTCTGTAATTGCAAGTAAAGTGTCTTTTTCACGTTCAGTCTGGTGAGATACTTTCCATTACAACATGGGCAGAAACGCCAAAATCATATGAGATTATTGTGGGATAAATCGCAGACCTCTAACATTGGTACATAAATTATTGAAGAAATATGGGGGAAAGGAGAGAAATGAAAACAAATATCACATCATTTTATTATTGCTCATGATGAATTTCACCACCTTACAAGTACTTAATCAAAGTCAAGCACTGAGAATATGGTTGCATTAAAAAGACAAGAAAATAGATTAAATGCAAACAGTACTCAAAAGACAAGAAAAGTGTCAACAAAGTAATTTTAAAATTATTATTATTTTCAGTAATTCAAAATACCACACTCTGATCTCATTAAGTAGATGCTTGGGAAATAAATATTCAGTAAGATTTCTAAAGCACGGAAGACTAAACCAGTTGTGTATACCAGATATGATGGGGTTAGGGCACAGGTTACATGTTTCAGTTTATGCTCTGTAGAATCAATGACCCACGCCTGGTGGGCTGCCTTCCTGAAGGTTTATGCTGCAGCCTATAAGGCTGGATGACAGGGTGAGGTCAGGGGTGTACTGAGGAGGAGAAGCCAATTCAGTCCTTTCTGCTACAAAGGGTGACTAGAGCCCATGAATCATAAAACGATAAACCAAAAGGCTGAGGAACCTCACCAAAAGATTCAGAGAAATACATTAAGCTCTAAGCATATGCCTTCCTCCACAGACAAAAGTCTCCATCCATTTCCAAACTCAAGTCATTCAGCAAGGACTAGAGTTTCTGGAAAGGCTCAACCTACATTTTATTTGTTGAGGTAGGGGAGGTAAGCAGAGAATGACATGTTCAAACAGCTTCACAGTTACAACTTTCCACTTGCCTCTATTAAATTGGTAGAATTTGCTTTTGTGCTCTAGTTGGAAGAGGCTACAAAGATCATTTTCTTTCATATATTCATCCATTCATTCAGTAATTAAAAAAACCCTAAGAATCTGTTCAACATTCCATTAACGTAAAAAGGAAACTATCTAGTAATTTCTTCATTCACTATGCCAGTAATTTATCCATTCCCAGAGATATTTACCTACTACTTCTAAGGTTGTTGTGACATTTGCTGATCCAAAAGTATTATTGGCATAACACATGAACACGCCAGAATCATTAACTCTTGCTGAGCTGATAGTCAATCTTTCCTGACGGAGAAAATTGAAGTCACCCTGATGCCAGCTATTCCTCTTCACCTGTTCTTTAGTCTGCTCATTTCAGAAGGGGAGGGAAAAAAATCAAAGATTACCATAAAATTTATATTCAGGATCTTTCCTAGATAAGTTAAAAATAGCAGCAATTAACTTCTCCGTATTAGCATTCATTATACACTACTTAAGTAAGTATAATAAAACATCATGACAAGTCTGTCATTGGAACACTTCATATTACAGGATTATATTGAAAGATAGTCATTATTAATGATTGGAAAAACATGAAAATTCATTTCTTAATAACCACAGCATATATAATTCCAAATTCTCTGCAGTGCTAAATATTTTTTAACAGTGCCAAATTTTAAAAGTTCTTATATAAGAAATAATACAGGATACTGATATTTTACAAGTCAGCATATTTATATCCTATCAATATTTCCTGTTGTATATATTTTTTTCTATTCTACATCCCAGTGATTGAAAGAAAACACATCACTAGTAACAATCGTTCTATTTTATTAACATTTATATTATTTTCATGAATAAAAATAGACTTACAGTGTCTAAGACTAACTCGAAAATTCATCCTATAGTTCTTACCCAGCAGAATTTTGGCAAGTATTAAAGGGAGTTCCAAAGTATATAAGACATATAAGACAAAATCCCAAATTATTTACACATGAGCTGAAGAGAAAAGGTTGTGCATTTACTCTTGTGATATCACCATCCCACTGTTAATATTTATCTGCAGATAAGACATGGAGAGATTTCTTGTATGGAAAACGTCATGGGGAAACAACCATAATATAAACTATAACCACTCTGTGAAAAGATTAAAAGGAATAGCATAGAGCTTTCTGCATCTTCCAAATTTTCTGTAACATGAACACATTCCTATTACAATGGGGGGAGGGAAGCAACTAGAAAAGTAAATAAACAGGAGCTGATATTGACATGGAACAAGATCAAGGGTGATTCCCTGGCCAGGTTATGGTGAACCTATTAGCATTAGACCATTCTGACAGTACTGTAAATCCGAACAGTCCTTCTGGAAAGCAACTTGGAAGCATGTTCAGACTGAGCAACTCCAGCAAGTTTATCTCAAGGAAACAACTCAATAGAAAACAAAAGCTCCAAGATATTTACTGCGGTGAAAAATTGGAGATGACCTAAATGTATACCAGGTATCAAAATTATGAATACGTGAAAATAAGAAAAATGCTTCTTTTATGTAAAAAGCATAAAATGAGTGTACCTTAAGACAGCAACCATGTGTTAATACATACGCATGAGGGGAGAGAGAAAATAAACATGAAAAAAAATGTGGGCAATATAGCATTTATAAGGACTAACCACTTGAGACTACTGAGCACTTGAAATGTAGTAGGTCCAAATTGAGTTGTGTTGTAAATATAAAATATGCCCCAGATTTTAAAGACTTAATATGAAAAAGTAGTGTAAAATATCCCATCAATAATTTTTATGTTATGAATTTGGTAAAGTAGCAGGATACAGAATTAATGCAGAAATCTCTAGCATTCCTATACACTAATGATGAAAAATCTGAAAGTGAAATTAAGAAAACACTCCCATTTACCACTGCAACAAAAAGGATAAAATATCTAGGAATAAACCTACCTAAGGAGACAAAAGACCTGTATGCAGAAAATTATAAGACACTGATGAAAGAAATTAAAGATGATACCAACAGATGGAGAGATATACCATGTTCTTGGATTGGAAGAATCAACATTGTGAAAATGACTCTACTACCCAAAGCAATCTACAGATTCAATGCAATCCCTATCAAACTACCACTGGCATTTTTCACAGAACTAGAACAAAAAATTTCACAGTTTGTATGGAAACACAAAAGACCCTGAATAGCCAAAGCAATCTTGAGAAAGAAAAACGGAGCTGGAGGAATCAGGCTCCCTGACTTCAGACTATATACTACAAAGCTACGGTAATCAAGACAGTATGGTACTGGCACAAAAACAGAAATATAGATCAATAGAACAAGATAGAAAGGCCAGAGATAAACCCACGCACATTTGGTCACCTTATCTTCGATAAAGGAGGCAAGAATATACAGTGGAGAAAAGACAGCCTCTTCAATAAGTGGTGCTGGGAAAACTGGACAGCTGCATGTAAAAGAATGAAATTAGAACACTCCCTAACACCGTACACAAAAATAAACTCAAAATGGATTAAAGACCTACATGTAAGGCCAGACACTATCAAACTCTTAGAGGAAAACATAAGGAGAACACTCTATGACATAAATCACAGCAAGATCCTTTTTGACCCACCTCCTAGAGAAATGGAAATAAAAACAAAAATAAACAAATGGGACCTAATGAAACTTCAAAGCTTTTGCACAGCAAAGGAAACCATAAACAAGACGAAATGACAACCCTCAGAATGGGAGAAAATATTTGCAAATGAAGCGACTGACAAAGGATTAATCTCCAAAGTTTACAAGCAACTCATGCAGCTCAATATCAAAAAAACAAACAACCCAATCCAAAAATGGGCAGAAGACCTAAATAGACATTTCTCCAAAGAAGATATACAGATTGCCAACAAACACATGAAAGGATGCTCAACATCATTAATCATTAGAGAAATGCAAATCAAAACTACAATGAGATATCATCTCACACCGGTCAGAATGGCCATCATCAAAAAATCTAGAAACAATAAATGCTGGAGAGGGTGTGGAGAAAAGGGAACCCTCTTGCACTGTTGGTGGGAATGTAAATTGATACAGCCACTATGGAGAACAGTATGGAGGTTCCTTAAAAAACTAAAAATAGAACTACCATACGACCCAGCAATCCCACTACTGGGCATATACCCTGAGAAAACCATAATTCAAAAAGAGACATGTACCGAAATGTTCATTGCAGCTCTGTTTACAATAGCCAGGACATGGAAGCAACCTAAGTGTCCATCAACAGATGAATGGATAAAGAAGATGTGGCACATACATACAATGGAACATTACTCAGCCATAAAAAAAACGAAATTGAATTATTTGTAGTGAGGTGGATGGACCTAAAGTCTGTCATACAGAGTGAAGTAAGTCAGAAAGAGAAAAACAAATACCATATGCTAACACACATATATGGAATCTAAGAAAAAAAAATGGTCATGAAGAAGCTAGGGGCAAGACGGGAATAAAGACGCAGACCTACTAGAGAATGGACTTGAGGATACGGGGAGGGGGAAGGGTAAGCTGTGACAAAGTGAAAGAGTGGCATGGACATATATGCACTATCAAACGTAAAATAGATAGCTAGTGGGAAGCAGCCGCATAGCCCAGGGAGATCAGCTCAGTGCTCTGTGACCACCTAGAGGGGTGGGATGGGGGGGTGGGATAGGGAGGGTGGGAGGGAGGGAGACGCAAGAGGGAAGAGATATAGGAACATATGTATATGTATAACTGATTCACTTTGTTATAAAGCAGAAACTAACACACCATTGTAAAGCAATTATACTCCAATAAAGATGTTTAAAAAATTTTTTTTAATATTAATTATATGATAAAATATTTTGGATATATTGCATTAAATAAAATACATTAAGATCAATTTTACGTTTTTTTTTTTTTACTCTGTCATGTGCCTACTAGAAAATTTTAAATTACATAGGAGGCTCACATTCTATTTCTATTGCACAGCGCTGCTAATGTACAGTGGTAGAATTATAGCTATTTCTTTTTTCTGATGTTATTATATTTTTGGAAATTTCTTTTCACTAAGATAAGCATACATAAAAGCTGACTGCCAAAGTTGAATGTTTTGGAATTAAAAAGAAGAGAAACCTGCTTGGTTAACTAACTGTGAGATCTTGGCCAAGTCAAGGATGCCACTATGGTCTCAGCTTTTGTTTCTAAAAGGCAATGAGAGAATAAAGGTCTTTAAAGGCTTTTCCGGTTTGGAGCACTATGTCAATTTGAAGATAATCCCTTCTAAGAGATTCTTCTAATAATTGGCAGAAAGCTGACATTTTCCTGCCTGAGAGTAATTGTTAAGAAGAGACAAAGGGCAAGTGACATTTTTCTCTCGCCTTTTCCAGTCCATCATATTACAGACTTCTCGGCAAAGGCAGAGTGACAATGGACAGGTCACAAGACTATATTCTAGATTCCTGGTATCTTCCTTCTAGTTCCTGCAAGAGCCCAGGAGTCCCTGTTTAGGGAGCTAAACAGGACAATGAATACATTGGTGCTAGAAGGAATAGTTTGTTAATAATTGATACATCAACACCCAAACCCGAAGGCCATAATTTAGGATACTGTCAAAGATCATAATAAAAGCAAGCAAAAATATGAGGGTTTGGAAACCTTAGAAAAGCTAACCAAGATTCACAGTGTTGAATAAACTCCAAGACTCTCTTACGTTTTAAAACAAACAGTTGCAAAAATACTACAACAGTTGTTTTACCCTAAATTTCATTGTGAGTTTAACTTATTCTAAATGATCCAGATCAAATACTATGGATTTTTAAAAGAATTTGATAGTGCTATAACAGTGCTAGGTATTCCAAATTAAGCCAAAGGATATCAATAAAAGATTCATGGATGAACCCTGGCATACAGCCATGAGCCCCATCTGCAAGTCACACATTACATATTGTTTGCACGTGATTTGCTTTTCCTTAACCCTTGGAGGTGCTCACTGGGATTTCCCCAAAGAGTTCCCAACACTGCAGGCTTATCTACCAGTGCCAGTGGATTAATTGGGAATGGCATGCAGGACTCCTGGGAAAAAGTGGTTCAGAACAAAACTGCCTGAGGCAATTTAATTCTCATCTCAAAAAGGCTAATTTTCAAGTTATGTAGAGGCTCAGTTACACACACCGTAAATTGTTCTCTCATCTGAAATCAAGGATCATAGAAAGGCAATTAATATGGGACTGTGTTCTATAAGGTTAGTCAAAAATTCATATGTAAGCTATTGGTTTTATGATAGGACTTGTTTCTCTGACTCATTGGTTCCACTCTCCTGTTAATGGCAGGCTTCACTTAGCAAGGTATCATCCATCACAGGTCTACACGAACGCCATCATAATGGTTTGCATTATGCTAATCACCATAGTTACTTGTTTAGCAAAGGATTCTCTAAACAGGCATGAAACAGCCAATGTTGAATACAGAGCATGAGGCGGAAGAAGAGGAAGAGGAGGATGAAAAGACAGTATTTCCTTTCTTCCAATGTAATACGCATGTGTGTACTAAAGAAAAACTACCATGATAGCAAATTAACTAGTTGGCCAAGATCATTCAAACAAAAATTATTAAAAACTCAGTCAATGGGAATCTTAAGGCAAAATATTAGGGAAACTGGACATTTTAAAGACCTTGTAATTAATACGAGTAGTAGAGAGGGAGAAAAACCTTCAAATATAACTGGCTAAAATTCATTTAATTTTAAGATATGCCTAACACGGTATCTGACATACAGTAGACATTCAATATGCATTTGTTAAATGAATGATAACCTAAACGTGTCCAAATGTTTCAGATTGATGACAACCATTTTATTAATAGCGACTAAAACAAATAGAAAACCATTAGCAACCTGACCTCGGGTAAGCAGCCTCAAAGGAGGAAATCAGATCCATACAAAAAGAAATCTCTCAAATGGATAGGCCTCTCCGTGGCAGAGGGAAGGGCTTCTTGGCTAACATCTGAGACCATTGACTTATGTTGTTAATATGGAAGGAAAAAAATTGGCAACTTTCCCCAATATTTTAAATAATCTGGCCTGAATAGTTGCCATAGTAGCTTTAAAAATCAAGGTAGTTACTCACTGAACCATTAATTTTTTTTTCCCCCACGAAAGTCATTCAAAGAAACAGCATGGAGGAGTAATAACAAGTCTGAAGTTTTCTCTACGACTTTCTCAAAATAAATTTACAAAATGACATTTCTTTGTTACTCATAATGAATGTACACATCTACATATGGTGCAATGAAAGGGGTAAATACATGTCTGTACACACTCTAGACAGTTCCACCCCTGACAGACACACCAGCTGAGCCATCCCCAGGACAATTAACAGACTTTTCTAGAATATGTAAAAGAATGTACATGTATGTATAACTGAATCACTTTGCTGTACAGCAGAAATTAACACAACATTGTAACTCAACTCTACTTCAAGAAAATAAAGTTTTTAAAAAATAGACTCTTTTAAAGAAAAAACCTTCAACTCTCCCACACAGAGAGAATGATACATTGAGGCAAATGGAGAAAACAATCCACTCACCTGGCTGTTTTCCCTTATCCACATTGAGTCCACAGAGCTAGACACGTCTTTTATCAAGCACATCACTGCAAATTCTTCCCCTTCCCTGAGAAGATAGCTGGCTTTGGACACAGACACAACAGGCACAGCTCTGATGGCTAGAATAAAACGAAACATGGCCCTCAAGTAACTGGCTGTAGTATAGCATAACGTTTTAACTTACCATTTTTCCTCAGCTGTGCCCAGCTCACTGTGTGGCCTTTTAAATAAGATATAAGGTATGGTACTAACCGATCTGTATTACTTGTATATTTGAAGACATCAGCAATTAAATTGTACATCCCTCGAGTAACTTCATTAACACCGAGTGAAAAAGATGGACTGTCTACTTTGAGATTATAATAATCCTGAGCAATGCTATTTTGAAATAGGTAGAAGCCCTGGCATAGTGAAGCTGCCTTCATCTTTATTTGACTTGATGGTTTCATGAGAATGTGACCAACAACTAATTATATTCTTTTAACCAAACAGGCATCTTTCCCATGCGCTGTAAAAATAACGTCTTATTTCTTAAAATCACAGGTTTTTAAATAATCAAACTTTCCTTAATTCCAAAGAGCATCCTTTTTCAAAAGCCTTAATAAAAACTACTCAATAGCTAAATGCCATCTGGTGTTGAGTTAGATGATATCTGAAATACAAAAATCTGGGTATCTTCCAGCTATCAAAATATTCTACATAATGCCACATTAATAACAAGGTCCAAAGTCAGCTGGTACTTTCCTCCTCAGATTGTGAATAGTTTGAGAAGGTATTAAAATTAAATAGCTGAGGAGGAAGTCAATTCATAGATCAATAGTAAATCAAGGAGTGAATAATCTGTATGCTAATCTTTTCAGTGTAACTAAGGCTTCCCAATGAGTTTCTCTTGGAAGGAACACTTTGTGCAATTATGAAACTTTGGGATGTCCTGATGTCAGTAGGTTTAAAGACTGTCCCCAGGACCATCTGAATGCCCATCCCTGGTAGACACACCCAGCTGGAGGTGGTCATGGACCCAACACATGGGATGGAGACTGTGAAATAAAGTAATCACAAGCAGCCGGCATTATTTTGAGGCTGGGGGAAACGATCTGAGAAGCTACCTGAGTGACATACTAAGTTGGACCAGTGAGAAGAGAGAAGTCTTCTTTTAGATCACAGGATGCTCTGACTCCCAGAAGAAAGCAAACAAGGGCCCGTACCTGCCCTCACTTTCAGGGTGAATTTCTTCGACAGCACGGACTTGCCCTTCTGGTTCGCCGAGCAGTGTAGACAGAGCCGATGATACTCGCGCTTCACGTTTCTGATCGTGATGCCGGCCTTGGGGTCAGCGACAAACGTCAAGTCCTTGGGAAGAGGTTTCCCCTCGCACCCCATGAGGGAGTAATTGGTCACCTCTGGGTCTGTCAGAGGACAGCGGACCAGCGTGTCGTTGCCTTCCTTCCCGTACAAGGGAAGCTCAACCAGGAAAAGCTTCTCAGGATCTACAGCATATCAACAATCAGTAGTTTGAATGGCTGGTCACAGACACTGGGAACATTTTATAAAAATCTAAAATATTGCCGCTCATAACAACAATCCCTGGTGGCCCAAATGGCTGCTGACTTTATTCTTTGCAAACAAAAGTAGAATTTATCCGAATCATACTAATAAGGAAGAGTTAACACTTAGTAAACACTTTCCACGTGTCAGGCACTAAGCCTGGACCATTACACACTTCTCGTTCTCATTTAATCCTCAATACACCCCTATGTGACAGGCGCTATCATTATCACCATTTTATCGATAAACTGAAGTCTCAAAAACAGTAACTCTCCTTAAGTGACACAGCCCAGAAATGGCAAGATAGAACTCAAAGCCAGGTCTGACTTATATCACAATTTGAACTCTTAAAGCTCTGGGAATATTTTATTGTAATAGTTACCTTTTTTCTACAGCAGGTAACACTCCAAAGAAACTGGGCCAAGAATAAGCCAGCCTGATGGTATCTAATAGGGTGGGAAAAGTAGAATTATACCTTGTTCAGGACTTTCCCACTTACTGTCCAATCTGGAATTTGTTTTGATCTTATCTAATTGACACAACTTCTACTTTTGTGTGAGCCTTTATCACTTTTTTGAAAAGTGTCCAAATATACTTCCTTGTTGTACCAGTTTCCGAATTAATCATATATATATATATATATATATATTTTTTTAATCTATTTAACAAGTAAGAAGACCTATTTAGTTCAGAAAGGTGAAATAATTTCCCTCTGGTGATACAATAACTTGCCTCATTTGTCCCCAAGTGTGCTTGACTTCAAAGTCAAATATGTACTATACGCCTCCAAGACTAAGGGAGAAGCATGGGAAAGAGCCTATGAATTAAAAGAAGAACATAGAGGTTTAGAGGGAGGCAAAATGACCACGATCTAGGAGCCATGTGAGGGTATTCAATGAGAGGAAAGGGAAAAAAATAAGAAATGTTTAAAAAGGGGACTAACCCGTGTTATCAGTACTCAAGATGTGCTAAGAAGCAAGGAATATGGGAACCCCATGGGTCAGCCTGAAGCTTGTATGATAATCAGTAGTAACAGTGCAGAGTACATCAATGTGGAGAAGGAGCTGGAAGGGTCCAGATGTTTTTCCTTATAAAGTGAGAGAATTACCAGCATCTCCATTGTTTGTAACAACACGGGTTTCAGAAAGTTCCTAAGAACAACCCAGTGAACACCCTGAGCACAGGGACATTCCACACAATTCTTTCTTCATTAAGATAAATTTCAATCAGCTTATAAGTAACAATAGAGTAAAATTAAGACTGAAAATGAACAAAACTGAATCATCATAAAATTGTCGTTTAGTGTTTTCATTCCTACAAAACCCTAACCCCTCTGCGTGGGCCTCTTTCCAGAGTTCCCAGTCTCCAGGATCTTCCAGCTTCTGAATAGAATCTAGAAAACTATCAGGAGGCCACACAGTATAAATAACATGTGGGTCTCACTCTATTCATATTCCTTGAAAGATATGTATAAATAGAACTTCTAGAAATCAAATAAATTGATATGCACACGGGGAGTTTATGAGTTTCAGAAATGCTATGGCAAATACTTGATTGTCCAAACCAGGATATTTGTGACTGAAAGGGGTACTCTTAATAATTATGCCAGGACACCAGGCATGGACTGGGAAAGCCTCCGGTCAACTGGGACCTCATATTAGCAAATACAAACCTCATTCTGTATACACAATATGCTGCCGCCTCTACTGTGTAAAGATAATACAGATACAGGGTTGGGCCAACAGATTACACTTAAAATGTTTTTTAATTGTCCTTTCCATCTGTAAATCGGGTGTCCCACAAAAATCAATGACATAATTGAAATATACTTATCATATAATTTTGATCAATTTTCAAAGAGTTTTTTCCAAAACAAATTATGCACCTCCCAGCCTTTCTAAGTTACTCTGCAAACAAATTATCTCATAATGGCTGAAATACGGTTCGAGGCTATAGCTGGTTAGTTTTCCATCTATTCTTTCTCAGTCACTTGAGTCATAGTTCCTACAGCAATGTCCCAATTTCCTTCATTGCTGTTTAAGACACATTACTTAAGCATCCGAACATCTTAAATCGGTAATAATTAAGTACAGTTCTAAGTTATTGGGGATGACTTCCCCCATCAAGAAAATCTGTGAGCTCTGTGAGACTGATTTGGCTAATGCAGCAGTTTCCCTATTTATTCAGCTGTCTACCCATCCTATTCATAAGCAGAATGATACTTCATTACCACCTGGAAATTACAGAGTACCTTCTTGAATGTCAAAGAACAGGACATGGTCGGCTCAACAATTATGGAACCATACCCGGAGGCTAGCTGTGGCTTTTCAACGTGTCTTTCTTTGCAGCTACCCACCCAGGAAAGAGTAAAAGATAAACTAAGGCGAGGCAGCGTCAGTTTCACGGCAACCTTCTGTACAGAGAACATGAGAGGCAATTTTACTAACCCTTGACAGAACTAGAATTTGCACAATTTTGTCTCCCTGATAACAATTACATAAGGAAGACAGAGCAGGTGATCTCATCCAAGTGTTGCCGTGAGGAACTGTGACTCTAGGCGGGGCTCAGATCCACAATCTAGGATAAATTTATTCGGTCCTCTTCCACAATACCATGCATGAGGTTGCAAGGACAACCCCAGGCCAGGTACAAACCCAGGACTAGAACTGAAACTATTTCTCCTCCTATACTGTGGGTATGTCTCTTAAGCTTTAAGTGCTTCAGTTTTTACAACAGCAAAAAGAGACTCCTCCCTTATCCCTGCCCCTAGCCCCCCAGGAAATCTCCTCCTGACAAGGATATTAAAAGCACAAACACAGATGAATCACTGCATTCATCACATGAGATGAGGTACAGAAATCCAACCATCACATTTTCCTTTTGTTTCTAAGAGGTCATAATTTTTTAAATGAATGAACTGACTTCTATTAAGAACCTAGGAAGGACAGGGTGTGCTTAGCCAACTGAGTTATTTTTCTGGAATTTACTCCCTAAAAGTGGGTCAATTCATTTGAAGCTTTGATCTGTTTAGGCCTTTAGTTCCCTGAAGTGTTTTTACTAAGTGGGAGTATCTGGAATCTCAAGGCATTAAAATGCCGCCTTCCCAAAGGGCCTAATTTATTCTCAGGGTTTACTCACATCACCAGGACAAATGGGCTAAACCATATTGTAATCTCATTAGGAAGAGTATCACAGCCTTGCAGACCTTCAGCTGGAGTCATACCCAAAGCCACTATGTATCAAAAGACGGGGGAAACGAACAAAAAAAAATTTTTGTCTTATGCTTCCTAGACCCAGCCAGTAATATTTTATCCATGACTCAGCCATCTATATGTCATCCCTAATTAAGGACAGGATATAAAGT
Source organism: Eschrichtius robustus (assembly GCF_028021215.1). NCBI lineage: Eukaryota > Metazoa > Chordata > Mammalia > Artiodactyla > Eschrichtiidae > Eschrichtius > Eschrichtius robustus. Next base: position 77,722,486 of record NC_090827.1, read on the forward strand.
TCTCTAAGTATAGCATCAAAGAAAGCTGAGCATTTACCTCTAACAAACACATAAATGGAACCGCTCAAGCCGCCTTCATTGGTGCACGTGTAATTGCCTGTATTTGTGGCCTCTGCTTTCTTGGTGATCCATTCTGGGTATGTTTTCTCTCTCAATTGACCCAGAGTCTCAAAAGTCCACTTGACAAATCCTGGGTCGGTGCATAACAGCCTAATCTCATCCCCGACGCTGACAATTAACTCTGATTTTGCTGGATGGATGGATGGTGGAGACAGTTCCCCTGGACTCACAGATGGTTGAGAAGAGCCTGCCAAGAAAAATGAAAATCGTGTTGAATGTGATCTTTTTCTTAGGCGAAATAAGGATTTCTTCCAATATTGATTTCCATCTTCTGTGTACTCGACAATAAAAATAGGACAAAGCTGCCCAGCTATTTATGGGGAGAGAGTTTTTTTTAAAGTTTCTCAAGTTCATCTAGAAAATTAAGTTATTTTCTGCAACCCTCAATTAATCCTGAGGGTCACCCTTGGTATGCAAGCCAAGACTTGCTGGATGCCATGGCCTTCTCTGGGTTAAACACACAGCGGGGTCAAGTTTCTACTCTGAACATGGGCCATTGCAATGATACTGACATGCTGACACCCAGTCTAGAAACAACAAAAACAAAATCTTGCACTATTAAAAAAAAAACTACTGGGCTGTCACTCTTTAAGCAAAATGTACATGATCATGATTAACTTGGCTTTTTCTTAAAACTTTGTGAATTCAGTTATTTCTATGCAATTCTCCTTATATGGTGATGGTCATCAAAAAAGGACTATCTGTAAGTTTCAAATAATAAGGCAGAAAATGAAAATCTTATTTTAATGGTCAGATCATGAGATTTCCTGGCCTACGTTGGGTTGCGGCCTGATCAACCTAATGCCTAGAGAGGTTTCCTACATAGGAAACTAGTTTAAAGATATAAACTATAGACTCCGAATATGAAACTTGAACCTTAGAAAATTCACAGCAGCCAATTCATTCATTCATTTGTGCACACATGCATCTATAGCATGAAGGCAAGTATCTGTTCATTACTTGTGATCTACAAAAGCATTGTTAGGTGCTGGGAGAAAATCCACATAAATGGGACACACGGTCCTTACACTTCCGGAGCTTAAAGTACACAGTGTTCAATGTCAGAATAATGAAACAAAGATACAAGGTTTAGCTTTAGGCTAAAGAAAAAGAAGTGGGCCGGATTTTCACAATATCAGAAGAGGAGAAAGAAAAGACAGACATGTACCAGAGATACATACCACCGAGACACTCATGCACAGTGAGATACCAGAGGTCAACTAGATTCAGGGAAACCAGTGAAAAGCTCTGGTCCTAAGGTAGGCAGAAGCCACAGAACCCACAGCAAGGATTTGAGACGAAAAGAGGAAGATCTGATACTGCCAGAGGAAGAGCACATTAGTGGCTAGAGTGCCATGAAAAATACAAAAGGTTGACTCACATATGACCTGGGTGAGATGGGCTGGGGCACCAGGAGAACAGAGCTCCCTGGGGGGCTTTCAGCCACTTCTGCAGGATCATGGGGGGAATGGTTCATGTGCCTGGGATTTGTGCCCCCTGCACACATACAAGGTCAGAGACAGAACTGACGTGGGTTATGAAGGAGGAGCAAAAGCCATCCAAGCCAGGTAGAGGAAGGGGCGGCAGCAGGAGTAGGCCATACCAGGAGCCTCTCCACAAGTTCAGGGCAGAGATGGCGATAGAAAGGGAGGGTCAGAAAGGGACAGGGACGGGAAAAGCAAGAGACCTGCTCCCAGGTGCTACCTGGGCGGTAGATGGACTTCTCACCTGACAACCCGAAATTCCGATGGTGGAGCAAGAGTAATACCTGTGAAGTTAAAAGACACGAACAAATAATCCAAGGAAAGGGTTTGTAGACAAAAGAGGAACACAACGAGTACCGATCTTACCAGCTAAGAGTGGGTAGGAAAGAGTCAAAAGAGATTTTTGAAAATGAGACCACCAGAAAGGAAGGGGAGAGGCTAAAGAGGCAAGGCAGGCAACACACAAAAGGTTTCAAAGAGAAGGTGGGTGGGTCCCAGGGCAGAGGCTGAGCAAGGTCAAAGGGAACGAACCAAGCCTCCCCAGACTTGGTTAGAAAGACACCACAGGAAATCCAATTTCAGTTGAGTGAGAATTTCTGTTGGCTTCAAGGTTAAAGGCTGCAAGTGTAGACCTCTTCTTAGAGAGCTGTGGCAGGAGAAAGCACAGAAGAAATAGATCTGTAGTCAAACAAGCTTAAAAGTTAAAAAAAAAAAAAAAAAAAAAAATAGGAGGCCTGCTGGCATTTGAAGATGGAAGAAACAGAATCCATGGAGAGGGACAGACCAAAGGTGCTCTAAAGAAGGGATGAAGTTGCCCCCTGAAGGTGTGTATAAATGACCAGTCTCAGTTCCACTTTGTTAACCCAGACAAATATTTCATCTGGGCACCTTCCAACCACGGCATCAATTGTAGCTCCATGATGTCATGCAAAGTACACCCCCAGATCAGAAGATGCTCAGCAGCCCTGATTCACAGAAGATTAACAGTAAGTTCAATCATAATCATCAAATGTTACTGAGCACCCAATATCAAAAAAAAACAAACAACCCAATCCAAAACTGGGCAGAAGACCTAAACAGACATTTCTCTAAAGAAGATATACAGATTGCCAACAGACACATGAAAGGATGCTCAACATCACTAATCATGAGAGAAATGCAAATCAAAACTACAATGAGGTATCACCTCACACCGGTCAGAATGGCCATCATCAAAAAATCTACAAACAATACATGCTAGAGAGGGTGTGGAGAAAAGGGAACCCTCTTGCACTGCTGGCGGGAATGTAAATTGATACAGCCACTATGGAGAACAGTACGGACGTTCCTTAAAAAACTAAAAATAGAATTACCATATGACCCAGCAATCCCACTACCGGGCGTATACCCCGAGAAAACCATAATTCAAAAAGAGTCATGTACCACAATGTTCATTGCAGCTCTATTTACAATAGCCAGGACATGGAAGCAACCTAAGTGTCCATCGACAGATGAATGGATAAAGAAGATGTGGCACATATATACAATGGAATATTAGCCATGAAAAGAAATGAAATTGAGTTATTTGTAGTGAGGTGGATGGACCTAGAGTCTGTCATACAGAGTGAAGTAAGTCAGAAAGAGAAAAACAAATACCGTATGCTAACACATATATATGGAATCTAAAAAAAAAAAAAAATGGTCATGAAGAACCTAGGGGCAAGACGGGAATAAAGACGCAGACCTACTAGAGAATGGACTTGAGGATACAGGGAGGGGGAAGGGTAAGCTGGGACAAAGTGAGAGAGTGGCATGGACATATATACACTACCAAATGTAAAACAGATAGCTAGTGGGAAGCAGCCGCATAGCACAGGGAGATCAGCTCAGTGCTTTGTGACCACCTAGAGGGGTGGGATAAGGAGAGTGGGAGGGAGGGAGACGCAAGAGGGAAGAGATATGGGGATATATGTATATGTATAACTGATTCATTTTGTTATAAAGCAGAAACTAACACACCATTGTAAAGCAATTATACTCCAATAAAGATGTTAAAAAAAAAAAAAAAAAACTAAAAATAGAACTACCATATGACCCAGCAATCCCACTACTGGGCATACACCCTGAGAAAACCATAATTCAAAAAGAGTCATGTACCACAATGTTCATTGCAACACTGTTTACAATAGCCAGGACATGGAAGCAACCTCAGTGTCCATTGACAGATGAATGGATAAAGAAGATGTGGCACATATATATAATGGAATATTACTCAGCCATGAAAAGAAACAAAATTGAGTTATTTGTAGTGAGGTGGACAGACATAGAGTCTGTCATACAGGGTGAAGTAAGTCAGAAAGAGAAGAACAAATACCGTATGCTAATAACACATATACATGGAATCTAAAAAAAAAAAAAAAAAAAAATGGTTCTGAAGAACCTAGGGGCAGGACAGGAATAAAGATGCAGACGTAGAGAATGGACTTGAGGACACGGGGAGGGGGAAGGGTAAGCTGGGACGAAGTGAGAGAGTGGCATGGACTTATATACACTACCAAATGTAAAATAGATAGCTAGTGGGAAGCAGCCGCATAGCACAGGGAGATGAGCTCGGTGCTTTGTGACCACTTAGAGGGGTGGGATAGGGAGGGTGGGAGGGAGACGCGAGAGAGGAGATATGGGGATATATGTACACGTTTAGCTGATTCACTTTGTTATACAGCAGAAACTAACACAACACTGTAAAGCAATTATACTCCAATAAAGATGTTTAAAAAAAAAAATGTTACTGAGCACCAACAATATGAGAAGTGCTATGGACGAGACTGTGTGCCCACTAGGCTGAGTATCTAAATGAAGGGGCCAGAATGTGGGAATGAAGTGGTTAGGATTATCTTTAAAGTCATACAGTGCATTAAATAATGAAAATGGGCACAGCGGTAAATGGAGACGCTATTATTTCAATTATTTATCCCCTTTAAAAAAGGAATACTTCCGGGAATTCCCTGGCAGTCCAGTGGTTAAGACTTGGTGCTTTCCCTGCTGTGGGCCTGGGTTCAATCCCTGGTCGGGGAACTAAGATCCCACAAGCTACGTGGCACGGCCAAAAAAAAAAAAAAAAAAGGAGTACTTCCTAGTCCATATGAGCGACGTTGACAGTAAACTGAATCCAAAAATTCTCAAGAATTTATATTGCAATATATTTCAATCAATTCAATCTTCTCATGAGTGGGTCTTAAGGGCATATGCAGATACTACAACCTGGCTGAATAAATACTGTTGACTTCTGGAGACCTGCCACCCCAACGTAGGCAAGGCTTAGCTGTGTGACCTAAGGCAGGCCACTCGAGCTTTCTGTGCCCAAGTTTCCACATCTGGAAAATGATGATAGAAATACCCTCATTTCACAGAGTTCTAATGCAAACCAAATGCGATAAATACACGCAAGGAGCTTAACACAGGACTGGGCAGTTTGTAATAAATGCTAGTTATTACAGTGAAGCAATAAAGCATCCTAGGTAAGAGCTTGACTCATTTTTTTTTTTGAGGTTTCTGAAATTTTTTTGAATTTATTTTATTGAAGTATAATTGATTTACAATGTTGTGTTAATTTCTGCTATAAGTGATTCAGTTATACACATATATATTCTTTCTCATATTCTTTTCCATTATGGTTTACCACAGGATGTTGAAATTACAGTTCCCTGTGCTATATGGTAGGACCTTGTTGTTTATCCATCCTATATATAATAGGCTGCATCTGCTAATCCCAAACTCCCACTACATCCCTTCCCCTTGGCAACCACAAGTCTGTTCTCTATGCCTGTGAGTCTGTTTTTGTTTCGTAGATGAGTTCATTTGTGTCATATTTTAGATTCCACATATAAGTGATATCATATGGTATTTGTCTTTCTCGTTCTGACTTACTTCAGTTAGTATGATAATCTCTAGAGATAAGACTGTACAGATTTGCCTCCTGGCTCTGCCACTTACTAAGTGTGTGATCCTTAGGCAAGTTACCAATCATCTCTGCCTCGGTTTCCTCATCTTGAAAGTAGGGACAGCAACAGCACCTGTTCATAAAGCTGTTATGTAAAGCACTCAGAATTGTGCTTAGGCACATAGAAAACACATAATAAATACGAGACACAATTATTCTAAAAACAGAATCTCTTATCTTCCCTCCAATCAGTCCTGACTTACTTCCTATGGATGTGAATGGGTCCATCATTTCCCAAGCAGATTTCTGCCTGACTTCGCCCTCCTTGGCAGTAAAATCATAGCACTCTTTCTGCAGAGCCTCTGCCACACATCCCTGTATGCCTTTCCACTCCTGCTGCCCCACCCCAGACTAGCCATTTACAATGTCATGGAGAGAACATCCTCTCCTGAAAGATCTCCATGCCTCCGGCCTCCACTCACCCCACCCCCAAATCATCCAACCTCATAACCCTGAGACCCATCAGCCTAAAACACCATTTTCAACAACCCCACTGCCAGCCTCAAAACCCGTAACAGAGGCAGCAGCAGCTAACACTGACATCACGTGCGGCTTACAAAGCATTTTCACGGGATTAATTTCTAGCTGTTTCCTCTGCACCCAACCTGCCTCTCCAGTCAGACAGACCCTTAGGCTAAGGATGCTGCAAACACGCTTCAGTCCTTGCTATGCCCATCTCTCTGCCCATGTCCCCAGGGCACAGCTACTCCACCAATTCACCTCTTTGTCATATGGAAAGCCCTGTCTTCACGGCTGTTGTTCCCTAACCACTCCAGGTCGTGATCACCTGTCCCCACTAAATCCCTCTAACATGTTCAGCCCCATCACCCATCTGGCTTCTACTGCTGTACCATAGTGGTCTACATCTATATCTTACCTTCTCTACCTACTGCAAGGTCTTAGGGCCCTCAGGGTAAGGATCCTAAATTGTACTTTTTTTCCCTAGCATAGTCATAAAAAAGATTCCCTTCAATCCCTGAACATATAAAAGACTGGAGGAAGGACAGGTTCCAAAACACCCAGCTCCTGTAACAGATGCTAACAGTCTTCCGACCTATCCCCAAAAGAGCACAACTGTCTATTCCGTTGCTCCACTAAGAAAAGGGAGTGGCTTAATTCATCCATTAAAACTACTATGGATACCTCCAAATTTGATATCATTAGTTTGCACTTTACTTCTAGAGTTTTAAAAAATAAATTTTTTAAATATTCCCCACCAGAAGCATTCAGGGTTTTATTTTCAAAATAAATGATAAGTTCAACCCTCAAACTCATACTATAAAATGAAAATAGAGCTTACATCAGAGTGGGACTGTGGATATTATTCTCTTGTCTCCAAACTATAATGCTCTCACAAGAAAAAAAAAAACAACTAGAGATTCCTGTTAAAACATATATATATGTGTGTGTGTATACGTATATATACAAACACACAGACATATATACACACATACTTTTATTATATTTAAAAAGCAATACCAATAATTTATTCCAACTGACCTTTGAAATTGCTCTGGAATCACACATTTTGAAATATATCAGGTACATAGCAAGTTCTCAACAAACGTTTGTTGAATTGGGTTTTATCTATATCAGGACCCTTTGCATTTGAACATATACTTCCCTAATTATGTTTGGCTAATAAAAATATCAAGAGTTGCTTTCTGTTTCCTGAACACATGTTAATTAATGAGCCCCCCAAAAAATGATAGATGGCAAACCCCACCATTCTGGGGACCAAGTACTATAATGAGTGATGGCTCTGGGCTAGGAACTCCAGGACCTATTCAGCAAATACTTATCCCAGGTACCTTGCTAAGTGCTGGACCTAGGAAACAGTCCTTGCTCTCAAGAAGCACAAATAAGGGAGGAAAAGGGCACTTATGAACAGTCAACAACGCAAGATTTTAACAATAGTTCAAGATAAATACCAACATACCCTCTGTAACCTCTTTTTAGTGTAAAATTCAACCATATCCAAAAGAATTGAAATCAGGATGCAAACAGATACTTGCACACCAACGTTCATAGCTGCATTATTCACAATAGCCAGAAGGTGGAAAAACCCAGTTGTCCATCGACAGATGAATGGATAAACAAAATGTGGTATATACATAAAACAAAATATTATTCAGCCATAAAAAGGAATGAAATTCTGACATATGCTACAACATGGATGAACTTTGAAAACATTATGTTAAGTGAAATAAGCCAGACACAAAAGGATAAATACTGTATGATTCCACTTATATGAGGTATCAAGAATAGGCAAATTCATAGAGACAGAAAGGAGAATAGAGGTTACCAAGGGCTAGGGAGAGGGAGGAATGGAGGGTTATTGTTTAATGGGTTTCTGTCCGGGATGATTAAAAAAAAAGTCCTGGAAATGGATATGGTGATGGTTGCACAACATTGTGAATGTACTTTAATGGCACTGAATTAGACACTTTTAAATGGTATGCTTTATATTATGTATATTTTACCACAGTTTTTTTAAAAACTAAAGTTTTTTAAAAATCAGTAATTCTTCAAGGCACGGGGGAAGCCTCAAATTTTCTCAGCTACCTGGGCTCTTTCTTATCTGACCACTCTGACCTCTAGTAGTAGCCTCTGTGGGCCCCCCAAGTTTATCTTAAATCACAGCATTAAAAAATTAATCACTGTTATTATTTTTATTTGTTCCACACAGCTGTGTTTGAGGGCTTGAACACCAGCTCTCTTTCTTCCCAGCTCTCTACTACCTTATACAGAGTAGTCATGCATAGCAGAAGCCTCTTTTAGTGCTCTGGGCTGAATAAGCTAGAAATTTTAAACCACACTGACTACTGCCCAAGAGACTTGAATGCTCAAGGCTACTAGAGTTCTTCTCCTGTACATCTTTGCTTTTCTCCCCACACTATCTGAGTCCTTTGGTTTTATTCTCAAACCTGTTTATGGAAGTTGGACTTGATATTATATTATATATAAGTACATGTTATGAAAATTGATGAAATATGAGCGTGTGTGAGTGTGTGTGTGTGTGTTTGGGGAAAGCTGTTGATTCTCTGATAACTAAGCAACACTCTATAAGGTGGCTCAACTGAAAAAACCCTACAGGTTCTTCAAGTTAAATGTGGGTGAAACATTAGAAGATTGGGGTAGGGTCTCCACTTCACAAACACGGGGGGGGATTCTGCATTCTGACTGTCTCACAGGCACTACGTTTAAAGAAACTGAAATTAGAAACTGCAGGCCTTATATTGTGGGTGTGGTGTATGGGGAAGACAGCAGCTCAGACTGCCTGAGAACTCCCATCAGTCAACCCAAACTCAAAGTCAACCCAAACTCAAAGAAAAAGTTCTGTTTCTCCATCAAAAAGAACAAAGCCATCCATCTTTCTTTTCTTAAGTGAAATAAACCATTCAAGGTAGACCTGTATTTTTTGTGATCTGTGGCTTAAAAGACTCGAGTCCAGAGTGGGCTTCTACAGTACAAGCTTCTTAATGACCGGTGTAAGTCGGGGCGACTGGCTTGAGCACAGGTTGCTCCCCAACCACCTTCAGTAGTGGTTGGACCATGTCAACTGTTAATCAATCTGGAGTCTCAACTTGTCCTCCTAAGGTCTTTATACCCTTCACAAATGTCTAAAGCTGCAAAGACTGAATTTATAGCTGGGGTTAAAAGTAAGGAAGTCATTTCAAAACCTTCTCCTCTTTGGACACAAATATAAGGAACCAGGCGAGATAATGGCAGGGAAGAAAACCCACATAGAGAGGCCTATTCTAGTTTTGGGGAAGTAGAGCTGTGAATAAGGCAAAGCTCAAAGCTCCACTGTAGTTCAGCTCCTCTCTGGTTCACATACTGTTCAACCACAATTCGTAATAAAAGGGCTAATGATTTGTATATCCTACTGTTTCTGACACACTTTTATATTCCCATAGGAGTAAACTGGATAAAAATCAAGATGGAAGGATCGTAGTAATTGCCCACAACACCCATGAGGCTTTTGAAAACAAGTAGATGACACTGGAAATAGAATAAAGCTGGGGTTGGGGGTATGAGCTCAGTGAAAACCACACAAGTCCTTAAAAATGCTCTTGCCCAGCGAGAGGGAGAGTGTGAATCCACTCCGGATCCCCACGCAAATTGGAGGAAGACACGCCATGGAGGATCCAGCATGGCCCCCATTCCACTGTGGTGAGGCCACGCCACCAGAACCATTAAGACATCTTTCATGTCAACATGCATCTATTGCATAATTATTACCATGGTAGTGAACGAGATGCTGATGGGGAACTCAGCCTTGCGTAGGAGACAAATCTAATACAAATGAAACAAAAATACTGAGAGGTCACAAACAGGTCCCAAGACTCAAAGGAAGCAGCTATCATTCTGCCCAAAAGGATCACGAAAAGCTCCAGGGGGAGGGGCCTTGAGAGCTAAGCCAGGAAGTCTTTGTCTGTGTGTTTGCACGTGCCCGTGTTTGTATGTGTATTCGAGGAAAAGCTCATCCTATGAGGATCCCATCCCACCCACCCCCACCCCCCAAACTGTGAGCTCTCAGAATCCAAAGCCAGGTCTGTAGCCATCACTAGCCTCAAAGGCCTCACAGGGCATCAGGAATACAGCATGTGCTCACTAAGTGCACAGCGAAGGAATGACTACGTATAGAAAATGCAGAGGTGCAGGATATGGGAAGATAATCTGAGACATCATCTTACAGAGCAGTGCTTTCCTCATCTAGGGTGTTTGCTAACAGTCTTCTTGAAGGTCAATTTCACTCAGTGACAAATAACAGTAAACATCCTTTTATATTATAATACATAGCATAAAATAGAAAGAAAAAAATCAAACGCATTTTTTTCAGGGGGAAAACATGAGCTTTCAAAGAAATTGAACTGCCTCACGACTACATACTCACAAACACACCACCCAAATCCCGACCATCTCCAACCTTTAAAAGCACCTCCACGGACAAGTTTGAGAACAGTCCTAAATGGATCACTTGAATTCCAATTCACAATTGAACACTTTCCAAAGGATTTTCTGGGTAAGAGAAAAGTTCAGATATATCTTTAATCTTATAACATAGAGATTTAAAGTACTCAACTGAATAGAACTCACTGCTAAAATCTACTCAGGTTTAGACATGAGATAAACAATAGGTAATTGACACAGTCTCCTCACCATCCTTTAAGTCTCTCACTGTAATACCCCTATGTTCGGGGCCTGAAAAAAACAATTCCTTGGTACAATGCAAATTTGTATTTAGCTTCTAAAAATAAAATTCCTCTCTGCATGCCAGGTCTTGGTACTACATTAGGTCCAGGATATTTAGTGATTATACAAAATCTGTTTCCATATTCGAGACAGCTTAGGGTTTCAAGCAATGGCAACAGACCATTATAAAATGATCAGCCATTTGAAAGTCAGTTTAAAATCACAAAATATCAATAACAAAGACATCCTGCAGCACAGTCTTTTTTTAAAAAAGCAGCTCCTTAGGCATATTTCAATGTTGGTGTAAAGATTATGAACTAATTGACAGAAGGGAACCGAAGGACAGAGAAAGAAAAACTGGAGCGTTAGTCATTAGTGGCAAAGAGAGGGGGCTCAGTAACAAAGCCAGCACTTCAGAAACGTGTCTTCACGGATGCAATGGTAATTAAGCTCCTACCATTTGGCCTGGGTGGGGCTGAGGACCAGGAATACAGAGCAGGGCATGACAGCCCAGTGGGGAAGCTGAACTCACACACACAGTGACCATACAATGAAGCAAGAGCAGACAAAAAGGGCAACAGAGCGTGTGGGCAAGAAGAGGGGTCAAGGGACTTCCCTGGTGGTGCAGTAGTTAAGAATCCCCCTGCCAATGCAGGGGACATGGGTTGGAGCCCTGGTCCGGCAAGATCCCACATGCCACGGAGCAACTAAGCCCGTGCGCCACAACTACTGAGCTTGCGCTCTAGAGCCCACGAGCCACAACTACTGAGCCCATGAGCCACAACTACTTAGCCCTTGTGCCACAACTACTGAAGCCCACATGCCTAGAGCCCGTGCTCCGCAACTAGAGAAGCCACCGCAATGAGAAGCCCGCGCACCGCAACAAAGAGTAGTCCCCGCTCACCTCAATTAGAGAAAGCCTGCGTGCAGCAACGAAGGCCCAACGCAGCCAAAAATAAATAAATTAAAAAAAAAAAAAAAGAGGGGTCAGAAAGGATTCCTAGAGCTCAGATTAAAAAATGGGTGTGACCTGGCCAGACTGCAGGCACAGATGGTCTATCGAGTGGGGGAACCGCAGGAGCAAATGTCACAGAACTAGCAAGACGCATGCTTAGAAGTCAGGTGTCACTCAAAATCCCTGCAGCATCAAGGTGTGAGGCCAGAGACCCAGTAGGGTCTTTGTCATGGTAAGGAGGTGAGCCTGCCCAGATGGGGAGCTACTGGTGTGTGTTTTGGGGGGACCCCTCTGGGAGCAGTGAAGGATAGTACTGACAGAACAGGACTAGAGACAAGGACAGCTAGGAGACTAGGTCCAGACAGGAGCTGATGAGAACATAAGCCAGAGGTATGGGACGGACAGGAGAGGTGGGTGTTTACTGGGTGAGTACGGGGCCTCGGCATGGGCGGATCTAGGCAGTAAGGAAGCAAGAGGAAGGAAAGAAGACACCCCTGTTTTTGGCTTACACCTATGAGAAGATGGGGTGCCAACAGACTGGAGGGGGAAAAAACTGATTTAGAGGCATTTGGATCAGCAGGTGGCAGCTGGAAGGTTCTGCAAATTGATGGGGGTGGGGGCAGCAGGGGAGGTCAGGGCCACAGACATATTCACCAGCACACAGGGGGTGGTATCCCGGGGTGCCCATAAAATCATCCAGGGAGGGAGTGGAGAGTGCAAAGAACAGAGGGGCCGAGAAGGAAATGACAAGGCCCGAGGTGGCTACAGTAGGGTGGAGATGGTGGTGACTCGACTGGTAAGAGAGAACCAGGAAATTCCAGGCTAGAGGGTGCGGAGGGACTTCTAGAAGGATGCTAGAATCTTGGAGGACATGGCAGCAGGCGGGGGAACAGAAATGGAAAGAGAATCAGCCCTAAAGTCTTCAGCACAAAGGACTGGTCACTGGCAGTAGGGAGGAGGGATGGAGAGACATGGAACCTATATCACTCATTTGCAACCCTGGCTGCACACCAGAACCCAATCCTGCCAGAATCTCTGACAGTACTGCAGGCCTGGGATGTGGGAGAAGAGGAGCCTTGACTGCACGTCAAGGAGAGGAGGGGAGGGAGGAGGGGGGAAGAGGAGGAGGGAGGACTCCTGAAGTCAGCGAGCAGGAAGGCAGTGGCTGATGGGGAAATGGAAGACATGGAAGCTGCCAGAGGTCTCGCATGAAAAGGTGGGGGGATGAGTATCCAAGGGGGCAGGCAGCCAGGGAGGACAGCAAAGGAAGGAAGGAATGGGAGTCAGGGACACAGAGGAGTGACTAGCCGAGAAGACCACGACACAGACTGGCTGGAGAGGCCTAGGCGGCTACTGCCTGACCTCAAGGGCTGATGAACGTGGCCATGAGGTGACTGAGGCGGGGTAAAAACACTATTTTTAAGCCCCTCTTTCTTTGAACACGCTCTTTTCAGAAAAATATCTGTGGCACAAAGGAGCTGTGCTACCAGGTGTGGGTCCCACACTCTCATGGACATCTGAGCAAGAGTGATTCACCAGGCTCCCTGGTGCTTGAAAGGGATGCCCCAGTGCAAACAGGGGTGCCCTTCTCTGGAGAGGCAGGGTTGGGCCACATCACCCCAACTCCCACCCCACACTGGCTCACCTTTCTGCAGGCTTTCAGCCGCGGTGGATTCACCTGTGGTTTGGGCCCTTCCGGCCTCTGCTCCTGAGAGCAGTTTCCTCCTGGGGGCCGAGTCAGCCCCTCTATTTTCTGCCTTTAACCACATGGACAAACCCAGCACTAATAAATCACCTGTGTTGATCACACCTTTCCTGTAGCATGTGTATTTTCTGCTTTTCTGGTTGTTACTGTGATCCCTGGGCCAATCACGCAGGCCTCGTTCTCTGCTATAAAGCATGTCCCCACGCAGATCCCTCAACGATGCCCAACTGGGAGCTTCCTTGTACTTGAACCCTCAACTCCTTCTTTCCATCAATTCTCCACTCACAAGCATGCCATCTGGGGGCAAGAGAAGCTGCCCTCGGGCTGCTTTTGCTGTTTGAAAAGCATACCCAAGATCAAGGAGATGTTAGATGTTCTGCATTCTTCTTTTTTTTTTTTTTAAACTTTTTTTTTTTTTAATTTTTTATTTATTTATTTATTTATTTATTTATGGCTGTGTTGGGTCTTCGTTTCTGTGCGAGGGCTTTCTCTAGTTGTGGCAAGCGGGGGCCACTCTTCATCGCGGTGCGCGGGCCTCTCACTATCGCGGCCTCTCTTGTTGCGGGGCACAAGCTCCAGACGCGCAGGCTCAGTAATTGTGGCTCACGGGCCTAGCTGCTCTGCGGCATGTGGGATCTTCCCAGACCAGGGCTCGAACCCGTGTCCCCTGCATTAGCAGGCAGATTCTCAACCACTGTGCCACCAGGGAAGCCCTGCATTCTTCTAAGGAAACTTACTAAGAGGACTCAGCAGCAAGGATTCAGGCTTCCCATAAATGCCTTCTAAAGGTACGACATCTGTCAAAGCTTCTCTCAGGTTGGAGGCACGAGCAAAATTACTGTTTGGTGTCTGCTAAGATATTTAATATTTGTACGTTTTAGATAAAATGTGTAACTATGTATTTTTGCTCTGAAGCAGTTAGTGAAGGAAAAATGTAATGGTGGGGACAGAGAGAAATTCTGGATTCTAAATTTTGGGCAAGTCCCTTAGGTTCTAGGCGTCTGTTTCCTCTTCTGAAAAACTAAAAAGAGGCCATCAAAAGCCCTAAGACTCTAGGATCTGTAATCAAATAGTTAGGCCATAATAGGGTCAAAATAAAGAAACCCTTTATTTAAAAAAAAAAAACAAAACTGGCTGGACATAAAAAGTACTCAACTATTTACGGCAATAATGAGTAGCAGTGATTCTCTTATGATATAAATAATATAACTAATCACCTGCTTTGTTTTTAAACCACTGTTTGAACACAGAATTAAATAAGGGCCTAAACATGGAACTTGATTCCTAGCTCTTACATCTTATAAAGTGAGCAGTAAGTGTGGAGATGCATGTTATCACCCATTCGACAATGAAAGGAGGATCCTTCTCAGCTTATTATATTGTAAAACTTCTTCTAGACACGCATACATCCCCAGCAGCAAAGGCTTCCATAGGGCTCCTTGATATATTTCCTACTCAGTCATCCTAAGAAAAATACAACCCGATGTTTGAGGGAGCAGGACTTCCCCTTTTGATCTCAAAGATACGCACGGCCATTATGAAGTGGGTCTCTGGGGAGTCAGATGAGGTCTGGATTTGACAAGCATAATGTATGAGGACCCATCCCTGCAGCAGAAAAGAGGAACGTCCTAATTTCCAGTGGGTTTTTCCTGATAGCCCAGTGCAGCTCCTGTTGTAAATACGTAGATTTCCACGTTTTGAATTCTGTAAAGCACTTACTGAAATAAGCAGCAGATAAGAAGCAGAAGAACTCAAATCCAATAAACAACAGAACAAGACCCTTACCATCTGTGAAGCTGGGGTGGGGCAGCTCCTGACTGCTTGCAACATTAACTTCCTTGACTTGAAGAACAAGAAAGAGCCAAGTGAAAAGAACACGGCAAGAAGAGCATGGAAAGTCGACCATGCTAGTCAAAGGCCAGCTTCACCCCAGACCTACCACGTACCAAGGAAAACAGACGTGTGCGTGTCTCACCTCCAAGCAGACCTCCTGGCTGCACGCTCTACAGAGGGCAACAGCTAGACCCTTGAAAGGACCTGTGAGGCGTAAACTGCCTTCATGTTAGCTCTGTCCTGGACATGTGTGGTGGAGTGTGGGCCTGCAATCACTATGCCATTTCCTCCAACCAAGAAATTGACAATTCCTCAACATGCCAATTCCCAGGCTCAGGAGGGGAAATGAGCTTGTGTTAGCAGCAAATGAAAACTTTTAAGAAATAAAAATATGTGCCACCCATAAGTTCTGGTTCTAATTCTATAGCATTTCATTCTAATGACATCAAATGTAACACCAATAAGCAAGGGATTGTCTGGTCAATGTTTTTACACTCGCGAACATAAATATACGCCAACTGGGGCATTTAAAAAACATTTTTTGGTGGTAAAATATACATAACATAAAATCATGTCAACCATTTTTAATTATACAAATTTTGAGTGGCAATAAATACATTCACAATGTAGTGCAACCATCACTACTATCCATCCCCAGAGCTTTTTTCATCATCCCAAAGTGAAACTCTGAACCTATTCAAGAATAACTCCCCATTCCACCATCACCTCCTCACCTCAGCCCCTGGTGACCACCATTCTACCTTCTGTCTCAATAATCTGACCGCTCTAGGGACCACATGTAAGTGGGACCATACAATACTTATCCTTTTGTGTCTCGCTTACTTAACTCAGCCTAACGTCTCCAAAGTTCGTCTGTGTTGTTAGCATGGGTCAGAATTTCCTTTTTTAAGGCTGAATAGTATTCCACTGTATGTAAATATCATATTTTAGCTTATCCATTTATCCTGACATTTGAGGTGTTTTCCTGAGGCAGTTTTTAAACTCTGCCTTCAAATGTGATCTACATTTTTGAAAGGCCTCTCTGCTTTTCTAGTTTTGAAAGATGTTTGGAATAATACTTGGCTTAAATAGATACTTAAGCTAATTTTCACCATAATGGGTAAATCAATACATTTTATGAGTGATTATATGCTAAATTCTGCTTTTAATAGACCTGTCAGATAAGGGAAATTGTACCTCCCCCTCCATCCCATGCATGGAGCAGAGAGAATGTTTTTTCCTTCTGTTCCACTTTCAAAATGTCGGTTTATAGCCACAGGGCTGGTTTAAAACAAAGGAAGTAAAAACAAAAGTATCAATTTAAAAAAAAAAAAAAAAGCAATTTTATCTGAAGCAGTTGACAGAGAAAAAGTTACCAGCATTGGTAACTGTCTTGAAAAGAGACCTGAATTAGCAGGGGCCAAACAGTCTAGCTGCAGCCCTGGATAACAAGCTGGGCCAAGTCCCTGGTCTCCCACTTTTTCATGAAACAGGTAGAAACATACAGGGAGCCCCCTGCTATTTGCCTGTGTTACCCTGCCAGAGAAGAGGTTCTGTTTGTTAGGTGCTGGAGAGAGCCAATTTCCAGAAAGGGAGTTGGATGGGTTTTAGGGTCTGAATTAAATTTAAAGGACTGGGGACTAGGGCTGAGGGCGAAAGAGAGCTGAGGGTCCCTCTTCGGAGCCAGGCCCCAGCCCAGAGGCCAGGGGGAAGACCACACAGGTGGGGGGCAGAAGAAGGAACTCAGCCTGGGCGGCCTCAGTGTTCTCATCAAACCCAAGGCTGAGGCTCAGATGGGTTTTCAGGGGAGCATGTTAGCAACTTAACTCTTACATGGGTCAGAAAAGCCAATATGTATATACATGGACAAAGTAAATGTGGCGAAATGTTAATCGGAGAGTCTAAGTGAAGGGTATCCTGAAGTTCTTTGTAGTCATCTTGCAACTTCTGTAACTTTATTCAGCAATATTTTCAAGTCTAGAAGCAAGCTCAGAGACTGGAGATTGATGGTGCTTTTCTGAGCTTGGATGGGCGCAGGAGGCAACAGAAATGTAATGGAAAAGGTGTGCGTTTTGCAGATTCCAAGCTGAGCGATGTGAAACTTTGGGGAAGTTACCTGACCTCTCCAAGCCTCAGAGTTTTGACATCTATAAATTGGGGGTGAGATACATCAGGATTCATGCATTATCTCCAAATCCTATACCTACCTTATGTTCAATAAATGGTCGCAAGTGAGAAATAGTGTTTATGATGTTTGTTCCAAAACTTACTGTGTTTATTATGTTTCACTAAATCTAACAGGAGTTTACACTGGGTATAAGAGAGTATGCTGAGGGGCTTCCCTGGTGGCACAGTGGTTAAGAATCCGCCTGCCAGTGCAGGGGACACGGGTTCGAGCCCTGGTCTGGGAAGATCCCACATGGCACGGAGCAACTAAGCCCATGCGCCACAACTACTGAGCCTGCGCTCTGGAGCCCGCGAGCCACACTACTGAGCCCACGTGCCACAACTACTGAAGCCCGCGCGCCTAGAGCCTGTGCTCCGCAACGAGAAGCCACCGCAATGAGAAGCCCGCGCACCGCAACGAAGAGCAGCCCCCACTCGCCGCAACTAGAGAAAGCCCGCGTGCAGCAACGAAGACCCAACAAAGCCAAAAATAAATACATTAAAAAAAAAAAAAAATTGGAAGAGAGTATGCTGAGCCCCAAATGTAAAACAAAAACAATCAATTAATTGGCAAATAGCAGATTATCAGTTCCTCTATCAAAAGCAAGATTCCCGCCAGCCACTCTAGATCTTAAATCTCCATCTTTAAAAAGAATTTGAGCCCTTGCTCTCAGTACGTGTACTTTTATAAATTACGCCCATGTGTGCCATTGCCAGCCCTTCCATGAATTATCAATGTAAGGCTTACTTAGTTTCTGACTGGAGGCAAAATGCCCCCCACCTTGAAGCTGCTGCCTCTGGGAGTAACTCCCATGCTGTCACCTTCTAGAATAGGAATGAAAACTCCTGGCTTGACCCAGGTCAAGACAAATTGACCAAAATGAGGCAAAGGAGCGCCATCTCTGTTCTTCCATCAGATAGATCTGAAAGTGGGTGGGGAGAAAGAAGCTGCCCCGAAATCAACTTCTAGGAGCAGAGTGGGCAGCTCCTCCAGGAAGCCCTGAGGGGACTGGGGACAACAGTCATTTCCCTGGAAACTTCGCAGGTGCCACCTTTACCACTCGGGCTGCTGGCTTCTGGCCTGGGTACTATGAACATCTCCAAGGTCAGAGGATCTCCCTCCTCTCCCATATCCCTGGAAGCATAATACTCAAGAACTTCTCCTGGGTGGTCCACAGGCCAGACCCCAAATTAGAACCAGATCATGAGATTCTGCTGCCACTGTGCAAGGGACTCACCTTTCTAGCAAGAGGATTAGATGATGGTGACAAATATGCTCTTGTAAGTAGAATTCATTAGGTGACACCTCCAACAAAATTGCATACATTCACCAGCCCGCATGTCCTAGGGATAAAAATGGGACTGCCCGCCCCCCCCCCCCCCCCCCGCATTCATTCATTCAGTTAAAAATTTTTCTTGAATGCTTGCCATGGGCTGGGCCCTTGGGCAGCAGGGAAACAAGGCAGGGTCCCTCGTGGAATTTATATGAATTTATATTTAGCTCCACGGGTGAGCTGTAAACCAATAATTTATACAATTATATAATTACAATGTGCAAAGTGTGAAGAAGTGCACTGTACACAAGGAGTGCTGACCTGACCTACCCTGGGGGGTCAGAAAGGACTGCAAAGGAAAACATGCGAGCTGGGGTCTGAGGTGCACTAGGAGACCAGGGAGAAACACAGTGCCCCTGGCAGTGGGCAGAGGGGCAGGGTGGCTCCTGCAGCTCCAAGGAACAAGGACATCTTTAAGGAGTGAAGAAAGCATGGACAGCAAAGGATGAGGCAGGTAATCTGCAAAAGGGAGATCAAGAGGAGCCACTGGAGGCGTGGGATGGGATCTACAAGGACAGACTTTATTCCAGGAAAACTGGGAAGTCTCTGAAAGGTTTTAATCAGAGAGGGACACGATCACATTTATTCCTTTAAAATATCACCAAGAGGGGCCCTTCCCATCACCCCTCCCCCTGGTTCATGGCATGTTTTCTGAAGGCCCCTTGCAGCCTCTGCGGGGCACTGTCCCACAGTACTGCAATTGTCTGCTTTCCTGTCTGGACCAACTGAAACTCCTATCTATCTTTTCAGTGCCACAGAAAGAGAACTGAGAATTGCACCCTCGCCTGACATTCAAGAGGTCACACGAACTTTAATATTTTTTTAACGATCACTGCCCAACGCTGTGACAAAACCCAATCATTTTTGCATTGAAGACTGGTGGTTCTCAAACTTTAGTCTGTACCAGGATCACCTGGAGAGCTTGGTAAAAGGGACCGCTGGGCCTCGGCCCCTGGTCTGGAGTGGAAAGGCAGAGTTTGCATTCCTGACAAGCCCCAGGTGATCCTGGCTGCTTGCGGGTCCAGGACCACACGTGGAGGACCAGTTATCCCCTCCCCCGCAAGGCAGGCAGCTATCAGGAGAAACCCGCGGCATTAATGCAGCAAAAAAAATTTTTTTTTACCAGAATCTGTATCTTGGAATTCAAAGCAAACCTGCAAAACAGATTTTCTTGAGTGAGCAAATCTGCCTGGCTTTTACACCTAGAAATCGGCCTCACACTGGGTCCCCCTGACAAGCTTTGGCAGCCACTCGGGCACAGATTTCTTGAATCCCCAAGCTTTAGAAGTGGGAAATGTTGCAGAATTCACCAGTCACGGCTACAGGACTCTGGAATAGTGACACTGGGTGGCAAATACAACTTCTGTAGCACATCAGACCTCAATCTGGTGCATGACATCCGAGGGCCCAGAGCCCATGTCCACAGCCCATGCTAACCCAGTGACGGCCTCTGGGCTCTCATCTGCAGTGGGTGAGAAACAGAAAGCAGCACAGGCTTCTCCTTAGACTGTATGTGGTCCTGCACCAGCCCTATCAAATGCCAGGCATTTCTTGGTGAGTAGTCAGATACTATTCACCAATTTTCTAAATTGCTAATCAGATAATTGCTGCAATTGTAAATTCTGCAGCCATTCTACATTTGAATACACAAAATAAAAAATAATTAGACCAAAACAATCACATTGGTCTAAAAGCACACTAATGGACAAAATTTGTTTATTCAAATTTGTTGCGACATTCATCAAAACACTTGGCTGGTCAATTTGCTTAATGAGTGTTGACTTTTCCCTTAATTTTTCTTGGGTGACATTCACTTAGAGCAATACATTAAGCCTGCTACCTGTTTGCAAAGAATTCTTAATGACCAGCCCCATTTTGAAATGATTTCTTCTCAATCTCTGTAGAAAACCAGAGGGAATGTCTGAAAATGATCTTACTCTATTTTCCAGAATAAAAAAAAAAAGTTTCCAATATACCCATTGAGAAAGCTTTACCTCTTCCTTCTATGGCTTTAGAATAATGGCTATCCCTAAATACAGGAGGAAAAAAGGGCCAATTCTAAAATTGTCACCTTTTAGTATGTAACTTAAATCAATGGCCAACTGGAGGAAACTCAAGTTGGAGAAAGGAAATTTAGTATTTTTGGAAATCTAAATTAATATTATGTCAAGTCCTGGCAGCATTTTTTTTTCAAATGACTATAATTAGAGATATGCAAATTCTTCAATGGGGGAAAAAAGGCTGAAAGAGAAAAATGCACCTAATTAAGCAATGATTTTATCTTTATTAGATGGTATTAAAAGTGTAAGTGTGGTTTAATCCTTTTAAAACTATAAAATAGCATTATCTCCTTCAGAACTCAAGGAATATCAAACCAAACAAACAATGGCAAAAGTGTGTCACTCTTTACACCTTCTCCTCAGATATGGGCTTCCTGGTACTCAGATGATTTCAACTATTACATTTTGTCATAAACAATAAGCTTAGAGTGGGATGAATTGGGAGATTGGGATTGACATATATACGCTAATATGTATAAAATAGATAACTAATAAGAACCTGCTGTATAAAAAAATAAATAAAATTCAAAAACAAAACAGTAAGCTCAGAATATGGCTTAGGTAGCCCATAAAGTGGCCAGTTTTCAGATAGTTAAAACCATTAAGTTTTCTCTCTACTTTCTTATATTTTGGAAGAAAATTATTTTTAAAGGCAGGTACTACTGATTTAATGTTTCAATACTTTGCTACTTTCGTCCTGACTTGGTAGACCCAAAGGTCTACAAATTTTACGTTAAAAAGTCCGCATAGATTCTGGCAAGATGGTGGTGGAAGCATAATCATTGAATATCCCCAACTCACCTTAACTATAAAAACAGACAAATAGAGCAGAACCAAAAACCCCATGGATAGCATCTACAACAAAACCAGGTGATAAGGTATCCCCACGAGCCCTATGTATGAAGGAGGTGGGGACAAGCTACCAACAGCTTCAAGAACTGCCCGATAGGTACGCACTGCAATTCTCAGAGGGCCATTCTGGGGACACCCACAGAAGCTGGCAGAGGACTCTGCAGGTTCCAACTTTCCTAGGAAGTACAAAGGGGATTGTGACCCATGTATTTCTAATGGGCTGGAACGTTCTGGGGTGGGAGAGGTCTGATCCCTATGGACTAACAAACTAGGTCAAAGCCCCACACTGAGGAGAAACTGCTAAGGATGAATCTAAGGTGAGTAAAATAGGGCAAAGGAAAGGAAAGGTTCAGATAAGTAGGGGCTGAGAACGGAGACCAAAAAAAAGTAAGACCTTAGGTGTAGAAAAGTAAAGACCATTTTTTTCACCACTTTGTGAAAACAATGTTAAGTGGGTACTCTAGAACTGTGAAACTAGAAAAGCTATAATGGCTCTACTAAGAGTATACAAAAACTCATAGCGAACAACAGAAAAGAATAGCAGTTGAATTCCAAATACGTTATTTAAAGAAAAAATAAGGAACAGAATGACATCCCTAGTATAGAAAATAAAATCATGCCAGAAAGACACAAAACAAATGAAAACTATAACCTAATATTTCAAAAATGAGCTAAAAGAAATTAAATAAAAAGAAGCTATAAAGAATAGCCTAAATCAGAATTTTTAAAACTCAGAAACGAGCTGATTGAATATATATATGTAATTGAATCACTTTGCTGTACACCAGAAACTAACACAACCTTGTAAATCAACTATACTTCAATTAAAAGAAAAAAAAGGAAAAAAAAGAAATGAACTGGAGAAAAGGAAGATTTGAAAATGGAGATAAAGAACTAAGAATTAGAAATGAAAGGAAAAAATCATTTCAGAGATAAAGGGAAAATAAAAAGAACACAAGAGCAAATAAATGAATAATGTCTCAAAAGAAGGAGAAGATCGAAAGGAGAAAAATTTTTTAATTCAAACGAATTATGAAGACATTAAAAGGCTTCGAGAGAAAATGATCAATATAAAAGATAGGCAAAGAAGATCTAACATACACACAATGGGAGTTCCAAAAGCCAAGAAAAAGAATAGAACAAACAGCAAAAGCTACACTACAAGAAAGTTTGAAATTACAGTCAGCCCTCTGTGTCTGCAGGTTCCACAACAACAATACAGAGAGCCCGCTGTACTGTGCCATTTTATATAAGGAACTTGAGCATCCAGGATTTTGGTAGCTGTGGAGGTCCTGGAACCAACCCCTTGCAGATATGGGAGGATACTGTACTTACTAAAGTAGCATAGTATGCCCCTGGAAAAATCAACCCAGAGCATCTAACACTACAGAACTACTGGACTTCAAAGAATAAAGGCAAAAAACAGGCCTTTGGGTATCTAGGCAAACATACCAAGTTAAACATGAGGGAAAGAAAATCAGATTGCCAGCAGACTTTGACAACACTTTACGGCAAAAGACAATATAGTAAAATATTAAAGATCCTTGAGCGAAGAAAAGATGAGCCAAGGATTTATATCAGACAACCTGACTTTTAAGTATAAAAGCGAAGGCTACAGACAAGCTGTTGTGAACATAATTCAGGAAACACTTCCCATGAATGCTTCCTGAGGTATCTGTTAGAGGATGAGCTTCAGAAAACCAAAATGTCAGGAAAGACAGAACATAAGAACTAGTGGCAAGCATTAAACATATATTTACTTGTGGAACTAAGATTAAATGGTGGTAACAAAGGAGACAGCAGAGTATGTGATTGCTGTATATTCTGATAAAGTAATTTTGGTGTAGTTATCAGAAAAATTAGGGGAGGGAGAGTATCTGCAAAGTAGAATATGCTTGCTGATTGCCTTATAGTAAAAGGATATTACTTCAAATTCCAAATAGGGGAGAAAAGGGAGAGGAAAGAATAGGCTACTAGCTAATTTAAATTGTTACTCACAGAAGGAAACCAATAGAAAATAGGGCCCCAGAAAGAGCGAACCAAGGGTATCATATAAAGGTATAAGTATAAAGGCAACCATTAGAACACAAATCTTTGTAAGTACCCAACACAATCTTTGTAAGTACCCAACGGTATATCCAAAAAAGGGAAAGAAAATAGAATAATAGAGGAACACACCATCTATTAAGTCGTCTTTGTAAGTACCCAATGGTATATCCAAAAAAGGGAAAGAAAATAGAATAATAGAGGAACACCCCATCTATTAAGTCGTCTTACTAAAAAAGAAATCAAACCTCTAAATGACCAATTTACAGGAAATTCAGGGAACAGAGAACATGTTAAACAGCACCACAGGAAAGCAGGCAGCAGCATTAGGGCTGTGGAAAACTGCACAGGACTAATCCTCAGTTTTCTTCAACAAACATTGGGGAATAGAACCTATAAATAAGAAATGACTTAAAAGGCCGTATCAACAAACTGCCATACATGGCTCTTGCTTAGAGTCTATCAAATATTTAATATATTCATCTATGTTTTTATATTTATTTTCAATAAGGGAAATGTGAATCCTGGTTACTCAATGACACTGTGGAATTTTATTGCTTTGGAAGGCCGTGACATTGGCATTACCATTATGTTTAGGGAAGGGAACCTTTCTATTTTAGAGCTACGTACTGAAAATGTTCACAGATGCAATTCTATGATGCTTACGCTTCAAAATAATGGGAGGATGGGGGGAATTCCCTGGCGGTCCAGTGGTTAGGACATGGGCCTTCACTGCTGTGGACCCGGGTTCGTTCCCTGGTCGGGGAACTAAGATCCCACAAGCCGCATGGGGCAGCCAAAAAAAAATGGGAGGATGAAGTGGGTAGATGTAAAGCAGAAAGACTGGTGTTGATCCAACTGCTGAAGCTGGATGATAGGTATATGAGGGTTCGTTCACTATCCTCCGTGTGTGAGATGGTCCCATGATAAATATACATATACTTACATTTCTATGTATTTTAAAGTTACATATTTTTTAAAGTTAACGTGAGATTCAATTCCTCCATCTTGAAATAAAATGGCTGCTAATAGGTTTTCAAATAACCCAGCCTAGAAGTCATAGGACACCCTTCTTTTTCTTTAAATCCTTTCCTAGTCAACTGATAGCAAACTTAAACAGGGTCTATTTAAATTTAGGCCCTGAAATTCTCACCCAAAACAATAGGTGCTAACCAATGATGATGACACCAGATAAAAATAATTCTCTGGCTTAGAAACACTATAGTCTTTCGTCAAATCTAAACCAAGTGCTTTAAGGCAACTGATTTCATAATTACTTAAGCATCCACACTTGTATACCTAAAGCTGTTGGTTTCATCGAAATTGTTAACTGACATGGTACCAAGCACCTGAGTATCTACATTAATGCCTTCAATCACAGCTGTGGTCAGTGGATGCCTTCCTGCCCATAACTAAAGAGGGTACCACTTTCTGTCCCTGGACAGTCTTTTCTTGGATTCCTTCCTGAGGATCAACGCTAACAATACCAAAGGCAGCACAAATCCTACTCCATGCCCAAGACTTGACAGAGAAGGAACTTTCCAGTTCTGGGCACCAACAGTGTCAATTCTCATCTGGGGGAGTCCCCGATTTGAAGCTGGAGGGCTTATCACTTCATGGAACTCTGAAAGGCCACCCTAAGGCTAAAATGCAAAAAGTCCGATGAAGTCACCCTGTCACCTCACCCAGGCTGGCTGCAGCAACACAGGAGTTGACCCACCATGCCCAGTATGACGGACGGTGGCTAAATGGCGCTCTGTCAGACTCAAAAGTGCCATTAGTTAAATACAGGTATTATTAAAAACTGAAGGTGGTCAGATTTCGACAAGAAAAAGATGAAATAATTTAAAAAGGAGGCGCAGAGCCTCCAGTCCTTGGAGACATACTGGAGAGCATTCAGCCTGGACCCCCTGAAGCATCCTCTCTCAGCTGTGAAAAAGCATTCTGGTCCATTCTGGGAAAAATGGTTCCAAAGCCACAGATGGACCATGCACTTTGGCACATTCAAGGCTCCACAAAGTCCTGAAAGTGAAGACACCTATCTGTGTTCCCCCGGCGTTGCAGACACTTCTGCCACCCCCTTCGGTACATCCTTCATCAGTACATCCTCATACCTGCTGGAGAGGCTGAAGTTACAAAGACTGGAGCCGCGACAAGCTGGAAGACTGGCGTGTGATGCTCAGCCCTTCCAAGGGCACTGATGGGGCAGACAGGACTCGAGTGACAAACATCTCACAAAGCTCCTCCTGAGTCGGCCCCGACCCAGGCCCTTCCCCAACCCACCCCTACCTAACTTCATTTTTGCCTCTTCTGGTCCCTCCTTCCCTGTGAACCCCGTCCCCCAACCCTCTGAGAAACCTTGCCTTTCTCTGCTTCCTTCCTTAATTGACCATAATAAGAAACTGAAATAAATCTAAATGAAGGCGCTTTCTCTGAGAGACTCTAGACTTTTTCTTCCTTCTGGGCTCTTTGTGGACCTGGACTCATGAGAGAAAAAGAATTCACTAGAACATAAGCCCCAAGAGGACAAGGATTTTTGCCTGGTGTGTTTACAACTATACCACTCGCCCCCCTACTGCGTCAATAATTATTTGTGAACAAATCTATAAACTCCTGGTACGTGTAGGGTCCGTTTAAAAGATACTGAAGGGATTAACAGAATGAAACTGTAAATCTTAAGCACTACAGCTTTATGCCCAGAGTTGCTGTTCCAAGTTTTCCGAATGGAGAGAGAAGCCATCTGCACCTGCCTTGGACTTGTCCTCACCTGATGGCATGCCGCTCGCTACCTGAGCTCTTTCGGCATCCTGGCCAGCTTCTTCTTAGAAGGCAGTCATTCTGAAACGAAGGTGATCATTTAAAATACTATCCCTTGAAAAGACTGGAATGGAAATTAGGCTACACATTGAGATCTCCTAAAAAATTCATAAACCCTTCTACATATGCTAGTTTATTTTAAAAAGCTGGAAAGGGAGGTTCTTTTTCATGAAAGTGATGCATTTTGCTTGAGCTAGAAACTTGTCTACTATTTCCCTGTAGTAAATATACTGACTATACTAAAATAAGGAGAAAAACCTTTAAACATCCCAATTAACTGTTTTCAAGTGGTGATTCTAATGACATATCTTTGGAGTAAGAATCCTGGTTTGACTTAACAATGACGAAAAGCCGAAAGACCAGTCCGTGCAGTTTTACCAGACCATTCCCTGAAATGAAAATCTTCCATCAGCCGTTAAAAAAGAAATCTACATTGTGAAAATTAGGATGGAAATGCATTTTAACATTTACAAACTTAAAAACTTATCACTTTATAACAGACCCATCCATAGTCTTTGCAAGTAGTATAATTTCCAATTTTTTAAACAATAGTTTTGGGTTTTTTTAAGCATGCACCAGCCAAGTTGAATAACAGCCAAATGCCACACAAAATCGCTAGTAAATGTTTTCCCCAGAAGCCACATCTACATTAGATCCCTTTCTATAAATACTTCCTTCCAATAAACAGAGACACCAAATAGTTTCCAAAGTTCTTTGTGACAACGCCACCTTTGTTCTAACCCTGCAAAGCAATGCCTCTGCTAGCGAGTCTACACAGGCCATCGTATTCAAATTACCGGCAGCCCTGACTGTTTTCAAGAATTTTGTAACACCCTTTGAAATAACGTGAGTCACCTGGGATAAACCCAAATGAAGCGGGATGTTTTGCCTCACTGAAGAACTTAGAGACACAAGGAAAAAAGTAAGGATTTCTCCTCTTTTCATTTTCCCTATTATTTTTTAATCCATTAGGTCAAGAACAAGGCATTCCCTGGGAAGTACCATCACTCACACTTTTTCCTCAAGTGATAGATTTCTGCCCCCCGCAAACAGCCACCTCCACCCCAAGGCTCACTGCTTTGGGAAGGGCAGTGACCAGCACCCCTCATGACCTTTTAATTACCTTCTAAATGCAGGGCTAGGGAACCTAGAGCAGAATCCCAAGATGGCCTAAGCCAGTCAGGACTCTTATCAGGCTTGGGGGTTTCATTTGTTGCCGGGTTGGTTGGTTGGTTGAACAAGTGAATTTATGCAGACTGTTACATTCCTGACTTATCATTTTAATAAATATTTAAAACTTGTTAAGAAGCAGAGACTCAAAGATCATCTCTTGCTACTAACAGATGTTGAGTCTACAAAATCTGTGATCTTGGCTGGGGGGTGGTGAGAAGTAGGAAGGTAGGGGAGGGTAATTAGCCCTGGACTTAAAAGCAACTCCAAGTACACATCCGTGCATGGACCTACTCTGGATTTGCATTGTGCATACAATATATGTAATATCATGCAAAAGTGAGACCTATACTCTTCCGTTTCTTTTTTTTTTTTAATTTTACACTTTATTTATTTATTTATTTATTTTTGGCTGTGTTGGGTCTTCGTTTCTGTGCGAGGGCTTTCTCCAGTTGCGGCGAGCGGGGGCCACTCTTCATCGCGGTGTGCGGGCCTCTCATTATCGCGGCCTCTCTTGTTGCGGAGCACATGCTCCAGATGCGCAGGCTCAGTAGTTGTGGCTCACGGGCCTAGTTGCCCCGCGGCATGTGGGATCTTCCCAGACCAGGGCTCGAACCCGTGTCCGCTGCATTGCCAGGCAGACTCTCAACCACTGCGCCACCAGGGAAGCCCCACTCTTCTGTTTCTTAAAGTTATTTATCTGAGTAAGCACCTACTTGACCAGATTACACATACAAAAATCTCATCACATATGGTACCGCAGGAAATACTGCAGTTACTGAAGAAAAATCCAGGTGCCCTAAAAATTATCCTATTCATCTTCTGCTAGTCTCCACAGAGATTTTTTTCTATGGGAGTCTTTCAGCTAACTGTAAACCTCTACTTCTGCTGTTCACACCTTGACCAATTCCTGCCCCATTCTTCAAGATTTAACTCAGGTCCCAGATCTTCCTTGGAATCAGCCATTCTACTCAAGAAATGATGCTCATTCCTCCCACCCAATGCAAATGAATATGTGTCCTGGCTTCTGGACCAGCACTAGTATTTAAATCTTATTACAAATCTTACTATGTTAGCATCTACACCAAGCACTTATGTTTCCACAGACCCCAGGCTCCTTGAAGGCAGGGATCACATCTCAGAAGTCATCATGCATGTTGACATGACAAGCGAAATGATGTAATCAACCAGAGACTGCCCAATTGCAATTTCATTTCTACCACCTTCCCCTGCTGGACCACTGGCTGATCTAACGTGCCACTGAGCCATGACCACGAAATGACCAAAGGGAAGGGACAGGTGGGAAGGGAAGTGAGGGTGCTGGGTAAACCCCAGACTGAACAGTCCATCCCTGAGTAATCAAGGGAAAAGGACTTCCTTCACCCTTACAGATCTGTCAGCCTACATGCAGCATGGCTGGCTGTGTCTCAAAATCACCAGTCGGTCGGGTGATCACAGAGCACAATCATTTTTAGGTTAGGGCTAATGATGGTCGATTACTGATTTCTCTAGACCCCGAACTTCCTTGTTTTTCTTATTTTGGCACTCAGCTTAAGCTATCGTGCACTGCACAGTTCATTCTGTGGTTAGATCCACTGTCCCCAACTCCAATAGATTGACCAATAACCCCTTTTTAGGTGTGGGTTCTTTATTGGCTATTTTCAATATAACCAAAAACTGTGAGGATCCTGTTAGAGTCTACCCAGAATTTATAAGAAACTGTCCACCCCACAGCCGAGGCAGTGAAGAGAGAAAAACAGCTGGTTATTTTATTTAGAAATATTTCAGCTGGGCCCTTAAAGGGTCATCAAGCCAACTGAGGTGGGCAGGACCTAACCATTTCAGAATGACAATTACTTTTGGCTTTTCTCATACCTGTAGCCAAGGCCCTATGACTCTGGTAACACAATAAAGTCTTTTCCAACCCTTCCAATCAAAGAATATTCCCTAAAAAAAAAAAAAAAAAAAACCTCAATTTTTTTCTGGGGCAATTTAAACGATTCTCATTTTGTCCCATTCTTCACTCACATACTACAAATATTTGAAGACTGTCATTCACTAAACCTTCCTTTACCTTATCTTCTCCAGGCTTAATAAATCCAATTCTTTAAGTTGCCTTCAAAGGGCCTATTTCCCAAAGCTTTAATCAACTCTACGTCCTCTTCTGTGCCTAAAACATCCATTTTGTTCTCTGAGAAAACCAATAAACATACTTTTAAAATAGTCTAATGCAGAGACTAAATGAAAAACTATCTTCCTTCCATCCATTTCTTTTCATGAAAATTTACTTTTCGTTATACGATGGGTACACAACACACAATCCTTTACAATCCCCAAATCCTACTGTAATATTATAGTGCCATGTTCTGTGACCTTTGGGGTTTAGTTTTTTACATGCACCTGACCCTAAGAAGATTTTCATTTATATCTGTCATCGTGTCTGTGAAATTAAGTGTCAAGTAAATGCAGCCTGTAAATAATCAATAAACAAACATAGCGGAGTCCAGCATCATATGCCCTCTTTCAAATGGGCTCCTCTTCTTGGCTTTATTTCTGTGAACTCCATGGCACCCCCAGATCTCCGTTACCACACCCACAATAGCTCCTGCTCCCCTTCCCCACAATCTCGTCAGTGCCTGGCACATCCAAGATGCCTGTAAATTTGCCAAGCAAAGTAACTAAGTCTGCCACCTTTATCTTCCTCATGCCTCTTAAGTGTTCCCCCTTCTTTCCAGAGCATGCACCCCAACACGCAAGCACTCACTCCTTCATCCAGAGACCACCTAACCATCTAAAGAGTATGACCGATGGTCCCTCTGCCCAGCTCCCCACCAACACATAGCTCTCAGCCGTGGGCCTAACCATCCTAACAGAGAGAGGCCCCTCTGAAACTCTCCCTTAGATATTTGTACACCCATGTTCATAACAGCATTCGTCACAATAGCCCAAAGGGGCAAGCAACACAAGTGTTCATCGATAGATGAATGGAGAAAAAAATGTGGTCGGTACATACATGTACATATGCATACATTGCCTTCCTTAAAAAGGAAGGAAATTCTGACATGCGCTATAACACAGATAAACCTTGAGGACAGTATGCTAAATGAAATAAGCCAGTCACAAAGACAAATACTGAATGAGGTCCCTAGAGTGTCAAACTCATACAGACAGAAAGTAGAATAATGGTTGCCAGGGGCTCAGGGAGTGTTTCATGGGTAGAGGGTTCTGGTTTTGCAAGATGTAAGTGTTCTGGATATGGGTTACACAACAATGTGAATGTAATTAACACCACTGAACTGTACACCAAAAAAAAATGGTCAAGCTGGTAAATTTTATGTTACGTGCATTTTACTAAAATTTAAACACACATACACACACACACCCCTCCCTTAGTTCTGGCTGCCCACAGCAAGGGGATGTGCAAGTTTTTGGAGCAGGTTGGGGAGTGTACTTAACAGGACAGAATAGTAGAGCCAACAGCCCTGGACCAGCAAGCAAAGCTGGGAGGGCCACTACTGGGTCAAGTCTACCGCAGCCTTGACTTCAGAATTTTGTTCAGAATCTGGACCAAACTCAACACTAAATATACCCTTCCCCTCCAATGCTCCTTGAGGCTAATCAGAATCCACCTTTCCAGCCTCTTCGCCTCCAATTCTCTACCCCCAGTCCTAACACCAATTGAAAGATGTGAAAATCTTCAAATAACATCTTCATCTCTTGCTCCCTGTTTCAGGAGCTTTTTCCAACACAAGCCTCCACTACAGACACTCTACCCTCTTTTAAAGTTTAGAAATTAATGTCAAATATTATCTCCCACATGGACTGATCCCTGATCTCTATCACATGCTCACCAAGACATAAACTCCTCTCCTTTGAAATATTGCCTGGGCCCTTTGCACATCTTACGACACCAATTCTGTCTTTGAATTGTTGGCTCTGCTCTTACTCTGTTCCTACCCCACCGCCAGAGCCTACACGTATAGTCCCAAGGACCAAGGCATAGGGATTGATCATCCCTCGTTAAACTGAATCTGAAATGTTGCCTGAGCATTCACTATGTTCAAAGCTCTGTACAAGTGCTGGAGAACAGGAGAGAAGTTAAACCAGTATTGCCTGAGCACTGCTGTGTGTCCAGCCCAGGGCAACGGACAAGCTCAGCTTGGTCCCTCACAGCTAGGGAAGGGCCTCATATAGTCACGGAAAAGCTCCTCCCTCTCAAGGTGCTTTCAATGCCACTTTACAAGGCAATAGGGTTCATGGACCCTCTGTGAGCTACACTTACTTATTCACTGAGAAAATGGGCCATTTACAGAACTTTCCCTTCCTAAACTTTTATCCAGAAAGCTATATTCCCTTTGGTGGAAAACAACCTGTGAATAAGGTTAAACAAAGAACCAGAGAGAGAAGTATGCATTAACACTAACTGTGAACCTTTTAAAAAACTAGACATTGAATGGATAAGCTTCATCTTAATACTAAAAGAAACCCCTCTATACAATCTGGTTTTAAACCATTTCCAAATTTCTCTAAGAGACAAACGCTGAAAAAGAAATATAAAATCAGCCTGATGGTGGAGTCCCCGTGCTTTCCCTGTTAAGGGACGCTATACAAAGTGTGTTTCGTGCATGATCTAATTTACTCCTTTCAGTAGGCCTATACCATCATCCCCATTTTACAGATGAGGAATTGAAGCTTAAGCAGAGGTGAAGGGTCTCGTCCCAGGTCACAGAGCTGGCAAGAGGCCAAGCTGGATAAACTTGTCAACTTCAGAGCCCAAACTCTTAACTCTGATGCCACATGCCCTGAATAACAATTTAGCTTAAACTTTAAAGTTTGCAAAAGCCTTAAAAACCTAACTGTCAGAAAGGTATGCAGTGGAAAATACCTAACCAATGTATTTCATAACCAAAATGTAAGCATTAAGGCTAAAGCATATGATGAATGGAAAAATTAGAAGGTATGAATGTTTTCACTGGAGAAATCTTCTGGGGGATATACGTACACATATAGCTGGTTCACTTCGTTATACAGCAGAAACTAACACAACATTGTAAAGCAATTATACTCCAATAAAGATGTTAAAAAAAAAAAATCTTCTGGGTTTTCTTCCCCCCAGGGAAAAAAATAGTCCAAGATCTGTTCACTCTTTAACACTAGTGATTCCCAACCGTTTTGTCAAAAGCTATGTAAAACTCAAGACAAAAATTAAAGTTTATTTCATTTTAAAAGCTGTCAAGTTAGTACCTATTGGTATCTGCGTGCAAGGATTATAAAGAGAAACAGTCATATTCTACATACTCATGGAGTTTCTTCATTTGTTAGATGCCTATGCCATCCCAGACCCTGTGCCAAGTATCTTTACAAGAATCTGTTTCTAATCTTCAGAGTAATCATATTAGAGAAGGCATTATTCCCATTTTAGGGACAGCAATAATTCCTTATTTACAGATAATAAATATGTACAGAGCTTGACATGTGTTGAGCTTGTACCATGAGCGTGCCAGGCAGTACCATTCTAAAAACTTTATATGTAGCCACACATTTCCTGGCACAGAGAGGTTAAGTAACTTTCCCAAAGTCACACAGCTAAAACTAGGATGAAAGAGTGAAGCTCAGCAAGGGTAAGCAATTTGTTCCAAGGTCACAAAGCTGTCAGTCATGGAGCCAGCAGACTAATACAAGGCTGTTTTCATTCCTTAGGCCTGTGCTCCTTCCACTAGGTACCTGCGTGGTCCCACCTGTGCTCACCGGGACCCAAGGCTAAATGCCTAAAAGCCCGACTTGCAGTATAGAGTGGTATTGTCTAGAGCAATGGAAAGAGTAGAGGTCCCATCTAAAGAGGGGGAGGTTTCGATTCTTTGAGAGAATAAAGAAATCTGGATCTTGATATAAATTCTCCATATTTTAAATACTGCCCCAATGTTTTCTAAAAAAGCATCATGTGGGCCAAACGAAACACATCCAAGCAAGGGCTATGAGTTTGCAATTAAGAGTCTGAAGTCAAAAGATGGTCTGTCTCGGGTCCAAAATGTCAGAGACCAGAGCTGCCAGGCTAGGCTTCCTCACAAGTCCTCTCTGCTTTCAACAAAGATTTACACTGGATTCGCCCTAGATTCAAACTTTTACCTCTGGTGACTCCCTTGTAGGCCCTCTTCACTCTGGATTTGCAGCCACGAAAATATCTATTCAAGTTACAGAGACTGCAGGTGAAATTTTGCATGCTTAGGATTTCTTCAAATGTCCTTCAGTCCCTTTTTTAAAAAAGTTACCATATGTGAATGCAGCAACATTAAGCACTTCCCTAGCCTATCAGCTGTTAAACTAAATTCATTCTGGAGAAAACGTCGCTGCAGCCTTGACCACTGTCTTTGAGGGGTCCCTGCACTGCAGTCCAGCTTCAAGAATTCCCGCTCAGGACACCGCGGCTCATTTCCTGGTGTCTTTCTTTAATCAGCTGGGGGAGACTTGAGGAAATGAGTCAAAATCCTAAGGGCAACTTCTAACGGCCGTCAACAACAGCAGCAAAATCCATCACAACAACATCTGTACATAAACGTGCTCCAAGGGAAGCCCACAAAATAACTTGGCACATTTCTGATAAGCATTTGTTTTGGAAAAAGAAAGGCTTTGAGTGCTGAGCTGCCATTATATCTCATTGTGCTCGTCCAGGGTAAACAGCCAATGATGTTACCCATCACTGGGGGTTTTCTCTCTCACAAGTACGCCACAAGTATATAATGCTAAGACCACTTTTAGTTTTTTGCAGTGAGGATGGAAAAAAATTTCAACTAACTTGCACTATCATTTTAGAGACAGTGCATCTTCATTTCGGAGGGACTCTACCTGGAATAGGACAGCTAACACCTAAAGCCCTCATACCCAGCGTCAAATGCCTACATACCCCCCAGGGAAGCTA
Source organism: Eschrichtius robustus (assembly GCF_028021215.1). NCBI lineage: Eukaryota > Metazoa > Chordata > Mammalia > Artiodactyla > Eschrichtiidae > Eschrichtius > Eschrichtius robustus. The sequence goes on from NC_090827.1 coordinate 77,757,122, forward strand.
TCACTGAATGACTCCCCCTTCAATGAATACTTCCCTCAAATTGAGAACACTAACTCAGACATCGTATGACAGGCAATCTAGGTCTTTTTCACCAACACTGGGAAAGTAATGATCTTGGCCATCCTATACTCCCAGAACCTCCAACAACGCCTGGCATATGATATAGAATAGTTTCAAATAAATCTCACTTTACAACTGATTCTGAGAAATCATGTGATTGGATATACAGCTGGGCATATGGGGCCAATCTCAGGCTTCACCCCTGATTATTCTGGGAACTGGCTTATCCTCAGCCAGTTTCTCCAGCTTTGATGGTAGGGGTGGTAACAAGACTACCTCCAGGGCTTGTTGAGAGGACTGGAAATTGCAGGCAAAGGTCCCAGAACTGGGTCTGGCACTAATGTGAAATTGGAGGCACCCTAGAAAACGTGTTGCAATAGCACAGCATGAATGGTTTATAAAGTCTTAAGAAAAAATGTGTGGATGGGTGGGAAAGACCAGAAAGGGGATAAATGAATTGTCTGGGTTCCCTTTTATAAGACCATCATGTTATTTCCAGCAGGATGGTAATTCAGAATGTTATGTGTCCAGCTGCTGGGGATGACTCTAGCCTCACACCTGCAGGAACGAGGGGAGGGTATGATTCACTATTCACTGCAGGTTCATCCTGCTGGGCACAGGAGTTGTAAACACTGGGGCGGGGCGGGGGTGGTGATGATGGAGGGTCCTGCAGAGTTGGCACCTCCTAGGCCTCAAAGGGAAACTGTAGGCGAGCACGTGTGGACCGGAGGGAACACACATCTCCCTGCTTTAACCAGAGGCAGACCAGTAGGACACCACCAAGCGGTCGCTGTGACCAGGAGGCAGTGGAATTTCAAGGAGGCAGGAAGGATTCAGGGAAAGAGTTCAGAGGAAGTGTAGAGTCTACGCTCATAACGCTGGAAGAGGAGAATTTGGGACCCAAAGGATCCTTCACGGTGCAGACCCCTTCCTGCCCTGTTGAGGACCCCGGGCTCCCCCAAATTTAAGGGGTTGGCACAACGGCACACAGCCAATAGAAGCTGAGAAAAGAAGAACCAGAAAGGCAGCACAAGCCTTTGTCACTACACCACACTGCCCCCCAGGAGCCAGACCTTAAAATCCCCTTTGCCAAAAAAATCTGTTGGATGGAGCGGGCTAATTATGAGGGATAAGAGAGCAATTGATTCACTTAATTTAAAAAATGGGAAATAGTATGTGTGGTCTACCTTTCTTGTGTCCCCGTCGGGTCCAAGTGCACACCCCTTCACTGAAATTAAAATGTCAAGGCACAAAGATGAAAAGGACCAAACGTCTAATTTGAACGCTTAGGCAGTCAAATCCACCACGGGAATCCGGACACTGATTCATGATCCCTCCTACCTCTCTTCCCCCACAGAAAAGCCCTCACAATGCCTTATAAGACTGGGAAGGGGAAGGCTGCATCTTAAGACTTTATGAGAAAACTGATCAGCAGTAGATAGAGTCCCACAATAGTTCATAGCGATGCTTCCTTTGGAGCCCTTGAATTCCAGTTCAGACTCACTTTCTATCCTTACATCATCAAGTTAGCCTTAAAGGTCAAAAAAAAAAAAAAAAAAGACCTGGGAAAAAGCAGGGCTTCAGGGGTTAGCCGGGCGACCTGCACTCGCTTGCGCACCAGCGACGCCCAGAAAAAAAGAGAAGGGGCAGGAATCTGAGGGCTTCCAGGAGCCTGCAAATCCTCCTCCACCTGAAGACCCAAGTTCCCGCGCAGATATAACCGATTTTCATAACAGCTTTAATATGTAAGTAAGATTTGCAGAAAGTTCCACTCCATCTCCCACCCCTCACCTCAGGCAGCCCTTCAGTAGAGATATCATATGGGAGGGGGTGTTGCGAATCTCAAAATTCCCAAAGAAAACAAGGACCTGCGATTACAGGTCGCAGACACCGTGTAGAGGGGC